>NC_065543.1:5629384-5959071 GCF_932294415.1 Quercus robur | reverse complement strand
AAGTTTTGTAATTTTTGAATTTTTGTTAGGGCAGAATGGTAACTTATTTGCATTAACTTATTAGTATTATTTGTTTTCTTAGTATGCAATGATAACTTTTAAGCTTTCTATTTTTTAAATTGTTTTTTTTTTTTTTAATTGATACTAAAGTCTAAAATCATGAATAATTAGTTTTGAATTGAGGAAATGTTTTGTGATAAACTTTTATATATATTATAATACACACACACACACACACACACACACACACACACACACATATATATATATATATATATATATATATTTATTTATTTATAAATATAAAAAATAGCGGTAAACCCGAAACAGTATACCGATATTGACCAGTATCCGAAATATATCATACCACTGGCCAAACTGGTACAGCCTCCGGTACGGTATTGACTCCCTTGATTTTTGGTAGAGTGGTGTAGCTAGCTTATTAGATGTGTTTTATTTTCCTTGTTTCTTCCCACCGTTACTTTTTTTTCTTTTCTTTTCTTTTGTAATTTAAATATTAAAATAATTGGAGAGGAAGGTTTGAAGCTTAGTTCTCTTTATAAGAACACCAAACAATATCACTTAGCTATAAGTGAAATAAACTACCCAAAAAAAAAAAAAAAAAAAAAAGAATCCTTATGTCAGATTATATGAGCAAAATAATGTACAAATCACATGTTAAATCATAAAGGATAAGTTGGTGTTGTTCTTAACCCTATCTAATTATAACCAAAGATTTTACTTAAGACAAATGTTCTGGTTGCATCATGCATGTGAGGTTAGACTTGACTTGTTTGGCTCATTTTTCAATAGTATTTATGCGCAATTTATGGGCTAATTTAATATGAATAGAGGACAACCTAGTTCATTTAGCAAAACCCAACTAGCCCTCTCATTTTCTGGTTCGAAGAAGCGCATTCACAGGTGGTTTACTTTGTACATTTGGCGCACAAGAAGGTTAATCTGCCCAATTTTTAGGTGAACTTAAAACTAAAACCTATTAACTCTATCTATCCATTCGTATATTTGTGTTTTATTGGTTAATGGCAGTAAAAGAAGGTATTTGAATTTAACAATATAGTACTAAAGCATGCAAAGCTAGCTTTAAAATGTTGAATTTCAAAGTTTTTTTTTTTTTTTTTTTTTTTGAGTGCATTGAATTTCAGAGTAGACATGCACATACTTGGTAGTTGGTACATTTGGCGCCCTAGAAGGTTAATGCATGTACAAATAAGAAGTACGTAATTAGTACATTCCACTCAAGGAAGTTAATGCATGTACCTTTTTAAGGTGACAAAACTAACACCTAACTCCATTTTCTCATCTTTTTCACTAACTTTTTTAATTGAAAAAAAAAAAAAAGTGATTTATTTCATACACTAGGCGAAACAGGGAAAAAGAAAATAAAGTCGTTTAGTAAAATAGAAATAATCAAATAAATATAACTAAAAAAATGAAATTTCTTCAACGTTTTTAGTTAAAGAATTAAGTTGAACTTTTAATGTTTTGACAGATTGAAAAAATTAATGAAGTTGAAGTGAACAATAACAAGTATTAGAACTAATATATTGGTGTGGTTTAAGAAATAATTAATTTTTTAATGTTTAAAAAAAGATAGTTTCAACTTTATATTCTTTTCTAATTTTTCTTAAAAAAACGGAGTTATTTTTTTTTACTAGGTTTGCTGGCAAAAAAAAGGACTCTAATGGAAGGCTCACATCTCCGAATACGTGCTGATGTAAATGGTAAATTTTAAAAATTTGGTGACTGATTTAGAAGTAATCTCAAAATTTAAGGAAGTAAAGTTCATTTTCTTAAGAGGGTAAAGTGTATTTTGGCTTTGGACTACATCAGCAGTATGCAATATGGTTGCTATTTGGATTAGGCTTCCCGAGCTTCCCATCGAGTTCTACGCCTTGTGCGTCCTCAAGGAAATTGGTAGTGCGATCGGACCGGTGTTGCGGATTGACTCCAATACTGCCGCAGAAGCACGGGGTCGGTATGCCAAGATTTGTGTCCAAATTGATCTTAACAAACCTCTTGTTCGACAAATCCTTTTGGAAGGGCAGATTCAAGACATCCAGTATGAAGGGATCAATTCTCCCTACTTCTCTTGTGGGCGAGTAGGCCACCGGTGAGAAAATTGTCCTTACATGGTGAAGTTGGTCACATCTGAGCAAAAAGCTGACGAGGTAGACATGTCAGTAGGTGAGGGGGAGTATGAAACTAGGGAGCATTGTTCCCTAGAGGCGGGAAACACGGACGTTGATGTGAAAGAGGAGTATGGTGCGTGGATGTTGGTTCGGCACAGGAAAGCAGGTGCAAATTTAAGGGGCACTCGAGGACTTTGCCATAGAGTAGGGAATGGGCCTTTTTCAAGTCATGTTTCTCATTCTGAAGCCCATGAACCTCGAGCCCAACACTCCCTTGTTAGGATTGATGTCAAGTCAAATCATGGGTCAGTGGATGGTAAAAGAAAGAAAGAGCAACAAGATGTTTCAAGGGCCAGTGAGCATGTTGACGAAGCTCTCTTGGAAAAGGGTGATATTTTGAAACCCATCACGGCATCTAGCTCACGAACCCAGATGCGGACTGCCTATAACTCCCCAAATTTGAACCCCTCTCCCATTGGTGCTACTGGTGCTGAAACTCAAGTTTCTTCTCCGGTGAACAGGAAAAGCTCAGGCAACAGTCGAAAGGGCGCTGGTAGAGCTGGGTTGGTTACGTCCACTGTGTCGGGCACAGCTCAAGGCAACACTCATGGAAGCAAGCAGCGTCCAGCAATGGCCAATTCTTCGCAACGGAAAAATTCTAGTACTGTCAAAGGGAATGCTGGCTCAAGTAAAGTCCAGTCCCACGATGATTTGGGGATGGTTCGACAAGGACGAAATGAAGGCTTGAAGCCATATTTTTCCTTTAACGCCAGTGAGTCAAAAGCTGGGCTGTCTACCTCTAGCCAATCCATCTTGGATGGATTGGGAAAACCCCTGGTGGATCTTCCCATCGGACAGACCAACAGCAACAGAGGCTCAAATCCTCAATTGGAGGGCTCTATTGCCGCGATTACTGGAGCAAAGCTTGAACGAATTAGGCTAGGAGGAAAAAATCGTGGAAAGGAAAATACTGAACTTTGAGATAGCTGTGGTATGGTGCAGGGGGAACCTGATATCAATGAAACTAGTCTCGGTATGTGCCTCTCTCCCCTGCTTCAATCTACTCATCTGCTTAAGCAAGAGAATGTTGGGAGTGTTGGATCATGCAATCTTTTGTGCAAAAGGGGAGACGGTCCCTAGGGAGGCTTTATTGATGGGATGGAGGTCATTGAGCAGGATGGAAGCTCAGACCACCTTTGATTGGTCCTCGCCCTTACCTCATTCCCCATCAATGGATATCTTATTTTGGAACTGCAGAGGGGCTTTGAACCCCCGATTTCAAAGTGTGTTGGCTGATTTGATCAATGCCCATTCCCCTTCCATTGTGATCATAACTGAAACTAGGATTGGTGGAACTAGAGCTAAGGAAATTACGGACAAGCTCCCTTTTGATGGAGCAATTCATTCTGATACTATTGGCTACTCCGGTGGTATCTAGGTGTTATGGAACTCTGATGGTGTGGAGGTTACGCTTTTGGCGAAAATTGAACAGGAGATTCATGTGGTAGTCAAGGTACCCTCTTCAAACTTTACTTGGCTCCTCTCTTCTATTTATGCAAGTCCTAGGCTAGAGGAAAGAAAATTACTCTAGAATAATTTATCTGCTGTTGCATCTCTTCATCAACTGCCTTGGCTTATGTTGGGTGATTTTAATGAGCTACTCTCCATACATGATTTGGGTTTTCATGGACCAAAATATACCTAGGTAAACAAAAGGGATGTGGGCCAGTTTATTCAAGAGAGGTTGGACAGGGGCTTTGCCAACCCCCTGTGGAGTGATCTCTACCCGGAAGCTGCTATCCATCATTTAGCCCCACTCATTCTGACCATTGTCCTATCTTGTTGAAGCTTGATAATACCCCTGCCTCCAAGCTGACCAGACCATTTAGATTTCAACCTATGTGGATGTCCCACCCCCTTTTCCCGGATATTGTGAGGGACTCATGAGTTGATGACTTACGCCTTAAACCAAATGTGGATAAATTTACAGCTGATGTCAAGATTTGGAACAAGGAAGTTTTTGGTAATCTTTTTCATAGGAAGAAAAGGGTGGAAGCAAGATTGAAGGGTGTCCAAACTAGCTTAGCCACTAGTCCCAGGGATCACCTCCTGGTTCTTGATACTCAGTTAAGAAAGGAATATTTTAAGATTCTCTAGCAAGAAGAAGAGTTTTGGTCTGTAAAGTCTAGGTATAATTGGCTTATCCAAGGGGACAGGAACACTAAATTCTTCCATACTTTTGCAATTATCAGAAGAAAGCGGAACAAGATTTCTTGCCTTAAGGATAGCCTTGGTAATTGGGTGCACAATGAAGAGGATATTGCCACCTTGATCAGTAACGGGTATCAAGACCTTTTCTCATCCAGTACCACTAGTGCTCCTAGAGTTGTTTGGGATATCCCCACGTGGCCTCGGTGTGTGCCACTAGATGATAGAGGGCAGCTGACATCTGAGATTAATATCTTAGAAGTGAAGGAGGCTCTTTGGAGTATGAAGCCTTTTAAAGCCCCGGGACCCGATGGGTTACATGCAGGTTTTTTCCAATCCTACTGGAGTATTGTGGGTGATACCGTTTTCGGAGAAGTTAAGGAGATTTTTGATAATCTCTCTATGCCACCCCACCTCAATGAAACTCTTATCACCCTCATTCCTAAATGTCCAGGAGCTGATTCCCTTGGGTTGTTTAGACCAATTAGCCTGTGTAATACCATTTACAAGGTGGTCACATAAATGATAGTAAAGAGGCTTAGACCGTTGCTGCCTTATCTTATTTCCCCTCTTCAAACTGCCTTTGTCCCTGGTAGATTGGGGGTTGATAATATGATTGTTGCTCAAGAAATCATCCATACCATGAGTCTCAAGAGGGGTAAAGTAGGTTACATGGTGATTAAAATAGACTTGGAAAAAGCCTATGATAGGCTTGAATGGCACTTCATTCGAGATATTCTTCACTTGTACTAGATTCCTCATCAGCTAGTCAAACTCATCATGAGTTGCGTCTCCTCTTCTTCCATTTCCGTGCTATTTAATGGAGGGAAATTAGATCCGTTCTTGCCTTCCCATGGTATCAGGCAAGGAGACCCGATGTCTCCCTACCTTTTTATATTGTGTATGGAGATGTTGGAATTTCTTATTTCGGGAAAATGTGAGGCAAAACTTTGGGACCTAGTTAAAGCCTCAAGGAATGGCCCTGCTTTCTCTCATTTGTTCTTTGCGGACGATTTGGTCTTATTTGCTAAAGCCGACTTGAAGAACTATTGCCATATTAGAGAAGCTCTTGACTCTTTTTGTGAATTGTCAGGGCAGAAAGTTAGCCTTCACAAGTCTAAGGTTTACTTCTCCCCCAATGTCAGCCAAGATTCTAGGGCCGAATTTTGTGAGGTCTTAGGATTTAGCTCAACTCCTAACTTGGGTAAGTACTTGGGTTTTCCCTTAAAGCACCCGGGTTCAACTTCTACAGATTTTAATTTCATTATTGAAAGAGTCCAGGCGAAGCTCCAAGGTTGGAAAGCCAATATGTTGTTAATGGCAGGGAGAGTCACCTTGTCTCAATCAGTTATTTCAGCTATCCCATCCTATGTGATGCAAGGATGTGTCTTACCGGTCAGGGTTCTTAACCACATTGATAAAATCAATAGAGACTTTCTATAGGGAGAAAGTGATTCGGGGAAGAAAATGCACATGGTTAGCTGGTCTAAGATTGCTAAACCCAAGGCAAAAGGTGATTTGGGCATTCAGGGTACCAAGGGAAGGAACCTTACTCTTGCAGCCAAACTTTATTGGAGAATGACTAGGTGTAGAGGTGCTGGCTGGGCTGAGGTCCTCCATAAGAAATACCAGTGCCGGAGGCAGACCTAGAGAAGCAGGCAGTCTCGGGTGTGGGCTACTGTGGAAAAGGGCAAGGAGATTTGCGACTTAGGAGCAAAATGGACTATTGGAAGCAATAGTAGTCTTAGGTTCTGGCATGATAAGTGGCTCAATGTAGGTACATTGAGATCTTTAGTTGAAGGCCCTTTGGCCAAAGGAGAGGACAACTTATTGATCAAGGATGTTACTTCAAATGGTAGCTGGGACTTGCACATGCTATCCGTCCCACTAAGTCCATTTATCCTGAAAGCTATTCATGCAACCACGCTTAGAAGAAGCTCTGAGAAGGAGGACTAGCTGAGCTGGATTTCGAGCATCAATGGTGAATTCGACTCAAGAAATGCCTATTTGTTGGCTATAGGAGAAGACTTGAGTGCTAATGATTTCCTTGGGAAATAGGTCTAGAAGGTCAAGACTCTACCAAAAATCCAAGTTTTTTTATGGAAATGTCTCCACAAAAGTCTGCCGGTTAAAAGTATATTGACACATAGAGGTATTGAGGGGTTAGGAGGTTGTGCTTTTTGCTTAGACAATGAAGAAAGCATATTGCATGTGCTTAGGGAGTGCCCAGTTGCGCAGGAGTTTTGGCGCTTAGCTAGGTGCCTTCCTCAAGTCCAATCCTCTTTTTCAAGCGACCTTGCGAGTTGGCTTCACGTGAATGCCCATAGTCCTTATCTGGCAGTTCACAAGGACTACCCGTGGAAATGTTTTTTTCTGTTTGGGATTTGGAACCTTTGGCTGCAACGCAACCGCAAGGCCTTTAAACAGCAAGAAGCAAGCCCCAACCTTGTCCAGGCTGTGGAGATGCAAGTTAGAGAATTCTTTTATTGTGTAGCAAACCAGGAGGAGACAAAGAACAAGGTAATCAAGCAAGTGAGGTGGTCCAAACCAGGTGGTGGATGGCTTAAGTTGAATACAGATGGCTCCTTTGGGGGAGAAGGTGCTACATCCGAATGCGGGGGTCTCCTCAGGGACAGCAATGGGCTGTGGATTAGGGGTTTTGCAAAGGCCATGGTGGTTAGTTCTAGCCTCGCAGCTGAGATGTGGGCACTGAGGGAGGGGCTCACCCTTTGTTTGGATTTGCAGACACAGGTAGTAGAGATTGAACTTGATGCAACAGTAGCCATTTCCTTTTTGTCTGGTAATAGCAACACTAATGGGGACCTATCCGGCCTTGTTGATGATTGCAAGGAACTGTTGAAGCAGCTACCTCAAGTTAGGATGCTACATTGTTACCGGGAGGCCAATGCTTGCGCGGACGCCTTGGCACGATTGGGAGCTGCTAGTGATGGTGGAGATAGTTATTTTGTTACCCCTCCCCATAATGTTATCCCCCTTTTGAATTTTGATTCTCTAGGCAAGCACCGTAATAGGCTTGGCCCCCTGTTTGTGGAACTTCCGTTATTTCTTAATGCAATTGCTCCATATTTACCAAAAAAAAAAAAAAAAAGAAGTGTATTTTGGCTTAGAAAAGGGGAAAATTGCCTATACACCCTCAATTGAGCCATAGGTCTCTCTCCCTCTCACGCTGTTCGGCCTTGGAAATTTGGCAGTTTAAAGTTCACATGAGATGCATGCGTATTTTGTTTGTGTTTTAACGGGAGACTAATAGAGGTGTTAATTTGACAGTTGTATAAAGTTCATGGAGTAAATTGGTTAAAATAAAAGTTTAGGGGTGCCATGGGTCACTTCCTTCAAGTTTAGGAGGGTGAATGGACATTTTTCCTTTAGAGAAATTATAGAACATAAACTGGAAAATTTCCTAACAATATAGACTTGAAGATGGTCATTACTAGTAGAAGTGAAATAAATAAATAATATGGTAAAACTTAGACACAATAATTTAGGTGCAATACATTAGCTTCTCCGGTTCTATTCAAATCCATAATTGCATTGAATTAAATTATTTTTGAAAATGATGTCATTGTATGTACTTTGATTAATGTAACTGGGTGTTTAAATTTAATTGAGAACTCAATAACTCTATAAAAATAAATTAAAAAAAATAAAATTAAGAACCTATACACTACATCTAAGGGATATACTTAAGTTTTATCCTAAATAATATAACTCTATGTAATTAGTGTAGGTTCGGTGGAATAGGATGTTCGTTGGAAAACATTGTTCCATCAATGTTTTTTTTTTTTTTTTTTTTTTTTATATAGATTTTACTTTTTTATCTTAATAAACCTAATATCGGGCTACCTGAAAGGAATGAGTTTTCCAAAATAAATAATGGAACTTTTTAAAGTAACCTTTTTTATATAATTAAAAAAAAAATTTAAGTTAATTATCTTAATTGTATGACATCCTTAATAAAAAAAATAATAATAATAAAAAAGGCCTAATTTCGACCCCCATAATAACAGACACTCTAGAAATATAGCTGACAATTTGACATACCTTGTAGATTATAGACTAGTCCGCATTACACTTATTATTATAATGTGTGTCCTAAGGAACACACATTAAGTTTTTTATTTTTGGAAATATTTTCTCGAGAATTGTAAAAACTGTCATTACTTTTTTAATTCTCAAGAAAATTTTTCCAAAAATGGAAATTAATGTGTGCCCTTAAGGCACATATTAGTAAAATCCTATTATTATATATGGGAGACATTTTTTGGCAAGGAATAACACTGTACACTAGTACTACGCTAATGCCAAATTTTTAACCCATCTCTGTATGTACAGGTAGCTCTACATACAGCGTTGTATCTATGGACAATTACACATTTTTCAAACCATTAATTTTAAATAAATTCAATGGTTATAAATATTAGTGATGTAATTTCGTTAAGTCATTAAACTCCCTCAAAAGAAAGAAAAAATAGTCATTAAACTCTTTTCACATTCCACCACGTCTTCTTACTCTTCTTCTTCTTCTATCCCCCCCCTCTCTCTCTCTCTCTCTCATTGATTTCTACATATATTCTTGATTTTATAACAAAAAAGTACTAAGTTCCCTCTTTATCTCAGTGCCTAGTGTTCTGGAGCTCCAAGAGAGGTTAAAGAGAAGACATGAATTTAACACTCAACTCCTTCAACTTTCACTCCCTTCGGTACTTGCTCTCCCATCGATGAGATCTCATATATCTCCAAAGTTTTCTATGACCTCCACCCACTTCTCCAACACTAAGTGAGTTTGAATTTCAATTTTCTCATCTTTTCACAAGGATTAACATTTTTCTTAATTAGAATGAAAGATGGATCAATAACTCATTTGAATTGTTGATTTTCACATTCATGTATTATAATATCTTGATTTATTTTATTTGCTCTTCAAACATGATATATGAGCACATACACACAAAGTCACAATGATACTATCCAGGGCAGGCTTGATATAATCTGAGGCCTAAGGCAATGAATTCAAATGGGGCTTTTTAAATTTAAATATCAAATAAATAAATTTATTTACGCTAACCAAACCAAAGTTAATTTTATCAATTTATATTAACTAATACAAGGTTAATTTGATGAATTAATGTTAGCTAATCCAATTACTTTCAAATAAAGAATTAAATATTATAGTTGAGGAATAAAATTTAACAAGAAGAAATGAAAATTTATTATTTTTTTACAAAAAAAAAAAAAAAAAAAGAGTTTAGTTTATCTTATATATAAGGCAATGCATGATTAAGTAAAGTTGTAGTTTAATTTTCAAATTTATATTTGGGGTTAAGAGAGATAGAGATTGTTTGGTGTGCACTATTTGGAAGATTAGGTGGCCAATGTTGACGATTTACCATGTAGGATATTGGTTCACAAAAAATAAAATCTCAAGGTATTAAGGAAAATTATTGTGTAACACATTTACAATATATTTTTTCCACATTTTAGGGTTCCAATTGGGTTACGTTTCTATTGGTCTCGTATTTTGGAGTCTTGTTGAAGATGAGAAAAAGAAAATGCTAAATTTACAAAAAAGTTTAGTACAAAATGTTCACAATTTGATGTTGCAATGAATGTGAATAATGAATTTCAAAAACCTAATTAATGATGTTTGAATTTTATTTTTTATTTTTTATTTTTTATGATTGGTGATATATTAATTTATAAGTCTTATGTAGTAAAAGTTGTAATATCAAGCTTCACTCATGAGTAAAATAGTGTGCAATCATTTAAAAAAAAAAAAAAAAAACTATAATCATAAAATTTGGGCCTTCTTATAATTGGGGTGAGACCTTTTTTACGAAAGGCTAGTTTGGGCTTTAGGCCGACCCTGATACTCATTGTTTTTTTAATTGGTGTGATTGCTTAATTATTTAGAAATTATAAAAGATATGTAGATGCCCTTTTTTGCTAAAGGCCCGATAGGCCCGCACGAAGCAAAGCCCAAGCCTTTGGGGCATATTATCTTTGTTTTGTAATATCTTATTTTATCCTACACATGATCCAAAGTCGTGTACTCGTTTTTTTGCTAATGCCCAAAGTCATGTACCTTATTTAATGAGGAAAGTAAAGGAGTATAGTATGGAGGGTAAAGGTTGGTTATATGTTGGTTTAAAATGGACCCAAGATACAAAACTTGCAGAGTCAGCTGGTGACACATGAAAAATATAAAGGCCTATGAACAAACCCAAGTGCTGACAATTTACACACAAAAAGATACGTTCATTAGTTGCTCCGCCTGACCATATTTAGCCATGAGAAGCATGCCCCCTTCATTTAATGCTCTTTAATGAGCTTCGGCCAATTTATCACGTCCTCTAAGTGCCATTTTGGCCTAGAAGGGTTCTGCAAATCAAGGTTAGTAAAAACTTTACTCAAATTGTGATTAAACCAATATGCGCGGATCCCAGTATGTGGCTTACTTACCAACTTGAGAAAGATGTTGGCTACAAAGTTCTTTAATTCATCAACACGATGAAGATCACGAATCTCCTTGGTTATAAAACCCTACGGTGTACAAACACAGTAGCTTCTTGAATTGAAAGATGAACTAGGGCATGTCTCCGGTTCACAATATGCCTGTGAAAAACTTTTGTATTGAGTTGCATCAGTTGTGACAGCCATTAAAACAATTCTTATATATGTTTAGGGGTGTGAGAAAAGAAAGCTCAAATATCAATTCACGGATTGTAGTGAAATCAGATCTTAAAAACTGATTTTCATAAATCTTGACAGATACCCTATCTATTGAGCAGCTGTCAAATATCGAGCTTAAACAACCTTTTAAACCTTGATAGATACTAGCTGTTGAGCTTTAAAATTAAGCACTTTTTCACTTAATTTTTGGACAGACTTAAATGGTTTTAACACTTGAACTTGAAACCTTCTTCCTTAAAGCATTAAACACATCCTAGATCTACCCAATTACAAGTAAAGTGCATTTTGTCAAATGATTAGTCAATTCTATATTAACATGTGTTCCTAAAAACACTTATTTTACTCAAACACTTAAGACATAGTAGTGCTCTCTCTCTCTCTCTCTCTCTCTCTCTCTCTCTCTCTCTCTCTCTCTCTCTCTCTCTCTCTCTCTCTCTCTCTCTCTCTCTCTCCATATCCTTCGCTTTCCCCGTCTTATTTACTTATTTATTTTTTTAGATAAGACACTTATTTTACTCAAACACTTAAGACATAGTAGTACTCTCTCTCTCTCTCTCTCTCTCTCTCTCTCTCTCTCTCTCTCTCTCCATATCCTTTGCTTTCCTCGTCTTATTTATTTATTTTTTTTATTTTTTTATACTAATAGATATTGAAAGTATTGTTTAATTTATTTTACCTCCTGTGAGTTCGTGTCTTTAAGATGCTTTCTTTTCCAGGTACCATTAGCCTCTGTTGGATGTCTAGAATGAGTTTTGAATTTGATTCCCTTCTCTTTTCAACTCGTGTTAGTTGGCTCATTCCCATTTTGCTTGGGCTCACCCAAAATCAACCCTACAAGATGTTTAAACTATATACCTTATTAATAAATGATGGATGCAATTTGAAATCACCTCTTCATTTCTTTTAATTTTTTCTATAGGATACAGTCATACAACTCTTATTGACTTTTATTTGTTTGTTTATCTAGTGAAAGTAGTTTTTTTTTTTTTTTTTTTTTTTTTTAACTCCATTTTTATAAAGCTAAAAAATAATTGGTACGGATTTGACATACATAAACAAATATATGTTTTCATATCGCATTTAATTTGACCATGACTTGCATATTAGCTTCAACGTTCTAAAATTAATTACTTCTCTCAATTTTTAGAGTAGCAGAAAAGTGTTTAGGCTATCCTAGTGAATTCAATACACACACACACACACACACAAAAAAAAAAAAAAAAAAAACCATCCCATGCCACATAAGAAGGTTGAAAATTTCAAATCTATGGAGGATTGGGCTAAAAACAATGTCCTAACCCTCCTAAAACCTGTTGAGGAATATTGGCAACCACAAGACTTTTTGCCAAATCCTACTTTAGATAGATTTATTGAGCAAGAATTAACATTTTTTATAATTAGAATGAAAGATGGATCAATAAATCATTTGAATTGATGATTTTCACATAATATATTATAATATCATGATTTATTACATTTGCTCTTTAGACAAGGTATATATGCGTGCATACAAAGTTATGACAAAATGATGATCACTTTTATTATATTATTATCGGTATGATTACTTAACTCTTTAGAAATTTTGAAAGATATATTGATGCCTATTTTTTCCAAAGACCTGATAGGCCCATAAGAAACAAAGCCCAAGCCCTTAGTTCCAATTATCTTTGTTTTGTAATATCTTATTTCATCCTACACATGGCCCAAGCCCAGGTACTTTAATCGGGGGAAGGAAAGGGGTATAGTATGGAGGGTAAAGATTAGGTCTATTTTGGGTTTAACATGGTCCAAGATATAAAGCTTCCAAAGTGGGACGGTGACACTTGCATAATTTGAGCAGCCATGAATAAAACCATGTGTTAGCCAGGGAAATACCTTAACAAGTTTCTCTATGTGACTAAAAATTCTACCTGACCGCATTTAGCAATGAGAAGCATGCCAACTTTGTTTAATGCTTTCTGATGAGCTTTGGCAGATTTATTTGGTTCTCTAAGTACCATTTTGGCCTAAAAGGGTTCATAAAAACAAGGTTAGCAAAATATTTATCTAAATTATGATTAATCCAGCCCACCCTTGTACTTATGCAAAAACAAAATTGAAGATTGCCATCCTTTCATTGATCCTAGGAGCATCTCAAATGTATTACAAAGAATTGCATTAATAACCCAGTTAAGTTATCTTGCCCAAAACACTTACTCTATTCAAACACTTAAGACCATCTAAGATAATAGCAGTTAGAAAAATTATTAAATACTTTGAAAGTACTATAAATACGTACTCCCACCTCTTACATGAATTTTGGGTCCCATCATAAATTTAATTAATGGGACCCACAATTATGTGAGAGAGAGGAGTATGTATTTTATCTAAATTATGATTAATCCAGCCCACCCTAGTACCTATGCAAAAACAAAATTGAAGATTGCCATCCTTTCATTGATCCTAGGAGCATCTCAAATGTATTACAAAGAATTGCATTAATAACCCAGTTAATAACCATCTTACCCAAAACACTTACTCTACTCAAACACTTAAGACCATCTAAGATAATAGCACTTAGAAAAATTATTAAATACTCTGAAAGTACCATAAATGCGTACTCTCACCTCTCACATGAATTTTGGGTCCCACCATAAATTTAATTAATGGGACTCACAATTATGTGAGAGAGGAGAGTATGTATTTTATCTAAATTATGATTAATCCAGCCCACCCTAGTACTCATGCAAAAACAAAATTGAAGACTGCCATCCTTTCATTGATCCTAGGAGCATCTCAAATGTATTACAAAGAATTGCATTAATAACCCAGTTAATAACCATCTTACCCAAAACACTTACTCTACTCAAACACTTAAGACCATCTTTTTTTTTTTTTTTTTTGAGAATCCAAAACTGAAGCATTTCATTAAGGAAGGCTGTGTAGGTCAGCCAAGAATATAGGTGTAAGGTCTGGTTGTACTTCTTCCATCCAGACGGACATTTGTTGAATAATGGATGCACGTCTAGCTAATGAATGTGCTAGCCTATTACACTATCTCCTTACAAAAGAAAATTGAACCCTGGAGAAGTGGGAAGTAAGGAAAAAGATATCAGCTGTCAAGTTGCCGTAGTGTGTGAGTGAGTTTCTACCATCTTTTAGGGTCTTCACAAGTACTTCAGAGTCTCCTTCAAGTATCACATCGTCAAAACCAAGCTCTAAAGCAAACTACATGGCTCTTCTTGCTGCAAGGGCCTCTACCTCAATGACTGATGCGGGCAGAGGAATCCGTTGGGAGAGTGAGGCCATGACCAGTCCATCTCCATTGCGAATCACCACCCCTATTCCAGCAGTACCGTCCTCGACAAAGGTTGCTCCATCAAAATTCAATTTGTAGCTGTGTGCCCCAGGTGTAGTCCACGTAGCTGCTGTGCGTTGTGTAGGGGGCAAAGGCAGTTCGGCATCGTCGTCAGTATTGGGATTCAAATTGTGCCTTTGTGCCCCTGTTGTAGAGTACGAAAACAGAGTGGTACTCGTGGCAGCTTCAGTCAACCTTTCCCGGGCAAACTCAATTACCTTATTGAGAGGTAATGCAGGTTTACCCAGTAGTAGGTTATTGCGCCGATTCCA
Organism: Quercus robur; assembly: GCF_932294415.1. Lineage (NCBI taxonomy): Eukaryota > Viridiplantae > Streptophyta > Magnoliopsida > Fagales > Fagaceae > Quercus > Quercus robur. Next base: position 5,944,390 of record NC_065543.1, on the reverse strand, counting down.
CAACGTCCAGATCACCGTTGCAAACAAGTCCAGGTCCTTATTACCTGCAAAAATACAATCAAAGATATCAATAAAAGAGGTGCACGCCCTGAGCGTGCCATGATTCCACTTTGGCATTGAACTCCATAGGAATAAAGCATGGACTGCATCCTCCTGCTGTGTTTTACAAGCATCACAGCCACCGTCCGTGATGATTTTACGGCGGACTAGATTCAATTTAGTGGGCAGAGCATTTTTGCATGCCTTCCATGCGAGGTGTTTGATTTTATTGGGAACATGAAGACCCCAAATCCTCTTCCACAACGGCTTCAAAACTTCCACTTCAGACGGGCTTGGCTGTTTCCTGCATTGTTCATCATACAAGAATCTATATCCGGATTTGACCGTATACACCCCATCCGGATTGAAGGGCCACAACAATACATCCTCTTGAATGGACCTACAGATCGGCATATTTTTTATAGTGGCCGCCTCAAAAGCCAAGAAATTTCTGTCAATTGCATCCTCATTCCACACCTTATATACCGGGTCAATCAAATCACTAACCATAGTTAGGCCACTCCCCTCCACCTTTGGTGAGACAACCTTTGGTGCAGCTTTGGAAGGCAACCAATTGTCCCCCCAGATATATACTAATCTGCCCGAACCTATTCTCCACCTTGCACCACGCTTGATCACATCACGCCCCTTCATAAGACTCTTCCAAGCATATGAAGCATTGGCTAGCACTTTGGCTTCCATCACAGATGTATTAGGGAAAATTTTAGCTTTAAAAACTTTGTAAAACAGGGAGTTCGTGTCATGAAGAAGTCTCCATGTTTGCTTGGCCAAAAGTGCTTCATTGAAAAGGGAGAGATCTTTAAACCCCAAGCCTCCTTGAGTTTTTGGCTTGCACAAATCTAGCCACTTCACCCAATGAATTTTGCGATTCTCCCCACGGTGTCCCCAAAAGAACCTACGGATCAAGCCTTCAATCTCATTACAAAGTAAAATAGGCAATTTGAAACAAGCCATGGTGTATGTGGGGAGAGCCTGTGCTACTGCCTTTATTAAAATTTCTCTTCCCGCTTGGCTAAGCAATTTAGCTTCCCACCCTTGAATCTTCTTCCACACTTGTTGTTTAATATGTGTAAAACTCTCCTTTTTTCTCCGACCCACAAGAGAGGGAAGGCCTAAATACTTCTCATATTGACGAACAACATTGACACCAAGCATGTCCTTGATCACCCCTTGCACCTCTTCGGAAGTGGACTTGCTAAAAAATAGAGTGGTTTTAGCTCTATTAATTTGCTGCCCCGAAGCGCGCTCATATTTGGCCAATCTCTCAAGCAAAGTTTGACATTCATCTTCCTTAGCCCTGCAGAAAATTAAGCTATCATCTGCAAACAGGAGGTGTGTTAGTTTAGGCCCATAACGACAAAGGGAAACTCCACGAATAGCACCTTCTGTGGCTGCCTTATTAATTAATCCATGAAGACCCTCGGTGCACATGAGGAAGAGGTAAGGTGAGAGAGGGTCCCCTTGCCTTAAACCTCTTGTAGGAGTGATGTGTCCGTGGGGTTGCCCATTAATCAACACGGAGTATGAGGCAGTGGTGATGCATGCCATCATGAGGTGCACCCACCTATCTTGGAAGCCCATTTTAATCAAAACTCTCTCCATGTATGACCATTCAACCCTATCATAGGCCTTGGTCATGTCAAGTTTCAAGGCCATAAAACCCGATTTTCCCGTATTGTGATTCCTCATGTAATGCAAAGTTTCAAAGGCTACCAAGATATTGTCTGAGATCAACCTATCTGACATAAAGGCACTCTGATGATCTGAAATGAGCTGAGGCATTATATCTTGCAAACGATTGGTTAGAACTTTAGCAAAAATTCTATACAGAACATTGCTCAAGCTAATAGGTCTAAATTCCGTTACATATTCTGGATCTTTTACCTTGGGAATCAATGTAATAAAAGAATGACAAAGAGTTTGCGGTAAAATACCAAAATTAAGGTAGTGCAAAATAGTAGTTGAGACATCTGAACCAACCAAGGACCAATAGCTCTAGTAGAACAAAGGAGGCATCCCATCCGGGCCGGGTGCTTTCAAGGGGGCCATTTGTTTCAAGGCAACCTCTACTTCCTCAATGGTGAAATCTGCCTCAAGTTTCACATTCATTTCATTTGTCACCACATGTGGGATTGTATCAATTACTTCCTCAAAATTGCTTGGTTCTTCCGAAGTGAAAAGTGTCTCATAGAAGCTAACAATTGTATCACATATTTGATCTTGGCTAGAACACCATCTCCCTTCTGCATCATATAATTTTGTGATATAGTTTCTTCGGCGTCGCTGGGACGCTTTAGTGTGGAAGAATCGGGTATTTTTATCACCATCAAAGAGCCATAATGTTTTTGCCCGCTGCCTCCACATAATAGCTTCTTTATCAATCAGCAAATTTACCTCATCCTCCAAGAACTTCATCCGGCTTGAGTCCCCAGTTCGAAGTACTGCCTGTTCAGCCCTCTGTAATTGTTTACGTTTTACTTCAAGCTGTTTTCGAACGTTGCCAAAACACTTCTTGCTCCACCGAGATAATTCCTGTCCACATTTATCAATTTTTGTTATCACCCTTGAGTCCCATGGTTCAGAATTTCTCGCACTCCACACAGCCTCTATAGTCTCAGTGCACCCTTTGTCTGTCATCCACATTTGTTCGAATCTAAAGGGTTTTTGAAAGCTACAATCCATACCTTCCATAGAGATCCAAAGGGCCTTATGATCAGATGTTGTAACATCAAGGTGGTGAACCTTTGTACCCGGAAACATTAGGAACCACTCATTGGTAGCTAAAGACCAATCGAGTCTCTCCCACACAGTGAAATCTGAGTAGTGTTTATGCCAAGTAAAAGGGAAGCCCACAAATTTTAAGTCTATGAATCCACATTCGTCCACCACATCCCTGAAAGGTTGCATCTGGTTGTGTGGACGTGAACGCCCTCCCTGTTTTTCTGATTGGCGTGTGATCTCGTTGAAGTCACCGGTACTTAAGACCATCTAAGATAACAACACTTAGAAAAATTATTAAATATTCTTGAAGTACCATAAATGCATACTCCCACCTCTCACATGAATTGTGGGTCCCACCATAAATTTAATTAATGGGACCCACTATTATGTGAGAGGGGGGAATATGTATTTATAGAACTTCGAGAGTACTCAATAATTACCCCAGCACTTAAGGGTATTTTGTACATGCAGTAGCACAATAGTGCTCTCTATTTCTTTTATCATCTCCTTTGCTTTAATCATTTTGCTATATCTAACAAAATATTGAAAGTATTGATTAATCTACTTTACCTCTAGTGAATCTATGTCATTGAACCGTTTTCTTTGGTATGTACAATTAGCTTTCCTTGGACGTCTAGGAGTTTTGGACTTGAGTTCCTTTTTCTTTTGGCCTCACCCAAAATCAACCCCTTACTAATAAATGTGGATGCAATTGGCATTGTAGTTCAAAATCACATTTTTTTTTTCGTGATTCAACATTTATAAACTTTTTTTTTAAATTCTTTTTATCGAAGTGTAGTTTTTTTAAACAATTACAATTTCATAAATCTAAAATTAATTTGTACCAAACCGATATACATAATTAAACGAACTGTTTCTTTCATAAGTATTTAATTTGACCATGTTTTGCATTTTAGATTCAACATCCTAACATTAATTTCTTCCCTCTTTTTAGATTTAGAGGAGCAGAAAAGTGTTTAGGCCATCCTAATGAATTCAATGTGACCAAAGCCCGTCCCATGCTACCTGAGATGGTTGAAATTTTCAAATCTATGGAGGATTGGGCTACCCAATGAATTTAATATGAACAAAGCTTGTCCCATGCTACCTAAGACAGTAGCACAATAGTGATTTCTATTTATTTTACCAACTCCTTTGCTTTCCTCATTTTTCTATATTTGACACTAACAAATATTGAAAGTATTGTTTAATCTACTTTATCTCTAGTGAATTTATGTCATTAAGCTGTTTTCTTTGCTATGTACCATTAGTCTCTATTGGACATCTAGAAGGAGTCTTCAACTTTAGTTCCTTTCTCTTTTGGGCTCACCCAAAATCAACCCCTTACTAATAAACGATGGATGAATTTGGCATCGTAGTTCAAAATCACATTTTCTTTTGGTGATACAACATTTATAAACTTCGTTTTTTTTTAAAAAAATTCTTTTTATCTAAGTACAAATTTTTTAAACAATTACAATTTCATAAAGCTAAAATTAATTTGTCCCAAATTGATGTACATAAACAAACAATTGTTTTCATAAGTATTTAATTTGACCATGTCTTGCATTTTAGATTCAACGTCCTAACATTAATTGATTCCCTCTTTTTAGATTTAGAGGAGCAGAAAAGTGTTTAGTGTTAGGACATATGTGATTTGATGTTAGGAACATATGTCAAACTAGTATTGGCTAATCCTTTGACAAAATATACTTTACTTGTAATTGGGTAGAACTAGGATGTATTTAATATTTCAAGGAACAAGGTTTCAAGTTCAAGTGTTAAAGTCATGCAAATTTGCCCAAGAAACAAGTGTGAAAGTGCTGGATTTTAAAGCTCGATAGCTAGCATCTATCGAGGTTTAAAAAGTTGCTGAAACCCGAAACTCGACAGCTAGCTTGATAGCTACCCTATCTGTTGAGGTTTATGAAATTCAGTTTTTCAGAACTGATTTCACTCAAATCCGTGAGTATGTGTTTAGGCTTTCTTTTCTCACAACCCTAAACGTATATAAGGATTATTTTAAGGGCCGCAAAAGGTTACACAAGTGTGAAGTAAAGTTTTGCTCATGCAAATTGTGACCGGAGACAGAATTTGCCCTAGTTCATCTTTCTCTTGAAGCAAAGTTTGTACACCTTAGGGTTTTGTGACCAAGGATCTTCGTGATCTTTATTGCGTGATGACCTGAAGAACTTTGTAGCCAACATCTTTCTCAAGTTGGTGATTGGATCCGCACATCTATTGGTTAGTCACATATTGGGAGCCATGCATTAAGAAGGAGAGATTGTCACTACAGAATAATTCCAATTGGATATTAGGGTAAGGGTTCAACTGTTGGTTCGTATAAGGTACTGGGATCCCTTTACTTGTAACCACTTGTTTTGATAATAGTGGATTCTCTGGAATGGTGACCTTAAAATCACCCAGTAGGGTTTTTGCCATGTAGGTTTTCCCCATTCGTAAACAAATCACCGTGTCAATTTAATTTTCGCTACACTTTAGTTAATTGGTGATTTGTTTGTACTACCATGCGCTTTGCATGTTAATTAACTTAATTAATTCACTTGGAAAAATTAATTGGTTAATTTAACACAGGGGGTCAATACATTCTTGGCCTATCAAGTCGCGTACTGGGATCTGCACATCTATTGGTTAGTCACGTATTGGGAGCCATGCATTAAGAAGGAGAGATTGTCACTACAGAATAAGTCCAATTGGATATTAGGGTAATGGTTCAACTGTTGGTTGGTATAAGGTACTGGGATCCCTTTACTTGTAACCACTTGTTTTGATAATAGTGGATTCTCGGGAATGGTGACCTTAAAATCACCCAGAAGGGTTTTTGCCATATAGGTTTTCCCCATTCGTAAACAAATCACCGTGTCAATTTAATTTTCGCTACACTTTAGTTAATTGGTGATTTGTTTGTGCTACCATGCGCTTTGCATGTTAATTAATTCACTTGGAAAAATTAATTGGTTAATTTAACACAGGGGGTCAATATATTCTTGGCCTATCAAGTGGTATCAAAGCAGGCACACTCTGATTAGGTGTTAATCTTTGCTATGTGATCCACTGACCCCTATTTGTCATGGATAGAGGACAGTCTCTTATTATACTTCTTTTATTTAATGACACTAACTATGTATACTGGAAAGTACACATGAGAGCTTTCTTGCAGTCATTAAATGAAAAAGTGTGGCAAGCTATGGAGATCGGTTAGTCCAAGCCTACGGAAGCGCCGGTCGATTGGGATGATGCCAAGATCAAGGCGGCAAACTTCAACAGTAGGGCATTGAATGCTTTGTTCAGTGTAGTCACTAATGAGGAATTCAAGAAGCTATCCTCTACTGAAATTGCTAAGGAAGTATGGACCATTCTCTAGACAACCTATGAGGGAACCTATGGCTGTCAAGGATTCAAAACTTCAAAAGCTTACTACGAGCTTTAAAGAAATTAAGGTGAAGAAGGATGAGTCATTCGATGAGTTCTATGCCAATCTCAAGGACATAGTGAACTCAGCCTTTAATCTTAAGGAAACCATTCCTGAACCTAAGATTGTTAGAAAGGTGCTTAGATCTCTACCCAAGAGATTTCATGCCAAGATCACCGCGATTGAGTAATTAAAGGATATTAACAAAATTCCTTTGACAGAGTTGGTTGGCAATCTGCAGACCTATGAGTTGGGTTTGACAAGGATCGGGAAATCAAGCAAGAGCAAAAGCATGGCATTGAAGGCCAAGAGCAGTGACACTGATAAGTCTTCAGAAGATTGAAGATTCTAAGATGAAATCCTATATCACATGGCAATTCAAGAAGTTTTTGAAGAATGCCAACTTGAAAGGATTTGACATGGATCAAAAGCAATCCAGTTCTTTGCAATTCAAGAACCAAGACAAAAGGAAGAAGGATGTTAGGGATGGCGGTCAGTACACTATTCCCTCAAGACCAAAGTGCTTTGGGTGTCAGGGCTTCGGTCACATGAAACAAGAGTGCCTTACGTATCTCAAGACTATTGGGAAGAGCAAGGCACTTACTACTACGTTGAGCGACACTCAGCCTGAGGAGGATTCTGATAATGAGGATGATGGAATCCTAAATGTCTTCACTGCCACTATAAATCCTATTGAAGGGATTGTTGAAGATGTGGATGAAGAAGATGAATTGGTGAAGTCTAAGTTTGAAAATATGGATGAACAAGATGACATCCATATAGTCTATGCAAAGTTATACAAGGTCTTAAAAAAACATGAGAAGTTGTATAGGTTGGCCACCAAGAGCTTAGTGAAGTGGAGCTTGAACGAGAAGAAATCTCCACAAAGTTTGATAAAGCAAATCAGATCATTGAAGCACTGAGATTTAAGAATAATTTCTTGGATGAAAAGACCAAGAAGCTTGAGGCAAAACTGTTCCAAGTCAGAGCCCAGTTGGAAAGGACTTCAAGTGCAAAGCTCGATGAGATGCTTAGTCTTCAGAAATCTGCTTCCAATCGAACCGATTTAGGGTATGATTTCTCTTCTCCTAGTATTGCTTCTCCTAGTATTGCTTCTGCTAGTACTACTGTTTTTGTTTCTCCTATTGATAATATTGAAACTGAGAACAATGATGTTAAAAATGAATTAGCTAGTGAGAAAATAGACAAGGGTAAATTTATCTTAAGAGCACCCCCTAAGCTTAATAAGAAAGAGGTCAAGAACCCTAGGGCTAAGAAGGGAAATACTCAAAAGCCCAAACAAAAAAAAGCAACATTTCTATCATCACTGTGGCGCAGTTGGACATACTCGACCTAAATGCTATAAGTGGTTAGCCACTCAACAGAGCAACAGCATGATCGCGTCGAGAAACCAGAATCAGTTTTCCTCCTCTTTTGCTCCTCTTGGAGATCTTCTTAAAGCCCTCATGTTCCTTTCGAACTTAAACGGTTTCAATTCTTCCCCCTCATCGCTGGATCAAGGGTTTACTAAATGAAAAGGTTTTTCCAAGGTGTGGAAGGAAAATGGCTCCAAGTGATTCTATCACTTTTTCTCTCTCCCCCTTTTTTTCTTTTTTTGTTTTGTTTTGCATTACTTGTGTGTTTTGCTTTATTGTTTTGAGTTAGTCCAGTTTTATGCATTACTTTGTTTAACATGTTTTCGTTTGTTTACTTTTTAGTTTTGTTTTATTTTGTTTTTCATATAAAATAAAATAAAAATTGAAAAGTCAGAAAAATACAAAAACAATGTGTGTTTTGTGTACATTGGTACTTACATACCTTGGATGGCCATTGAAACAAAGTTTTCTAAACTTTGTATCGTTTGTAGCTTAGATGAGCATCTCTATGCACAACTAAGCAAGTGAGCTTTGTGGCTCGTGTTTGTGATGAGTAAGATTACGTAAATAACCATCTCACCACTCGCCACTATTGCCCGCCAATCATGAAATAACATTTGTATGCTTCGGCATAGCAAAAGTGGAATGTCAAAAAGCTTAACATCATTGGGTATTTCTTTTCTATCTCTTATATGCCCATGCATGATTTGCTTAAAAGCAAAAAGAATTAAAATGCTTTACATATAATTGCAAGTGTGTATTCTAGGAGATGTGAGAGTTATAGGATGTACCTCGAAGGTGATAGTCCTCATCAAACAGTTATGATTGTGTGTGAGTTAAAGTGATTTTCTCATATCTCAAATCGTCATAACATGTAGACACCTATGCAATCTTGCAATGTTTTTCACACACAATACACAAAATTCTTTGCTACTTTTGATACATGTGCAGGTACAATGTGATTTGGCCATCACAAGGAATACTTGTGTAAATGTATGCTCACTAAACTATCTTAACTTGTTTTTGAAATATAAAATTAGTTAGACGTGTTTAGTGTGTGTGTGTGTGTTTTGGATCTATGTGCTTAACATTTTTCTTGTTGAGAGATGATTCTGAGAGCTTAAAATGTTATTTGGATCTTTGGTTGTATAGCATGCTTGATTGCATTCATATCTATGTTTTCCTCTTCTTGAAAAACTGTTTTTAAGCAATCTCAACAGCTGTTGGACACCTCTCAACAGCTAGGCTATCTATCGAGACCCTTCAGCTGTTTTTTTATCACATTCTTAATAGCTTCTCGATAGCTACTGGATCCATCAAGATACCTTATGGTTGCTCGATAACGTCTCAACAGCTTCCTCGATCCATCAAGATTCCTTTGCTGTGGACACTTTTCGATAGATCATGGATAGCTCTTCAACAGCTAAAAAGCGCCTTTTTAATTCTCGACACCTTTCGACACATCTCGATCTGTCAAGATTTATGAAGTTTCTATTTAAAGGGTTAGCGCGATTTCTGTTCATCTCTCTTCGATCTTTCTCAATACTTTCTAACCTTTTCACCTCCCAAACTCTTCACTCTCACTCCAAACTTCATTCCTAAGAGTCTTCGACCTTGATCTTGTTCTTCTTCATTGTTAAGGTCCTTAATCCCTCACTTTATCATGCATTTCACTCCTTTTGACCTAACTTTTGGGATTTTTGAAAATTTTTGGGGTTTTTCAAAATTGATGAAGTTTTTGTGAAATTTTTGGGATGGGTGTTGTGTAAATGAGTTTAAATATTCATGCATTACATCACACTTGCATTATAACTATATTTTCATGCATTTTAGATGTGTGCTATACATGTTGAACTGTTTGTGTACTGTTAGGATTGGATTGGGCTGAGCCCATGATGTATTTAAATTTGCATGTCACATGTTCATGCATTTTCATGCATACGTACCCTCAATTTCTTTATATTCTTATATACTGCTGTTGTTGGTACTTTTCTGATTCTCTCTCTCTCTCTTTCTCTCTCTCTTGCGTTAGTCTGCTCTATGGCACCTAAACACAAATCTACTCTGTCCCAGAACCCTCTACATTTTGGGGCATCTTCTTCCTCTGACCCTACACCTTATTCTGTTCAGTTCTGTGATGATGAAAGGACTTCTCAGAGAACTTTTGTAGACGAGGCATTCATTCGGAACGCCACGTCATTCTGTCAGACTTTTTCGACACTGACCTACCCATTGTCATTCACAGTAGGGGTTGGGAGTCACTTTGTGACATCCCAGTCACTTGTCCCTTCATGATCATACAGGAGTTTTGCTCCAATATGCACGGAATCGATACTTCAGTACCTCATTTCTTCTCACGCGTTCGAGGTATGCACATTAGTTACTCCAGAGATTGTCTCCGAGGTACTACACATTCCTAGGGTAGTGCATCCTGACTACCCTGGCTGTGAGCATCTAAGGATAGTGTCCAAAGACGAACTCTCGTCTCGCTTCTGTGAGACACCATCTTCTTAGGGTGACCGTCAAAACACCCCTTGCTCGGGCTTTGCAAAAGGTCCGAGGTTCCTTAACATGGTGATGACATTCGTTCTTCATCCTTTGTCTCACTATAACTTCATTATAGAGCCTCGTGCTCAATTTTTGTTGTCCTTCTTAGAGGATATCTCTATCGACTTCCTTTCTCAATTTATTCTATCCCTCATAGATGTCTATAGGGATATGGCGACCCGTGATAAGCTCATTTTTCCTTTAGCTATCACACGGATACTTCGCCATTTTTTCGTCCCCTTTCTCGTCTCTCCTCATTTTTTCGTGATGGGTACCATAGACACTACTACCGTTCGACAGAGTGAGGCACAGCTCAGACCAAGGTGGCCCCAAACACAGACGGCAGCTCCTCCAACTTCTACCGCTCCATCCACCTCCGCTCCTTCGTCATCTACAGGTGGAGTGACACTTAAGGCCATCATGGCACAGCCTGTGTGCATGGATGCTTGCCTTGACACTCTCAGTGATGAGTTGCGTCAAGTGAACACCCGTGTCGGTCGTATCGCACGACAACAGGCTGCCATGGGTGATTTCACTGTTGCTTCTTCTCCTTCTCCACCGGCGTCCGAGGATGAGAGTGATGATGGCTCCGGTAGTGAGGATGTTGATGAGGATGATGGTGCTAGCTCACCCAATGATGACGAGATGTCTACTTAATGCACTTACCCTTTGTCACTTGTGACAAAAAGTGAGAGTAGTTTTGAGATGAGAGTAGTTATACTCATAAGGGGAGGGTTAGTATAGGAGTTTTTGTGATAGGGGGAATGTGTATATAATGGGATGTTGTGAGGATTCTTGTATCTTTTCTTTTCTTTCTATTTTAGATATATTATTTCTTTGTATATTGGTCTTGTGACCACTTGACATACATTATACTTATATTTGGTTTATATATATATATATATGGATGTATGTTATTCATCTATCTTTCCATGTGTTGTTTCTTTTCCTTCTTTATATACATGTTTCTTATATAATGTATGCAATCTTATATTTCTCTTTCACACTAAGATGCCTTGATGAGTTTTTTTTAAAGTGTTTCAAAAATACAGGTTGTCAAAGTTTACTTGCCATAAACTCTCTTCTTGTAAAGTTTTTTAAGAGTTTGTGTTAGGATAGATTTTATTATATTCAACAAGTGAGCATGAGTTGAGTGATTTATGACTTCTCTCATATGTTCATTTGTTTGTTGTGGTTTTATCACAGATTGCCAAAGGGGGAGATTGTTAAGACATACGTCATTTGATGTTAGGAACATATGTCAAACTAGTATTGGTTTATCCTTTGACAAAACGCACTTTACTTGTAATTGGATGGATCTAGGATGTGTTTAATGCTTCAATGAACAAGGTTTCAAGTTCAAGTGTTAAAGCCATGTAAATTTGTCCAAGAAACAAGTGAGAAAGTGCTGGATTTTAAAGCTCGACAATTAGCATCTATTGAGATTTAAAAAGCTGCTGAAGCCCGAATCTCGACAGCTAGCTTGATAGATACCCTATTTGTCGAGGTTTATGAAATTCAGTTTTTCAAAACTGATTTCACTCCAATTCTTGAGTATGTGTTTAAGCTTTCTTTTCTCACAACCCTAAACATTTATAAGGATTATTTTAAGAGCCGTAAAAGGTTGCACAAGTGTGAAGCAAAGTTTTGTTCATGCAAATTGTGACCGGAGACAGAATTTGTCCTAGTTCATCTTTCTCTTGAAGAAGTTGCTATGTTTGCACACCTTAGGGTTTTGTGACCAACAAGCTTCGTGATCTTCATCGTGTGATGAATTGAAGAACTTTGCAGCCAACATTTTTCTCAAGTTGGTGATTAAGCCGCATATTGGGATTCGCGCATCTATTGGTTAGTCACGTTCTGGGAGCCATGCATTGAAAAGGAGAGATTGTCGCTATAAAACAAGTCCAATTGGGTATTAGGGTAAGGATTCAACTATAGGTTGATATAAGGTACTGGGATTCTTTTACTTGTAACCGCTTGTTTTAATAATAGTAGATTATCAGGAGTGATGACCTTAAAATTACTCAGTGGGGTTTTTGCCGTGTAGGTTTTCTTCATTCATGTCAATTTAATTTCCGCTGCACTTTAGTTAATTGGTGATTTGTTTGTACTACCAAGCGCTTTGCATGTTTATTAACTTCATTAATTCACTTGGCAAAATTAATTGGTTAAATTATGTGAACAAGGCTCGTCCCATGTTGCCTAAGACAGTTGAAATTTTCAAATCGATGGAGGATTGAGCTACCTAGTGAATTCAATGAGAACAAAACCTATCCTACGCTACCTAAGACAATAGCACAATAGTGCTCTCTATTTCTTTTACCATCTCCTTTGCTTTCCTCATTTTACTATATTTGACACTAACAAATATTGAAAGTATTGTTTAATCTACTTTATCTCTAGTGAATTTATGTCACTGAGCCATTTTCTTTGCTATGTACCATTAGCCTCTATCGGACATCTACAAGGAGTTTTGGACTTGAGTTCCTTTCTCTTTTGGGCTCACCCAAAATCAACCCCCAACTAATAAATGATGGATGCATTTGGCATCGTAGTTCAAAATCACTTTTTTTTTTTTTTTGGTGATACAAGATTTATAAACTTCGTTTTTTTTTTATTTTAAAATTATCCTTTTAACTAAGTACAGATTTAATAAACAATTACAGTTTCATAAAGCTAAAATTAATTTGTACCAAATTGATATACATAAACAAACTGTTGTCTTCATAAGTATTTAATTTGACTTGTCTTGCATTTTAGTTTTGACATCCTAACATTAATTGATTCTTTCTTTTTAGATTTAGAGGAGTAGAGAAGCGCTTAGGCCATCCTAGTGAGTTCAATGTGAACGAAGCCCGTCCCATGCTACCTAAGACAATTGAAATTTTCAAATCTATGGAGGATTGAGCTACCCAATGTATTCAATGTGAACAAAACCTATCCCATGCTACCTAAGATAGTAGCACAATAGTGCTCTCCATTTCTTTTACCACCTCCTTTGCTTTCCTCATTTTGCCGTATTTCACACTAACAAGTATTAAAAGTATTGTTTAATCTACTTTATCTCTGGTGAATTTATGCCATTGAGCTGTTTTCTTTGCTAGGTACCCTTAGCCTCTATAAGACATCTAGAACGAGTTTTGGAGTTGAGTTCCTTTCTCTTTTGGGCTCACCCAAAATCCACCCTCTACTAATAAATGATGGATGCATTTCGCATCATAGTTCAAAATCACTTTTTTTTTCCTTTTTTTTTTTTTTTTGGGATACAACATTTATAAACTTTCTTTTAAAAAAAAAATTCTTTTATCTAAGTACAAATTTTTTACACAATTATAATTTCATAAAGCAAAAATTAATTTGTACCAAAATCATATACATAAACAAACTGTTGTTTTCATAAGTATTTAATTTGACCATGTTTTACATTTTAGATTCAACATCCTAACATTAATTGCTTCACACTTTTTAGATTTAGAGGAGCAAAAAAATGTTTAGGCCATCCTAGTGAATTCAATTTGAATAAAGCCCGTCCCATGCTACCTAATACAGTTGAAAATTTCAAATCTACGAAGGATTGAGCTACCTAGTGAATTCAATGTGAACAAAACCTGTCCCATGCTACCTAAGATAGTAGCACAATAGTGCTCTCTATTTCTTTTACCATCTCCTTTGCTTTCTTCATTTTACTATATTTGACACTAACAAATATTGAAAGTATTGTTTAATCTACTTTATCTCTAGTGAATTTATGTCATTGAACCGTTTTCTTTGCTATGTACCATTAGCCTCTATTGGACATCTAGAAGGAGTTTTGGACTTGAGTTCCTTTCTCTTTTGGCCTCATCCAAAATCAACCCCCTACTAATAAATGATGGATGCATTTGTCATCGTAGTTCAAAATCACTTCTTTTTTTTGGGTGATACAACATTTATAAACTTCTTCTTCTTTTTTAAATAATTCTTTTATCCAAGTATAGATTTTTTAAAATAATTACAATTTCATGATGCTAAAATTAATTTGTACCAAATTGATATACATAAACAAACTGTTATTTTCATAAGTATTTAATTTGACCATGTTTTTCATTTGAGATTCAACATCCTAACCTTAATTGCTTCCCACTTTTTAGATTTAGAGGTGCAGAAAAGTGTTTAGGCCATCCTAGTGAATTCAATGTGATGTAATTTCTTGTCCCATGCTACCTAAGACAGTTGAAATTTTCAAATCTACGAATGATTGAGCTACCTAGTGAATTCAATGTGAACAAAGCCTATCTCATGCTATCTAAGACAGTAGCATAATAATGCTCTCTTTTCTTTTACCATCTCCTTTGTTTACCTCATTTTGCTGTATTTCACACTAACAAATATTGAAAGTATTGTTTAATCTACTTTATCTTTGGTGAATTTATGTCATTGAGCCATTTTCTTTGCTATGTACCATTAGCCTCTATTGGACATCTACAAGGAATTTTGGGCTTGAGTTCCTTTCTCTTTTGGGCTCACCCAAAATCAACCCCCTACTAATAAATGATGGATGCATTTGGCATCATAGTTAAAAATCACATTTTTTTGGAGATACAACATTTATAAACTTCATTTTTTTTTTTTAAATAATAATTCTTTTATCTAAGTACAGATTTTTTAAACAATTCCAATTTAATAAAGCTAAATTTAATTTGTACCAAACTAATATACATAATCAAACTATTGTTTTCATAAGAATTTAAGTTGACCATGTTTTGCATTTTAGATTCAACATCCTAACGTTAATTGCTTCCCTCTTTTTAGATTTAGAGGAGCAGAAAAGCGTTTAGGCCATCCTAGTGAATTCAATGTGAACGAAGCCCATCCCATGCTACGTAAGACAGTTGAAATTTTCAAATCTACCAAGGATTGAGCAACCCATTGAATTCAATGTGAACAAAGACTGTCCCATGCTACATAAGACAGTAGCACAATAGTGCTCTCCTTTTCTTTTACCATCTCCTTTGCTTTCCTCATTTTGCTGTATTTCACACTAACAAGTATTAAAAGTATTGTTTAATCTACTTTATCTCTGGTGAATTTATATTTGGAAAAACATAGTTTGTATTGCATACAAAACATACGCAGTGGAAAATTAATGGATCTACTTCATTCGCAATTGATAACATGTATTATGTAAATTTCAAAATTTAAGAACAAGAGAGCGTACCTTGGTGCGGTGAAATTCAAAACCAAAGATTTGAAGTACTTGTGAACACTTTAATCTTCTCTCCAATTCCACTTTACGTCCAAGAAGTGTGGTCTCTCAATCAGTTTATACGTTTGTGTTCAAGGGGAATAAGAGAGTGGCTTACACTCACATACACACCATTTCATTCATTCTTAAATTCTATATGTTTCTCTCCTTATATATAACTGATTATCTAATTGGGCTAACTTTTTGGGTCATTTCAATTGGGTTTTAGTATGTGGCTTGGAGTGGGACCAAAATAGACAAATAAGACACTAGCTCCAATGGGTTTTGGGCCTTTCGGTCAACTCTTGACAAGCCCAAAATTACCATTAACTATATTTAATACCACTATATAAATATAATTGCACTCTAGTTCTTATTTATAAATTATATCCCAAGACTTTATTATACATTCAACCCCTTCATTAAAATATTCATAGTAATACAAAGTCATAAATGTTGACTGCCACTTTGAAGATTACTACATCTTAATCCTTGAGTACCTGGTTTAATCTTTTAAATTATTCATCATATATTTATGAAATCCAATTTCATAAATATATACTTTAGTAACTTCTTACTAAAGTAGTTAGGCCTAACACTCTGAATAATCAAACTCATTAGACTTATCTTAAGGGAATATTTTATATCTTCGTTAAGAGATTATGAATTACATCTTGAGAATATATGTTCCTTCAACATTAAATGTGGCTGCCTAACATATTGAGGTTTTGATCATGACTTTAGAGATCTCACTCCTAATATATCAAAGTAACCTACACTTCATGATCAGGTTTATTATTCTCTCAGGATTGAGAGTTCATGTAAATAGAAGTCGTGAGATTTATTATTCATTTGACAGTCGTTAGTAGAATAATAAATCTCACAACGGTCCAGTTCAATATGTCTTAACACTTAATACATATCAACATATCAACTAGAAGTCCCCACTTCCATGATCAAGATAAATCGTCTTAGTTGATATTTTAATAGTCTTCGTAGATGAAATGCCTAATTTCATCACCGACTACGAACTAAAATTCTGAGTTTACAAAGAACTTGAAATTTATATATTCTGTGACTAAATCACATAAATCATAAACTATGCATCTCATGGACTATATGATAATGACCAAATATTCATCTTACCACTATTTTAGATAATAACAAAACAACTTTATTAATAACAACATAATATCATCCATATTGTCATACATAGCATCAAACAATAGGATTTAAAGGGCACATATCCTAACATTTATGTCATTGACCCGTTTTCTTTGCTTTGTACCATTAGCCTCTATTGGACGTCTAGAAGGAGTTTTGGACTTGAGTTCCTTTCTCTTTTGGGCTCACCCAAAATCAACACACTACTAATAAATGATGGATGCACTTGGTATCATACTTCAAAGTCACATTTTCTTTTGGTGATACAACATTTATAAACTTCGTTTTTTTTATATAAAAAAAAATTCTTTTATCCAAGTATAGATTTTTTAAACAATTACAATTTCATAAAGCTAAAATTAATTTGTACCAAACAGATATACGTAAACAAACTGTTGTTTTCATAAGTATTTAATTTGACTATGTTTTGCATTTTAGATTCAGCAACCTAACATTAATTGCTTCCCTCTTTTTAAATTTAGAGGAGCAGAAAAGTATTTAGGCTATCCTAGTGAATTCCATGTGAATAAAGCCTGTCCCATGCTACCTAAGACAGTTGAAATTTTCAAATCTATGGAGGATTAAGCTACCCAATGAATTCAATGTGAACAAAACCTGTCCCATGCTACCTAAGACAATAGCACAATAGTGCTCTCCTTTTCTTTTACCTTCTCCTTTACTTTCCTCATTTTGATGTAGTTCACACTAACAAGTATTGAAAGTATTGTTTAATCTACTTTAATCTCTGGTGAATTTATGTCATTGAGCCGTTTTCTTTGCTATGTACCATTAGCCTCTATTGGACGTCTAGAAGGAGTTTTGGACTTGAGTTCCTTTCTCTTTTGGGCTCACCCAAAATCAACCCCCTACTAATAAATGATGGATGCATTTGGCATCGTAGTTCAAAATCACATTTTTTTTGGTGATACAACATTTATAAACTTCTTCTTCTTCTTTTTTTTTCTTTTTTTTTTTTTTCAGAAAAAAATAATAATTCTTTTATCTAAGTACAGATTTTTTAAACAATTATAATTTCATAAACCTAAATTAATTTGTACCAAATTGATATACATAAACAAACTGTTGTTTTCATAAGTATTTAATTTGACCATGTTTTGCATTTTAGATTCAACATCCTAACATTAATTGCTTCCCTCTTTTTAGATTTAGAGGAGCAGAAAAGTGTTTAGGCCATCCTAGTGAATTCAATGTGAACAAAGCCCATCCAATGCTACCTAAGACAGTTGAAATTTTCAAATCGATGGAGGATTGAGCTACCAAGTGAAGACAATGTGAACAAAGCCTGTCCCATGCTACCTAAGATAGTAGCACAATAGTGCTCTCTTTCTCTTTTACCATCTGCTTTGCTTTCCTCATTTTGTTGTATTTCACACTAACAAATATTGAAAGTATTGTTTTATCTACTTTATCTCCGGTGAATTTATGTCATTGAACCGTTTTCTTTGCTATGTACCATTAGCCTCCATTGGACATCTAGAAGGAGTTTTGGACTTGAGTTCCTTTCTCTTTTGGGCTCACCCAAAATAAACCCCCAACGAATAAATGATGGATGTATTTGGCATCGTAGTTCAAAATCACTTCTTTTTTTTTGGTGATACAACATTTATAAACTTCGTTTTTTTTTTAAAAAAAATTATTATTATTTTATCCATGTACATATTTTTTAAACAATTACAATTTCATGAAGCTAAAAATAATTTGTACCAAATTGATATACATAAACAAACTGTTGTTTATATAAGTATTTAATTTGACCATGTTTTGCATTTTAGATTTAGCATCCTAACATTAATTGATTCCCTCTTTTTAGATTTAGAGGAGCAGAAAAGTGTTTAGGCCATCCTAGTGAATTCAATGTGAATAAAGCCCGTCCCATGCTACCTAAGGCAGTTGAAATTTTCAAATCTACGGAGGATTGAGCTACCTAGTGAATTCAATGTGGATAAAGCCTATCCCATGCTACCTAAGACAATAGCACAATAGTGCTCTCTTTTCTTTTACCATCTCCTTCGTTTTCCTCATTTTGCTATATTTCACTCTAACAAATATTGAAAGTATTGTTTAATCTACTTTATCTCTGGTGAATTTATGTCATTGAGCCGTTTTCTTTGCTATGTACCATTAGCCTCTGTTGGACGTCTAGAAGGAGTTTTGGACTTGGTTCCTTTCTCTTTTGGGCTCACCCAAAATCAACCCCCTACTAATAAATGATGGATGCATTTGGCATCGTAGTTCAAAATCACTTTTTTTTTTTTTTTTGGTGTGATACAACATTTATAAACTTCGTTTTTTTTTTTTTTAATTCTTTTTTATCCAAGTATCATTTTTTGAAAAAATTACAATTTCAAAAAGCTAAAATTAATTTGTACCAAACTTATATACGTAAACAAACTTTTGTTTTCATAAGTATTTAATTTGACCATGTTTTGCAATTAATATTCAACATCCTTACAGTAATTAATCCCCTCTTTTTAGGTTTAGAGGAGCAAAAAAATGTTTAGGCCATCCTAGTGAATTTAATGTGAACAAATCCCGTCCCATGCTACCTAAGACAGTTGAAATTTTCAAATCTATGGAGTATTGGGCTAAAAACAATGTCCTAACTCTCCTAAAACCTATTGGAATGTTGGCAACCACAAGATTTTTTGCCAGACCCTACCTCAAATAGATTTATTGAGCAAGTCAATGAACTAAGGAAGAGAGAAAGAGACCTTCCTGACGAGCATTTTGTTGCCTCAGTTGGTGATATGATCATTGAAGATGCCCTTCCTACTTACCAAGCTCGAATTAATTCCATAGAAAATTTTCATTATGAAACGGGTGTAGATAACACACCTTGGACCATTTGGGCTAGGGCATGGAGCGCACAAGAAAACAAGCTTGGTGATCTTCTCAATAAGTACCTTTTCCTTTCTACAAAAGTGGACTTGAAACCAATTGAGAAGACAACTCAATACTTGATTGGGTCAGGATTAGTAAGATATGCATTTCAAAACTTTTTAAAATTTTAAGAAGTGAAGATTTTAATAATTTAACTAGTATTTTAACAATTTTTTTTTTCCTTCTACACATTAAAATGTAAAATAAAATAAAATAAAAACTTAAAGAAATTTATGAGAGAAAAAATTAACAAGATTTAGTCTTAACCACCTATTGTCTGCAAGAAAAAAAGTTTGAAATTGTTACATATATTTTTTGTGAATACATGAGACAATTTTAATAATTTAACTAGTATTTTAACAAATTTTTCCTTTTACACCTTCTTAAAATATTAAATAAAATAAAAAAGCTTAAATAAATTTATGAGAGAAATAAATTAACATGATTTAGTCTTAAGCACCTATTGTTTGCAAGAAAAACGTTTTAAATAGTTATATGTATTTTTTGTGAAGACATGAGACATGATGGCACAATAATTCTTAAAAAAAAATTAGGACTCAATACGGTGGAGATACCACAATGAATTAACATATTAGTTAATTTTATTTACTTTTATGAACATTTCATTTTTATTTATAAGTTTTCAAAATAAATATTAACTATCAAAATTTTAAAAAATATATCTAATTAATGAGGACAAACTTGCAAAAGTGTTCCCGGCACGTCCAACACGGACACGTTAGAGATTTTGAAGTATTCATGCTTCTTAGGGGTTAACTATTCTAATTATCAAATTTGATTATCAAATAGGTGCAATTCCAATCAAACCAGTTCTAGGTTTTCAAAATTGCCATCAATTCTTTGTCCAAACTTCTAGCATAATTCAAATACAACAGCTACAACTCTCTTTTAACACAATGTGACATTGAGTTTGCATCTAAAACCTAACAGTGACGAGTTAAGTCTTGCTATTTTATTCCCACGTTAAATGCTCTGCAAATTTATAATGCTATTGGATGGGGATCTATACTCTCAAAATTTATATGGTTCAACATGTTAATGTCTAATGCATTTTGGACCTAGGATATTGGCACCAAGCGTAGTCCATACCTTTGGACCATTTACACATCATTCCAAGAATGAGCTGCATTTATCTCCCATGGGAACACAGCTAAGGTGCATTAAGGGATTAAGATCTATCCATCTCACACGAGGTCTTGGATCACACTAGGATATTGAAATCCAACAAGCGTACCCGCTCTGATACCAATTGAAAACTCGGATTTGTGGTAAAACCCAAGAGCTTATTCAGACCTCCAATTAAAAATTACAGTTAGATTGCTTTTACTCTAACTTATACTAAGTGTGGAACAAGGGTAAATATGCGCAATGAACCGATAACACTATCCTAAACCATATTCATCCATCATCAACAATAAAATGAAAGCTTAAAGAGTAGGGAAGAGAGATGCAAACACAAGATAACACCGAAATGTGTTATCGAAGAGGAAACTGAAGAACTCTGCGAAAAACCTCTCAATGACCCTCCAAGTTGACATTGATCCACTAGAGAATAAAGTTGGAGTACACAAATAACAAAAGACCCTCCAAGCCTAGTCTACCCCATATACTTAAGCCCTCCAAGCTCCTACTACCAATGGACTTCTCGGAGTCTTGTCTTCTCTAACTTTCCGAATTTCGTAATTCAGCCCGATTTCATCCGCCAATGAATGATTCCTTCCAATGCTTCTCAAAAGCACCAAAATCTCACTTGACACTCAGAATGGGTGTGGTAAGTGTTTGGGCTAACAATATCTCAAGGATTTAGAGATGTAGAGGTAGGAGTTGAGGATAACCGTGAGAAAATTTGTAGATGATTGTGGGTATATCAATCTCTAACTCTCAAGTGTATTTGCTTGGGTTTTCTCTCTGAAATGCACTCCGTACAATTCGTGGGCAATGAGGGTATTTATAGTGTGGGTAAAGAATTTGGTAAAGCAGCACAACTTTTTGCCAAACAGAAAGTTTCGCGGGTACTTTACGGGTTGGCCCTTCTTGCGAAACACTTGCGAATCTGACAGCCTAGCATAACTCATCAGCTTCCAGTCATATGCTCTACACGTGGCCTTTTCATGAGTTGCTTCTCGCGAGCTACTTGCGAAGTCCACTAATTCATCTTTTGAAACTTGATTCTTCACTGATCTCTCACACTCATCCCTTACAAATAAACCCACATACATACAGGGAAAATGATTGAAGATATTACAATCAAATTTGGCACGAAATTAAAGCCAATACAAGATAGTTGGAAATCACAACTTTACATACCTTTATAAGGTGACTAAAACCAACACCTGATTCCATTTACTCATCTTTTTCACTCAATTTTTTAATGAAAAAAAAAAGTGATTTATTTCATAAACTTGGCGAAAAAGGAAAAAAAAAATAATGTTGTTTAGTAAAATAGAAATAATCAAATAAATATAACTAAAAAATATATATGAAATTTTTGCAATGTTTTTTGTCTGTTCATTTAAACCCCAAAAACCAGATTTTTTAACCTAATTTATTAACTAAGTGATTACTTAGATTAATTTTCAGATCTAGGTTAAATACAAATAAATCATATCATGCAAAGATGTAGAAAAGTATATAACACCACGATATGATGACTTGGAAAAATCAATGAAACTAACCGTTTCAAGGTAAAAACCTAAGGAGGATTTGACCTAGCTATCCTCAAGGTAAAGTAAATCCACTATAAGAGAATTGAAGTTTTTAGAATCATATTTAACTCTAAATCTATTGCTACCTCATGTAGTAACTTACTAACACGACAACGCATAAGCTCCGAATCCACGGACTCCTTCTCTTCTCAGATTTACATCAACACAAGCTGCTTTGCTTGTGACTTTGAGATCCCACTCAAAGGTTTCAGATCACTTTCGGTAATGATCTTGATGCAGCAACTATGTTCTACCAAACACTTGATTGTAGTTTTAGCTCCGGTAGATTCTTGTGTAGTTAGAAGGTACAAAACCTCTCAGATCTCACAAAGAGTAACACATAAGTCTTCTAAAAGTTTTCAAAACGTGGCTAGGGTTTTCCTTTTATGTGTGGAGAAGTTTAGATGAAACCCTAAACGTTTTTGCGGGCTTGGGCTTGTTTAAAATTCTGCAAAAAAAACTGGACCTGCAATTTTCGATCGGTCAAGCCTAATTATTGATTGGTCGAGCAAGGCAGAACCACACTCTCTTTTTCTGCAATCAGCTGGACTTGAACCTTGAAACAACCACTTTTAACCTAAAAACCTAAACTAGACATGTTTTATTCTCAATTACAAACATAATTCTAAATATTTAAATCTAAATCTTTAGAACCTAACATTTTTAGTTAAAGAATTAAGTTGAAATTTTAATGTTTTGACGGATTGAAAAAATTAATGAAGTTGAAGTGAACAATAACAAGTATTAGAACTTATAAATTGGTACGATTTAAGAAATAATTAATTTTTTAATGTTTAAAAAATATAATTTTAACTCTAGGTGCAGTACAATATTAACTTCATCAGTTTTATTCAAATACATAATTGCATTAAATTTAATTATTTTTTAAAATGATGTCAATGTACTTTGGTGTACTGTATCCATGTGTTATTGAGAACCCAATAACTGTAACGACCCAAGGAAAAGCGCTAACCACATCTGCGCTATACCTCAAAAGGACTAGTCACAATTGAGGTTCCTTGTAATTGTTAATAAAGCCCAATTCAACCTAGTAAATACCCGATGTGGGACTCATCACACACCCACACATATCACACAATCAATCAAATTGGGGCATCACAATCTCCCCCACTTAAATCCCTAACGTCCTCGTTAGGGCCCACTTTGTGTGGTAGTGTCTCTGAGCCGGAGCCCACACGGAGTTACCGGGCCGACTCTGATACCATTTGTAACGACCCCGTCCCAACTATGTAGATATTGTCCACTTTGGGGCCCATACCCCTTATGGTTTTGTTCTTCCCCAGGTTGCGCTGGGGAAAAGGCCTCTACACATTGAAGGGAGGTTATTCCTTATAAACACATTCCCATGTGCTTCCCTAGGCGATGTAGGATTCCATGAAATGCAAGACCCCCCCCTTTTTGGGTCACTACAATCCACCCCCCTTACGGGCACATGCGTCCTCGCGTGTGGGGCCCACACTTCCGGCTAGGGCATGGCTCTGATACCATTTGTAACAATCCAAGAAAAAGCGCTAGCCACATCTGCGCTATACCTCAAAAGGACTAGTCACAATTAAGGCTCCTTGCAGTTGTTAATAAAGCCCAATTCAACCCAGTAAATACCCGATATGGGACTCATCACACATCCACACACATCACACAATCAATCAAATTGGGGCATCACAATCATTGTAGTGACCCAAAAAGGGGGGTCTTGCATTCCATGGAATCCCACATCGCCTAGGGAAGCACATGGGAATGTGTTTATAAGGAATAACCTCCCTTCAATGTGTAGAGGCCTTTTCCCCAGCGCAACCTGGGGAAGAACAAAACCATAAAGGGTATGGACCCCAAAGTGGACAATATCTACACAGTTGGGACGGGGTCGTTACAATAACTCTATAAAAAAATATTACAAATTTTTTTTTGAGAATGTAATACACTACATCTAAGTAGTGGCGGCTCCAAGATTATTTTTGGGGGCGGGGGTACATAGTATTGTAATTTTTTTGTGCTAAAAGTTGTGTAATTTTTTGCTAATGAAGAAGAAAAGTGCAGAAAAAACAATTTCATTTCGCTGCCAATGGCAAAGTAAGCTAGAGTCCAGATAGAAGATTTATTTATTTTTAAAAATGAAACAACAATTTTAAGAGTAGAGCTATTGACACAACACTTTTACAACAAAATTTAAGTGGCAAACTGTTAAAGATATGTAAAATAGTGATGTCATTTGTGAGTCTAGATAAAAACTAATTAAAACTTGCCACTTAACCTTTATTGTAAAATTATTGTGAAAATAGCACTAAAACAATCATATTCAAGCTTATTTCAATAGGGATTAAAAAAAAAAATCAACCCACTAAACTGGCTGTAAAGCCGTCTCTGCATCTAAGGGGTATACATAAGTTTTATCCTAAATAATAGAACTCCTTGTAATTAGTGTAGGTTCGGTGGAATAGGATGTTCGTTGGAAAACATTGTTCCATCAATGTTTTTACCCTTCTTTTTTTTTTTTTTTTTTGAGATAGACTTTACTTTTTTTTTTTTTAATAAACCTAATATTGGGCCACCTGAAAGTAATGAGTTTTCCAAAATAAATAGTGGAACTTTTTAAAGTAACCTTTTTTTTATATAATTTAAAAAAAAAAAAAAAACTTTTTAAAGTCAATTATCTTAATTAATTGTATGACATCCTAAAAAAACAGAGAGCCTAATTTCCACCCCCATGATAACAGACACACTAGAAATATAGTTGACATACCTTGTAGATTGTAGACTCGCCGGCAATATACTTATTAATATGGGAGACTTTCTTTGGCAAGGAATAACACTGTACACTAACCATTACCACACGCTAAAATAGTAAAATGCCAAATTTTCAACCCATTTCTGTATATAGAGCTGCACCTATGCAGAGCTACACATTTTTTAAATCATTAATTTTTAATAAATTTCATGGTTAAAAAGTACACTAGTGACCATGCCATCATACTTATAAATATAGTGACTTAATTCCATTAAGTCATTAAACTCCCTTAAAAGAAAGAAAAAATAGTCATTAAACTCTTTTCACACTCCACCACGTTTTCTTCTTCTGCTTCTTCTTCTTCTACCCCTCTCTCTCTCTCTCTCTCCCTAATTGATTTCTATATATACTATTGATTTTATAGCAACTAAGTACTAAGTTCCCTCTTTATCTCAGTGCCTGGTGTTCTAGAGCTACAAGAGAGGTTAAAGAGAAGGAATGACTTTAATACTCAACTCCTTCAACTTTCACTCCTTTCCTTCAGTACTTGCTCTCCCATCGATGAGATCGCATATATCTCCAAAGTTTTCTATGACCTCCACCAACTTCTCCAACACTAAGTGAGATTAAACTTCAAATTTCTCATCTTTTCACAAGGATTAACATTTTTCTTAATTAGAATTAAAGATGGATCAATAACTCATTTGAATTGTTGATTTTCACATCATGTATTATGATATCTTGATTTATTTTATTTGCTATTGAAACATGGTATATGAGCACACACACAAAGTCACTACAATACTATCCAGGGCAAGCTTGATATCAACTGAGGCCTAAGACGATGAATTCAAATGGAGCCTTTTAAATTTAAATATCAAATAAATAAATTTATTTACGCTAACCAAACCAAAGTTAATTTTATCAATTTATATTAACTAATATAAGGTTAATTTGATGAATTAATATTAGCTAATCTAATTACTTTCATATAAAAGAATTAAATATTATAGTTGAGGTATAAAATTTAAGGCAATGCATGATTAAGTAAAGTTGTGGTTTAATTTTCAAATTTATATTTGGTCTTAAGAGAGATAGAGATTGTTTGGTGCGTACTATTTGGAAGATTAGGTGGTCAATGTTTCCAATTTACCATTTAGGATATTGGTTCACAAAATATAAAATCTCAAGCTATTAAAGAAAATGATTATGTAACACATCTACAATTTTTTTTCTCTACATTTTAGGGTTTCAATTGGGTTACGTTTCTATTGGTCTTGTATTATGGAGTCTTGTGAAGATGAGAAAAAGAAAATGCTAAAGTTATGATAAAATTTAGTACAAAAGGTTCACAATTTGATGTTGCAATCATTAAAAAAAAAATTATAATCATAAAATTTGGGCCTTTTTATAATTGGGGTGAGACCTTTTTACAAAAGGGTAGAAACTATTTGTAGTTCAGGCTTTAGGCTGATTACTCTTTTTTTTTTTTTTTTAAATAATAAAAAAAAATAGTGTGATTGCTTAATTATTTAGAAATTATAAAAGATATGTTGATGCTTTTTTGCTAAAGACCCAATAGGCCCGCACGAAGCAAAGCCTAAGCCTGGGGCCCAATTATCTTTGTTTTTTTTTTTTTTTTTTTTTTTTTTTGGTTAAAAGGCCATTCATATAAACCAACAAAAGAAGTCTACACAGATACAGCCACCATACTAGCAGCAACTAGTCTAGCATAATACAAACCATTATTATCCTTAGCAACTAAAGTTTTCAGTTCAGCAGTAAAAGGAAACTCAAAAACAACAAAATCGTCCTTCAATTTTGTAATATTTGTTGGGTCATGTTAATGAGTGTCTTAGGCACTCGTTAACAATCCATTTTAGGAAAGTTTTGACATTATTTTTATGAGAAATGAAAAAAACTGTCAAAACATTAATTGTTTTTTTTTCTTTTCCCATAAAATCTTTCTTTAACTGGATTCTTAACTAGTACCCTAAGAACACTCTTTAGCATTTCCCATATTTGTTTTGTAATGTAGTATTTCATCCTACACGACCCAAAGTCATGTACTTTATTTATTGGGTGTGTTGGTTTAAAATGGACCCAAGTTACAAAACTTGCAAAGTCAGCTGCTGACAATTTACACACAAAAAGATACCTTCATTAGTTGCTCTGCGTATTTAGCCACGAGAAGCATCAAGCATGCCCCCTTCATTTAATGCTCTTTAATGAGCGTCGGCCAATTTATCATGTCCTTTAAGTGCCATTTTGGCCTAGAAGGGTTCAGCAAATCAAGGTTAGTAAAAACTTTACCCAAATTGTGATTAAACCAGCGCACTCTTATACCTAAGCAAAAACAAAATTGAAGCTTTGGCCAATTTATTATGTTCACTAAGTGCCATTTTCGATTATATAAATTTGCTGGCTAGTTTTTCCACAGTTTTTTGTAGCGGTTGAAAAAGTTTCATCACAAATAGCAAATCCTTTTTATAGTGTAGGACCATCTCAAATTTATTACAAAGCACTGCATTAATAACCCTTGTAATACCCATCTTACCTAAGACACTTTACTCAAACACTTAAGACATAGTACTATAGTAGTGCTCTCTCTCTCTCTCTCTCACTATATCCTTTGCTTTTCTCATCTCTTTTTTTTTTTTTTTTTCTTTTTTTCTTTTTTTGACACCATTAGATATTGAAAGTATTGTTTAATCTATTTTACTCCTGTGAGTTCGTTTCTTTATGATGCTTTCTTTTCCATGTTCCATTCCTCTGTTGGATGTCTAGAATTAGTTTTGAATTTGATTCCCTTCTCTTTTCAACCCATGTTAGTGGGCTCATTCCCATTTTGCTTGGGCTCACCCAAAATCAGCCCTACAAGATGTTTAAACTATATACCTTATTAATAAATGATGGATGCAACTGGCATTGCAGTTCGAAATTGCCTCTTTATTTCTTTTTCTTTTTCTTTTAATTTTTTCTATACGATACAACTCTTATAGACTTTTATTTATTTATTTATCTAGTTACATATTGTTTAACTCCATTTTTATAAAGCTAAAAAATAATTGGTACGGAACTGGCATACATAAACAAATGTATGTTTTCATATTGCGTTTAATTTGACCATGACTTGCATTTTAGCTTCAACGTTCTTACATTAACTATTTCTCTCACTTTCTTCATTTAATTTAGAGTAGCAGAAAAGTGTCTAGGCAATCCTAGTGAATTCAATGCAAACAAACCACATAAGAAGGTTGAAATTTTAAAATCTATGGAGGATTGAGCTAAAAATAATGTCCTAAACTCTCCCAAAACCTATTGAGGAATGTTGGCAACCGCAAGGCTTTTTACCAAATCCTACTTCTGATGGATTTATTGAGCAAGAATTAACATTTTTTTTATAATTAGAATGAAGGATGGATCAATAAATCATTTGAATTATTGATTTGCACATTATGTATTATAATATCATGATTTATTATATTTGTTTAGTAATATCTTATTTCATCCTACACATGGCCCAAGCCCGGGTACTTTAATGGGGGAAAGCAAAGGGGTATAGTATGGAGGGTAAAGATTAGGTCTATTTTGGGTTTAACATGGTCCAAGATATAAAGTTTCCAAAGTGGGCTGATGACACTTGCATAATTTGAGCAACCATTAATAAACCCATGTGCTAGCCATTTACACACAAAGGGATACCTTCACAAGTTGCTCTGTGACTAAAAATTCTACCTGACCGCATTTAGCAATGAGAAGCATGCCAACTTTGTTTAATGCTTTCTGATGAGCTTTGGCAGATTTATTTGGTTCTCTAAGTACTATTTTGGCCTAAAAGGGTTCAACAAAACCAGGTTAGAAAAATATTTATCTAAATTATGATTAATCCAGCCCACCCTAGTACTTATGCAAAAACAAAAATGAAGCTTGCCATCCTTTCATTGAACCTAGGAGCATCATAAATTTATTACAAAGCATTGCATTAATAATCCAGTTAATAACCATCTTACCCAAAACACTTACTCTACTTAATCACTTAAGACCATCTAAGATAACAGCACTTAAGGGTGTTTTGTACATACGGTAGCACAATGGTGCTCTCTATTTCTTTTTCCATCTCCTTTACTTTCCTCATTTTTCTATATTTGACACTATCAAATATCGAAAGTATTGTTTAATCTACTTTACCTCTGGTGAATTGATGTCATTGAGTTGTTTTCTTCGCTATGTACCATTAACCTCTATTGGATGTCTAGAAGGCGTTTTAGACTTGACTTCCATTCTCTTTTGGGCTCACCCAAAATCAACCCTTACCAATAAATGATGGATGCATTTGGCATTGTAGTTCAAAATCACATTTGTTTTTCATGATACAACTTTTATAAACTTTGTTTTTTTTTTTTTTTTTTTTAATTTCTTTTTATCTAGGTACAGTTTTTTTAAACAATTACAATTTCATAGAGCTAAAATTAATCTATACCAAACTGATATACATAAACAAACTATTGTTTTCATAAGTATTTAATTTGACCATGTTTTTCATTTTAGATTCAACATCTTAACATTAATTGCTCCCCTCTTTTTAGATCTAGAGGAGCAGAAAAGTGTTTAAGGCATTCTAGTGAATTTAATGTGAACAAAGCCCATCCCATGCTACCTAAGACAGTTGAAATTTTCAAATCTATGGAGGATTGGGCTAAAAACAATGTCCTAAATCTCCTAAAACCTGTTGAGGAATGTTGGCAACCACAAGATTTTTTGCCAGACCCTACCTCAGATGGATTTGTTGAGCAAGTCAATGAACTAAG
Source organism: Quercus robur (assembly GCF_932294415.1). Classification (NCBI taxonomy): domain Eukaryota; kingdom Viridiplantae; phylum Streptophyta; class Magnoliopsida; order Fagales; family Fagaceae; genus Quercus; species Quercus robur. The sequence goes on along the minus strand of NC_065543.1, from coordinate 5,914,678 downwards.
GAAGAGAACAAGAGACATTCCTGACGAGTACTTTGTTGCCTTAGTTGGTGATATGATCACAGAAGAAGCCCTTCGAACTTATCAAACTCGAATTAATTCCACAGAAAATTTCCATGATGAAACAGGTGTAGATAACACACCTTGGGCAATTTGGATAAGGGCATGGAGTGCAGAAGAAAACAGGCATGGTGATCTTCTCAATAAATACCTTTTCCTTTCTGGAAGAGTTGACATGAAACAAATTGAGAAGACAACTCAATACTTGATTGGGTCAGGAATGGTAAGATATGCAACATGAGAATTTCAAAACTTTTTTAACTTTTGAGAAATGAAGATTTTAATAATTTAACTAGTATCTTAACAATTTTTTTCCTTTTGCACCTTAAAATATAAAATAAAATAAAATCATAAAGAAATTTATGAGAGAAAAAATTAACATGATTTAGTCTCAACCACTTATTTTCTGCAAGAAAAAAGTTTTAAATTGTTATATATATATTTTTTGTGAAGACATGAGACAATTTTAATAATTTAACTAGTATTTTAACAATTTTCTCCTTTTACACCTTAAAATTTAAAAAAAAAAAAAAAAAACTTAAATAAATTTATGAGAGAAAAAATTTAACATGATTTAGTCTTAAGCACCTATTGTCTGCAAGAAAAAAAGTTTTAAATAGTTATATATATTTTTTGTGAAGACATGAGACATGATGACAAGATAATTCTTTTTTTTTTAAAATAAAAAATAAGACTTGATATGGTGGAGATACCACAATGAATTAATATATTTGGTAATTTTATTTACTTATGTGCACATTTCATTTTTATTTATAAGTTTTCAAAATAAATATCAACTATCAAAATTTAAAAAAATATATCCAATTAATGAGGACAAGTATGCAAAAGTGTTCCTAACATGTCCAACATGGACATGTTAGAGGTTTTGAAGTATCCATGCTTCTTAGGGGTTAACTATTCTAATTATCAGTTTTGATTATCAAATAGGTCCAATTCCAATCAAAATAATTCTAGGTTTTCAAAATTGCAGTCAGTTCTTTGTCCAAACTTCTAACATAATTCAAATACATTAGCTATAACTCTCTTTTAACACAATGTCACATTGAGTTTGCATCTAAAACCTAACATTGACGATTTAAGCCTTGCTATGTTATTCCCACATGAAATGCTCTTCAAATTTATAATGTTATTGGATGGAGATCTACACTCTCAAAATTCATATAGTTCAACATGTTAATGTCTAATGCATTTTGAACCTAGGATATTGGCACCGGGGATAATCATACCTTTGGACCATTTACACATCATTCCAAGAACAAGCAGCATTTATCTCCCATGGGAACACAGCCAAGCTAGCCATGCAACATGGGGAAGTAAAGCTTGAAATAATTTCTTTGGCCAACTTTTAATCTCTAACTCATACAATTAATAATTACAACTCTCTTTAACACTGTCACTGTCACAAGGAGTTTGCATCACAAACCTAAAATAGCCATTGGCGAGTTAAGCCTTGCTTTCATATTACATTTACATAACCTTGCTTAAGATGTTCCTTATTATACTGTTACAGTGTTGGATGGAGATTTTTATTCTTAAAATTTGTATGGATTAACTTGATGTGCATTTTGTACCTAGGATCTTGGCCACGGGTATGATCCATACCTTTTAACCATTTACACATCATTCCAAGAACGAGCAACATTTATTTCTCATGGGAACACAGCCAAGCTGGCCATGCAATATGGGGACATAAAGCTTGCCCAGATATGTGGCATAATAGCCTCAGATGAGAAGCGCCATGAAACTGCATATTCAAATATAGCTGAAAAGCTTTTTGAGCTCGATCCAAATGATATGGTAATAGCCTTTACAGACATGATGAGGAAGAAAATCTCAATGCCAGCCCATTTGATGTATGATGGCCATGACCATTGATGGAACACAAGTCCGTCAGTGAATGAGCAGATGGAATCACTCGTGGAATGTGAAGATTTGCTCGACGAAGGACACCGGTGTGGCGCCTGCCACAAAGTCTCCGATGCCAAAGTTAGGATCACAATTAGACACAATAAAGGAATCAAAGATAGTTTCAGAGTATTTTTGCATATATCTTCTTCTGTTGGTTGTATGAAAGTTTTATACCTGAAGCTTTAAGGGCTAGCCGTTGAGGCTGTTAATGCCTTCTTTTGTAACGTACCTGGTCAGTAATGAGACTTTTAAGAGGCTCTTCAACGGTCTGCTTGGTCGATTTGGTAACTGCTCGGATCATTGATTGACTGCATTGAATAACTCCCTGCCTTCGTCAGTGATGATGGCTTTCTTCGTTGTTTCTGATTACCTCGTCATGGATGACTCTCCCGTCCATACTGTTATCTTCGTCAGTGGGATGTAGAGTCGTCATTCCCGTCAGTTGCCCCCCAGGTTCTGGGGTCGTCGGTGACCCGTCATGACGATCACAGAAGGTGAAAAGTTTTTCTTGTGACTCTTGGGGTTTTGTTCCGCTTTTAATGCTTAGTGGCGGCGCTACACGCAATCATGGCCACGTGGCGCTTGATGGTCTGTGGAATTAATGGCATGGCCCTTGGGTTTCCCGCTGGTTTTTCAATCGTTTTTGGGCCCATATTTAAAACTTCTCCTTTTCAATTTTTCGTCTATTTCTCAGAGAGCAAAAACCAACCAGTTTTTTAGTGATACTCTGAGCACTTTGAGACTTCTTTTCTTCTCCGATTTGCCTTACGCTGTGCTTCTGCCGTTCTGCCATTGGAGGTATGTTTTTCTTTCCTTTTTCTTTCTTCTTTTTCTTCTTTTACTGTAGCGTAACTACTGATTTGCTATTCCCTTTCGTTTCTATTCTGGTGTTGGTTTTTGTTCTTTTTTTTTTGGGGGTTTCAGTTTCGTACTTTGTTTTTCTGCCTTTCGATTTATGTATTGTCCATGGTTGATAGCTTGGAGGTTAGGATAGCTTGCCCGTCGATCTCCTTCCTTTTTGCGCGTCTAGGGGGGTCTTTGGGTACTTACCCTTTTTTAGAAAATTTTGTGTACGAGGGCAATAGTCTGAGCGTCGTTTTGAGTGAATTGTTGCCTTTGCTCCATCAATCACTGAATTGGTTTGAGGGTTTAGGAGGGAGAGGATTAATGTCTGAGGTTAGGTCTAGTGACCTCGAGACTGGGCTATCGTCCAGTGGTGGCCCGGCTGAAGGAGATACAGCCGTCTCTGGTTCTCGAGAGGTTAGGGCTTTTTATGCCCTTAGGGAGATTTGTGGTCTGGATGACGAGACCGTGAATAGATTTAAGGATAGGTTTCAATTTCCGTCTAGGGTTCGTGTCCGTCGTTCTAGGGAAGAGGATAGGGCTTGTCACTTCTTTCCAGGCGAAATATGCTTTTACGAGTCAGCCTTCACCTGTGGGCTTAGGTTCCCCGTCCACCCGTTCTTGATGGAACTTTTAGATCATTTTGGTATAGCCCCTGGACAGCTCATGCCAAACTCGTGGAGGATCGTCATCAACTGTATGCAAATATGGTTGGCCTCCAACGGGGATATGATCAGGATAGGTGAGCTCACCTACCTGTATCGTTTGAAAGAGTCTAAGGAGTGGGGGTATTATGAATTAGTCCCTTGGGAGAGAAAGATTAGGATCGTCAAGGGATTGCCCTCGTCATTCAGGTATTGGAAGTCGCGCTTTTTCTTTGTGTCTGGGGACGACTTCGAGACCCAATCTAGCCGTGATTGGGGTGATATCCCGAGGTTGCTCCGTCGGTGGGGAACCCCGACCTTAGGTGCGTCAGTATTTCTCCCCGTTGTTTCAATCTTGCCAATTTTGAAGTTCTGGTCTTGCTGACTTCTTTGTTTCTTCGTTTGGTGTAGTTAAGAGACGGCCTGGGCTGAAGAGACGATATAAGGAACGCATAGAGACCGCCATCGGGTACGCTGAGACGATTGAGAGCTGGGATGAACTGGTTGACCCCAGGTCTCTTGCATTTTACAACCTTGGTCCTGACCCATCTCCTTTCGTTCTTCGTCAGCTCGGCATTGAAGGCAAAAAGAGTAAGTTTCAACTTCGTCAATGCTGATTCTTCTTATGTACACTTAAGCAAATTTTTGACATGCTTTCTTCTTGCAGAGATGACGACAAAATTCAACAAGGACATGTATGCAAAGATGAGGTCAAAGAAGGACGAGCCCCTGTCCAGTCTGGGAAAGAAGACTGTGCGAGTCACCGGCAAGGGTCCTGCCTCCATCCCCCTCAGCATCGTTCCTTCCATAGCTTCTGAGACGACGAGGACTGCTTCCCCAACCGTTTCCATAGAAGAGCTTCCTACTCCCGGCTCCAAAAGGCCGCGCGTGTCTGGTAAAGGGAAGGAGAAGACGGGTACCCGTTCATCCACCATATGGGATGACGAGTCTCTGGCCGTGGAAAGAGCTCACGAGGTTGTTACTTCATCGGACTTGAAGGCTCTCTCTGACCTATCCTTGAACGATGTGGCCTCTCGTCACGTCCACAAACTTGTCCAGGTGTGGGGTTCTTCTCTCTTTATCATCATTATTATTATTATTATTTTTTTTCTATAGACGACCTCATGATTCCCTTCCAGGTACTGGGAGAAAGTCTCCATATCACTGCTGAGTACCTCACTCAAGGGGCCAAGGTGGCGTCTTTGGTAACCCGGATGGAGGCTTTGGAGAAGGAGAACTCCGACCTGAGGACGAACCTAATCACTTCCATGGACGAGGCAACGACGTTGAAGGAGAAGGTCAAGGTGTTGGAGGACGACCTCAGAGTTGAGCGCGATTTGACTCTCGAGAAGGACGAGCAGATTCAGGCAGCCAAGGAGAAACTGGTGATGCTCCCGATGATGCTCCCGAGCCTGTTGCTGACGTGCCGGCCAGTGAAGGCACGGCTGATGCTTGACTCTTTTTACTTAGGAAAATTTTTTGTTTTATTGTGGGTGCCCGTCTGGTTTTGGGCCTTTCTTTTTGTAAATCTAATTCCAAAACAATTTACTTTATTTTGAAAACAATGATATTGGCCCAGTGTTTATGGGCTGGAATGAAGGGTACTTACTTTTCTTCTTGAGGTTCTGGTTGATTTACATCCGTCCGTACTTTTTGTGCTTTGTTAATTTAGTTGTTGATTCAATGCACTGTGCTCTTTCGTCAACTGACTTCTGCCATTTGACTTATGCCCGTTCAGGCGGACTCCTGTCACTTGATCTTTTAACCTCATTATTATTGTCGTCAGTAACTTACATCCGTCAAGGCGGAATCTTGTTAGTCTTTTAACCATAGTATTATGGTCGTCGGTAACTTACATCCGTCAAGGCGGAATCTTGTTACTTAGTCTTTTGACCATAGTATTACGGTCGTCGGTAACTTACATCCGTCAAAGCGGAATCTTGTTACTTAGTCTTTTAACCATAGTATTATGGTCGTCGGTAACGTACATCCGTCAAAGCGGAATCTTGTTACTTAGTCTTTTAACCATAGTATTATGGTCGTCGATAACTTACATCCGTCAAAGCGGAATCTTGTTACTTAGTCTTTTAACCATAGTATTATGGTCGTCGGTAACTTACATCCGTCAAGGCGGAATCTTGTTACTTAGTGATTTATAGGCCTCATGGTCGACCTGTACTGCCTGCGCAAAAACATTGAAGGAGTAATATTTTTATTAACTTCAGTAACGAGTGCATTCGTGTATTACATTTACTCATGGTATTTCTTTAAATGCTCAATGTTCCAAGGACGAGGGAGCTTTCGTCCGTCTATAGTTTCTAGATGGTAACTCCCTTGCCTAGAGTAGTGAACGACGCGATATGGCCCTTCCCATGTAGGGCCCAGCTTCCCTTGAGTAGGATCTTTAGTAGCTATAGTGACTTTGCGAAGGACGAGGTCCCCTATGGCCAGACGCCTGAGTTTGACCCTCTTATTGTAATATTCTGCCATTTTCTTTTGATACTTTGTCATTCTACTGGACGCATTGTCTCTTACTTCATCCAAGCAATCCAGGTTGAACCGCAACCCCTCGTCATTGAGTCCCTCTCTGAAAGCTCCTCGCCTGATGCTTGTTACTCCAACTTCTACTGGGATCACTGCTTCTGCGCCGTAGGTAAGCCTGAAGGGTGTTTCTCCTGTCGGGGTTCTGGCTGTAGTCCTGTATGCCCATAAGACACTAGGCAGTTCTTCTGGCCAGGCACCTTTTGCTTCGTCCAGCTTGGTTTTGATTATCTTGAGCAACGTCCTGTTTGTTACTTCCGTCTGTCCATTTGCCTGGGGGTGTCCCGGGGATGAGAATTGATTCTTGATCCCGAGGTCCGAGCAGAACTCTCTGAAGCCTTGGTTGTCGAACTGCTTCCCATTATCAGATATGATCGTCAAAGGGATCCCGAACCTGCAGATTATGTTTTTCCACACGAAGCTCCGGATCCGAGCCTCAGTAATGGTTGCTAGGGCTTCTGCTTCAACCCATTTTGTGAAATAATCAATAGCAACTAGAAGGAATTTTACCTAACCTTTACCTTGGGGCAGAGGACCGACGATGTCGATTCCCCATTGCGCGAATGGCCATGGGGAGGATATGGTCGTCATCTTCTCTGCTGGAAGCCGTTGTACATTCCCGTACCGCTGGCATCTGTCGCATCTTCTGACGAGGTCAGCAGCATCCCCCTGCATGGTTGGCCAAAAGTACCCCGCTCTTATTACCTTGTTTACTAGGGATCTGGGGCCGGCATGGTCGCCACAGACTCCTCCGTGTACTTCTTCAAGGATGTATTTGGCCTCATCCTCGTCGACGCACTTTAGGTAAGGCATAGAGAAGCCTCTCTTGTACAATACGTCATTTAGGATCGTGAACCTGGCCGCTCTCTTTTTGACCTTTCTGGCTTCGTCAGTATTCTGAGGTAAGTGTCCGTCTCGGAGGAAGGATATTAAGGGCGTCATCCAAGTGTTTGTGCTCTGGGTGGTGAGTACTGCCACCTCTTCAATACTTGGGTATTTCTGAATTTCTATTGCCACGTCTGTGCTCGTCATTCCTGCTTCTGACGACGCTAGCTTCGACACTTCGTCAGCTTCAATATTCTGGTTTCTTGGTATCTGGACGAAATCCACTGTGTCGAACTCCTGAGCTAATTGCCTCGTCAGTTTAAGGTATTTCTGCATCCTTTCTTCCTTTGCCTCGTACTCTCCACTGATCTGTCCGATTACTAGTTTTGAATCACTCTGGACCAGCAAACTTTTGGCACCAAGAGCTTTTCCAAGCCTCAAGCCCGTCAATATTCCTTCATATTCGGCTTCGTTATTGGTGGCTGGGAATTCCAGTTGAACTCCATATTTCATCACTTCTCCGTCGGGGGTAATTATGACGACCCCTACTCCCCCCCTCTTTTGGGCTGACGAACCATCCGTCTGTATTGTCCATTTATCAACTTCGTCTGTAGTTCCGTTCTCGTCTGGAAGAGTGAATTCAGCGATGAAGTCAGCCAGAGCTTGTGCCTTGATAGCTGCTCTCGGATGGTATTCGATGTCAAATTGGCTGAGTTCGATTGCCCATTGGACCATTCTCCCTGCTGCTTCCGGTTTGTTCATTGATTTCTTAATTGGCTGATCCGTCATCACGAGGATAGGATTTGACTGGAAATACGGCCTGAGTTTGCGCGAGGCTACTATAAGCGCGAACGCAATCTTTTCGATCCTTGGGTACCTGAACTCAGCTCCTTGAAAGGCTTGACTGACGTAGTACACTGGGAGTTGCTTCTTGCCTTCTTCTCTAATCAAGGCTGCGCTTACTGCCGAGGCTGACACCGCCAGGTACAAGTATAGGTTCTCCCCTCCTTTGGACGGGCTCAGGAGAGGCGGACTGCTCAGGTATCGCTTCAGCTCTTGGAACGCTGCTTCGCATTCATCAGTCCAAGCAAAAGCCTGCTTGAGGGTTTTGAAAAAGGGCAGGCATTTGTCTGTGGCCCTAGAGACGAACCTATTTAGAGCTGCTATCCTGCCTGTAAGTTTTTGTACATCCTTGACGGTCTTTGGTGGGGCCATGTCAATGATAGCTTGTACTTTTTCTGGATTGGCTTCTATTCCTCTCTGGGACACCATGAATCCCAAGAATTTTCCCGAGGCTACCCCAAAAACACATTTGTTTGGATTCAACTTCATTTGGTGTTTTCTCAGTGTTGCGAAAGTCTCCTCCAGGTCGTCCAGATGAGCGAGCTCCTCCTTACTCTTGACGAGCATATCGTCTACGTATACCTCCATGTTTCTGCCAATTTGTTGGTTGAACATTTTGTTTACCATCCTCTGATATGTAGCTCCAGCATTTTTCAACCCAAAAGGCATCACCTTGTAACAATAGAGTCCCTGGCTGGTGATGAAGGCGGTCTTCTCCTGGTCTTCTTCAGCCATCTTTATTTGATTGTACCCTGAGAAGGCGTCCATGAACGTCAATAATTTGTGTCCAGCGGTGGAGTCCACGAGCTGGTCTATCCTTGGTAGAGGGAAGCTGTCCTTTGGGCATGCTTTATTCAGGTCGGTGAAGTCTACACACATTCTCCACTTTCCATTTGGTTTCTTTACCAGGACGACGTTGGCGAGCCATTCTGGGTAGTATACCTCCCGGATGAACCCAGCCGTCAAGAGTTTGGTTACCTCCTCTGCTACTGCCTGATCTCGCTCTGGAGCGAAAGTTCTTCGTCGTTGCTGAATGGGCTTCCTGTTGGGGTCCACATTCAGTCGATGCTGGATGATCTCTGGAGATATGCCTGGCATGTCCTCGTGACTCCATGCAAAGACATCAAGATTCCCTTTAAGGAACTTTATGAGTCTCGCTCTCATCTCAGGGCTTAGCGTCGTCCCTATCCTGGTTGTCCTGTCCGCATTCCCTTCTACCAATTCCACTGCTTCCAGGACCTCCACTCCGTCTTCCTCTTTTTCTTCTATCGTCCACGTGTGGTTCTCCTTTCTGGCCAGTACGGCCTGGTAGCACTCCCTTGCCAGGACCTGATCACCCTTCACTTCCCCCACACCATCGTCTGTTGGGAATTTCACCTTCAAACAGTAAGTTGACGTTGCTGCCTTCCACTTGTTTAGGGTAGGCCGCCCAATGATGACATTGTAGGACGAGGGGCAATCTACAACCAGGAAATCTACTTGTTTGGTCAGCTGCAACGGATAGGTTCCTGCTGTCACCGTCAGAGTTACTATACCCCTGGGGTAGACCCTGTCTCCACTGAAACTGACAAGCGGAGAGTCGAATGGACGAAGCCTTTTTGGATCTAACTTCAACTGCTGGAAGGCTGGGAGGTAGATGATATCCGCTGAGCTCCCGTTATCAACAAGGATCCTTCTGGTAGTGAACCCTTCTATATTCAGCACTATGACCAGGGGATCGTTGTGAGGCTGCTTCACTCCCCTGGCGTCTCCTTCATTAAAGGACATATCTTGGTATGTTCGTTGGTACTTGGACGGAGGAATGGCGTGGACGCTGTTTACCTGTCTGTGGTATGCTTTTCTAAGTGATCTGAATGACCCTCCTGAGATCGGTCCTCCCGTGATCGTGTTTATCTCCCCGATCACTTTGCGTGGAGGTTGTGACGTATGGTCGTCATCCCGAGTGAAGGATTCATTTTGGGTCCTGTTGTCGTCTCTGAACTTGCTGTATTCTCCTTTCTTTACATATTTCTGCAACTTTCCTTTCCGTATTAACTCCTCTATTTGTTCCTTCAGGTCTCTGCAATCTTCTGTGTTGTGGCCGTGGTCTTTGTGGAACCGGCAATACTTGTTCTTGTCACGTACGTTGGGGGACGAGTGTAATGGCCTGGGCCATTTGAGATAATGCTCATCCTTGATCTGCGTGAAAATCTTGTCAACAGGCATAACCAAAGGAGTAAATTTTACCTGACGAGGATTTTTGTCATCTCTCCTTCTATTCCCGTCACTGTTCCGACGTTCTGGTCTGTCTCTCTTTTGCCCTCTGCGGTCGTCTTCCCTCTTGAACTTGTCTCCTAGCCTCTCGGTATCTTTTATGGCAGCTAGAGCGTCTTCCGCGTTCATGTATTTTTGGGCCTTCAGGAGCATCTCAGCCATTGTCTTCGGGGGGTTTTTGGCGAGAGAGGCTACAAGGTCTCTGGATTTCAACCCTGCCTTGAAGGTCGTCAGTTGTACCTTGTCATCAGCTTCATCCACCTCCAGAGTTTCCCGGGTGAATCGCTTGACATATGACCTCAAAGTCTCCTTCTCTCCCTGTCTTATGGTGAGTAAGTAATCTACTGGTCTCCTTGGGCGTTGTCCCCCTATGAAGTGACGCAGGAAAGCACTACTTAGCTGATCGAAGTTGTCTATGGACGAGTTTGGCAACTTAGTAAACCACTCTCTTGCAGCTCCTTTGAGAGTCGTAGGGAAGGAACGACACAATATCTCGTCAGGTGGTTGCTGAAGGCCTAGAGTCGTCTTAAAGGTATTAAGATGATCCTGAGGGTCCTTGAGTCCGTCGAATGGTTCTAATTGAGGCAGGCGAAACTTTGACGGCACGGGGCAATCAAGTACTGCAGCAGTGAAGGGCGAATCTGTAGCCCTTACCATCTTGTCTACACTCCGGTCTGTCTTTTCCTTGATAGCGCTCCTTAGTTCGTCCATTTCTTTCCTCATTTCTCGAAGAAGATCTGAGTTCTGTTCGTCCGGAGTAGTTGGTCTCCGGGGGGTTTCCCTCTGTTGGCTATCCCTTGAGTCCGGGGGGTTTCCCTTAAGTCCGTCGAATGGTTCTAATTGAGGCAGGCGAAACTTTGACGGCACGGGGCAATCAAGTACTGCAGCAGTGAAGGGCGAATCTGTAGCCCTTACCATCTTGTCTACACTCCGGTCTGTCTTTTCCTTGATAGCGCTCCTTAGTTCGTCCATTTCTTTCCTCATTTCTCGAAGAAGATCTGAGTTCTGTTCGTCCGGAGTAGTTGGTCTCCGGGGGGTTTCCCTCTGTTGGCTATCCCCCTCTCCCTCCGTGTTACCCTTGGACCGGTTTTCTTCCTGTTGAGCTTGTTGAACCTGTTGGAGCCGCAGCTTCATTTCCTGGTTCTGCCGGGTGAGTTCCTCAATGGTAGCTGCCAGGGCTTGAACTTGCTGGGCCAAGGTCGTTGAATCTGGGTTGGATTCCATCTGGATATGGTGAATTGAAGGAAACTACGTTTTCGGATGTAAATCTGAAAACTCGTCCCCACAGATGGCGCCAAACTGATGGAACACAAGTCCGTCAGTGAATGAGCAGATGGAATCACTCGTGGAATGTGAAGATTTGCTCGACGAAGGACACCAGTGTGGCGCCTGCCACAAAGTCTCCGATGCCAAAGTTAGGATCACAATTAGACACAATAAAGGAATCAAAGATAGTTTCAGAGTATTTTTGCATATATCTTCTTCTGTTGGTTGTATGAAAGTTTTATACCTGAAGCTTTAAGGGCTAGCCGTTGAGGCTGTTAATGCCTTCTTTTGTAACGTACCTGGTCAGTAATGAAACTTTTAAGAGGCTCTTCAACGGTCTGCTTGGTCGATTTGGTAACTGCTCGGATCATTGATTGACTGCATTGAATAACTCCCTGCCTTCGTCAGTGATGATGGCTTTCTTCGTTGTTTCTGATTACCTCGTCATGGATGACTCTCCCGTCCATACTGTTATCTTCGTCAGTGGGATGTAGAGTCGTCATTCCCGTCAACCATAATCTTTTTAATCACTTTGCTATGGTTGCATCAAGGATTGGGGTCTACACGGCTAGGGACTACGGAGAAATTGTGGAACTTTTGGTGGCTAAATGGAAGGTAGAGAAGCTTACTGGACTTACAAGTGAGGGTCGAGAAGCCCAGGACTATGTATGTAGGTTGGCTCAAAGGATGAGAAGACTTGAGGGGAGAGCTATAGCAAAGGCCCAAAAAGCACCCAGTATTCCTTTTAGCTGGATTTCTGGTAGAGTGGTGTAGCTAGATTTGATGGGTTCTATTTTACTTGCTTTCTTTTTGTGTTTGGATAATTTAAATATTAAAATAATTGGGGAGGGTGGATTGAAGCTTAGTTCTCTTTATAATAATTCCACACAATGTCACTTTGCTACAAATGAAATAAACTACCAATTATAAATAAATCCTAACGTCGGATTATATGAGCAAAATGAAGTACAAATCATGTGTTAAATCATAAAGGATAAGGTGGTACTATTCTTACTTAATTAGTCTTATTTAATTGTAACCAAAGATTTTACTTAAGAAAAATGTTAGAATTATTATCCAAAGTTTATTGTCTTTAGATTGATGTGACAGCTTATATTGCATTACCACATTGATTGTTTTGGTAATCATTTTACATACACTTAATTGCACCACCACTATAATCCCATTGTTACTAATAAATGGTTAGTATATTAAAAACTTTATGGTGAAAAAAATACTAAGAATTTTAGAGAATCTCAATCTATTAAGTTGATTTCTACCTGTCAGAAGTCTTGTTGCTCAATTAACACCTCTTGGTGTTTTCAATTGAGACATTCAAATTTTAAATCCACCCTCACCTATTTTAACGGGCACCTAAGAATTTTAGAGGATTGCATCCTATCTCCCTCTCTCCCACTATCAATCTATTAAAAAAAATTTATTAAAGTTGGCTTAGGCCTAAGCTAAGAAATTATTTAGTGCACTTAGTGCAACACACTTTCCTCTCGTATTAATGTGGATGCCAAGTGAGGGGTTCAAATTTATGAGAGAGGAAAATGCAATACAGTGGGTGCACTACATAATTTCATAATGAGTAGGTTGTTTGGACCCCAAATCCTAATAAATAAGTGCTACCCATAAAAACAGGCCAACAACTCTAAGCTTGGTAAGCCCCACATCAAAAGCCCACAAAGGCCGAGTAGTGAACCTAAACAAGCGAAGGTGCTACAAATCCTAATACTCAGTGCTACCCATCAAGAGCCCACATACACTTCAAAAGAACGAAAGGGAAGGTGCCACAAGGTGCATGTCAAATCCATTTATTACCCTCAACTTTGCTGCCCATTTCGTCAAAGATAAAGATCTTCCATTCATGGCTAGAATAAGGAAATACTTTCTCATCACTAATTACCCAAAAGCAGAAATAAAGGTTACAATTATAGGGAAAAGTCAAGAGTTTGTTGTCAGAGGGCTTTGGGGTTCGATAAGGATGGAGGGTTAAAAATGGAAAGATGACTCCGCGGCTGTTTTGTGACTTTCCTTCATGACAATTATCTTTATTTATTTGTTTAATCTGATGTTTAGTGTTTTTTTTTTTTTTAATGTTTTCTTTTAATTACCATGTGTAGCTAAATTTATAATTAAGATTGAGGATGAAACTTTGTTAAGGATTATCATTTTTATTTATGAGATTTAATTTTTCTCACCATACTCAATAGTTGTTATTTAATGATTTAAATTGTTCTTGCTTTATTTCAATTGACTAAGATAAGATTTTTAATATGAGTCCAATCAAGTTTTTCTTATAATTTTGGATTTATCTTAATTGATTGAATGCTTAGTTTGCTATTTCTTGATTTTAAAATTGGATATCTCTTTTTTTTTTTTCTTTTTTCTTTTTTTTGAGGAACAAAAAAAGGATCGATCTCTTGTAATTTGTTTGTCAATGGATATAATTGATGATTTGATTTTATATTTAGGAAAGAAGAACAGCATGTTTTAGATTTTTTTTAAATAGACATTTTAGTGAAAATATTTTCCTTGATAGCAAGATTGATTTTTAGATTATCATGCAGTAGCTAGAAAAAATTAATGATCATAAATATTTGCTTATATGAATTACAAGGTAGATTCCAAAATTTTATAATTTCTTTCTTTTGATTGTTTACATATTTTTACCGCTTTAATAATATCTTTTCTTAGTTTAATCATTTTCTTTTGTTAGGTTCTAAGACTTTAGGAACTAATGTATTAGAACTTTAATTTTGTATTATGTTGTCAAACCATGATTAAAACATAGATTCTAAGTTTAGGCTTGCTCAAAGTATGTTTATTTGTAAAATTGAAATCGGGTGATTGTAGAATTTATTGGACTAAATCTGCAAGGCTCGATTGATCAAAAATTAGACTCGATCGATCGAACTACGTGCATATTTATTTTTCTGCAGAGTTCCAATTCAGTCCAAACTCTACTTAAACGTATTGGGTTTCAAGTAAAACACTCCTATATATAAAGGAAATCCTAAAACATTTTTATAAGTTTTTTAGAGAGAGAAGAGTGTACCTCTTTTGTAGATCTAGGGTTTTGTACCCAAAAGCTCTCTAAGGACTTTGTTACTCTTTATGCTGTGTGTGTGAATCCTCTATGAGATCTAGAGGTGGTTGCCTAATCCTCTATGAGATCTAGAGGTGGTTGCCTTCGCATACACTTAGGGTTATCAAGAATCAAGATTATGTCAAGAACTTGATGATCAATTCAGTTGCTGTTTCAAAAGCCTAAAGATATACAAGCGGGAGTGCTTGCCTTCACATACACTTTGTTGCTCTTTATGCTATGTGTGTAAATCTTCTGTGAGATCTAGAGGTGGTTGCCTTCACATACACTTAGGGTTATCAAGAATCAAGATTATGTCAAGAACTTGATGATCAATTCAATTGCTGTTTCAAGAGCCTAAATATATACAAGCGGAAGTGCTTGTGATTGATGGGAATCCAACAAAAGAAGTAGTCCGTGAACTCGGAACTGTCACGTGGTCGTGGTAGTAAGTTCCCTACACGATGTAACAACAGGATGTTAGTGGTCTAAGTCGCTATTGTGTAAATTTCAATTCTTTCATAGTGGATTCCTTTTACCTTAAGGATAGCTAGGTTAAATATTCCCCAAATTTTTTACCGGTTTGGTTTTCCTGAGTTATCATATCGTTGTGTTCTTTATTTTCCGCACTTGTCAATAATATGATATATGTGTGTTAACTTAGATTTGATAATTTTACTAAGTAATCACTTGGCTAATTAACTAGATTAATTTGGTTGTGTTTTAAAAGGTCTAAAAACGTACATCTTTGTTTTATTTAATTTCAAAATAAATCAATTTATTTATTTTGTTAAGATTTAATTAATATTCCTACATTCATATAAGTCTTTGTAGGTTTAACCTCGTTCTTATCAAATTATATTTTGGTAAACAAGTTTTTGGCACTGTGTACTGCCATATAAAATAAATTTTTTTAAAGAAAATAAGTATAAAAAAATAAGAAGCAAGAAAAGAAAACCAGTTAACTTTCAGTGTGAGAAGCTAATGCAAATTAAACAAAGAATATTTTAGTCGATTGGAACGGCAAGGGCCCTACGCAGCTAATTACTCTTATTCATTAAAATGAAATGCATTTGTTTTTGGTTTTATTGGAATCAATTGGTGAAATTTTGAAGCTAGCACTATTTCCATGTTGCGTTTAGGGAGGTACAAATTGTTGAGCACAGTCCTGCGTCTGTGAAGAAGAAGCCCAAGCCCACTGTGTCTGTGAAGAAGAAGCCCAAACATGAAGAAGAAGAAGAATAGTAAACGCGCCGTTTCACGTTTTGTTTTACTGAGGCTTGTTTTGTTTTAAGTAAAACGGTGCGTTTGGTTCTGTTCAAAGGGATGTTGGATAAGGCGCAAGATTTAGCTGGTGGTTTAGCTTAACAGGTTTAACAACCTTCCACATTTTCAGGAGTTAGATCCGCATAATGTGGGAAGTTAACTTAATTAATTAATTATCAATACTACTTTCCAGATTCATCTTTTCTCTCTTTCTCTGCTTCTTTCTTTGACTTTCTCTCTCTTTCTCACACTTTCTCAGATATTTTCTTTTCTGTGTTTCTAGCCGTGATTGTTGACTTGTGTTCACTATTACTCAGTCTGTGATACTGAGTTTTCCATTACTAATATCACTCACTGCTCGAATGTCTTTAACATGAAGACAATTAATTTGAGAAATAAACGAAGACAAGAACTCAAAGAACATAGAAAATGAATATATTCAGATTAGCTGGTGATATTACCCATTTAGTCAGCGTTCTTGTCCGGCTCCTCAACATCCATACCGTCAAGAAGATCGCAATTGTTTGAATAATTTTCAGGTTGGGATTTGAAAATGCAAAAATTTTGCAATGATGGTTTACTTGGATTTGAGAAGTGGTTGAGGAGAGGGGTTATAGTGGGTCTTGGTCTAAAGGGTGCATAAGTTTCAAATCCGGTTTAGATTTTCTGTTAGGATGCTGAGAAAGTGATAAGAACATTCTAGAATGATGTCATATTTTTAATTTTTAAAGAAAATTTTAATTAAAAAAGAAGAAGCAATTTTGATTCAAATATATATTATATGTTAACAAATTCTTTATTTAAATTAATTTTTTTAATCCACATTGCAATACACTTGTTATTAGATGTCGTATAAAAAGTCTTGTCAACATTTTTCATTCATCACTTAACAGAAAAAAAAAAAACATGCATTTTAACACAATACCAAAAAACTAAGAATCAAACTGATACATTTGAAAAGTTAGAAACTAAATTAACACACAGTATAAAAATTAATTACTAAATATATAATTTATTTTTTGTCTTTTCAATTAATCCAACAGCGGCTACCTAGAATTGTCTTTTCAATTAATCCAACAGTGGCTACCTAGAATTCCAACTTATTGGGCATTTATTGTTATTTGTGAAATTACACTGTAGGTACTAAAATAAACATTTTGGTTTCCCTGCTTCCCACTATGTCCCTAATTAATATATATTTATATATAAAATTGAAATCTCTGAAATTTCTACAGTTTTTCACGTCAGCATTATTTCAAAAAAATAAATAAAAATTTTGATTTTCTTTCTTCTAAAACTCGATAATACAAAAACCTCAATCTCATTAAACGCAGACCTCCTTTCTTTCTCCTCAGTTGTTTAACAAATCTTCTTCTTTCCCTAGAACTCTTCCCTACGCAGGTCTTCTCTATTTTCCCATTCCCAATCTGCAAGCTAACCTACACAAGTCATCTTTGTTTTCCTATTTGACTTTGCAAATCTTTGCTTTATTCCTCTAAGCTAAGGATGAGGAGCAAAAGAAGAAGATTGATGCCGAAGCATAACATCCAAATAAACGTACTTATTTCCCAGTAGACTTGATGGGAGACATAGGACAAGCATCTGAAATTCCATTTAAACACGGTACCAAAGATTGTGTTTTACGGTACCTAGAAGGAATGGGTTTTCCAAAATAAATAATTAGTAGTTTCTGAAGTAACTTTATTTTTAATTAAAAATTTAAAGCAACATATCTTAACTGGACTAAAAAAACTTATCTTCATTGGATGACATCCTAAAGATGCCAACCCAAATGATAGAGACACTATAAATATTAAATATAAACTGTACACTAGCCGGCACTACGCTTTTTCTTTTTTTTTTTTCTTTTTTCCTTTTTTTTGTGACTAAAATGATAGAAGGCACTACGCTTATTAATATGGGAGACTTTATGAAGCAAGGAACCAGAATCTTTGCCAAAAAAAGATTGTATTTTGTTTTTCTGTTCAATGAAGTTTTTTTTTCATCCAAAAAAGAAAAAAAAAAAGAAAAAGAAAAAGAAAAAGAACCACAATCTTTGCTGAGGTGGTTTTGCTTCATGGATTTAAATTGCATAATGATAGTTCTCACCACTATTGTATTCGGACAAAGTTTAGCTACAAAATTAATTGTAACCTTAAGTTATATAACCTTACTCAATATCTTTTTATTAGAAGTGAATTTTGACAAATCTACTATTGGATTATATTTTCTTTTTATATCTTCCTTACTTGCAAAATTTCTAAAAAATTAAAAATCAATAATTATGTGATCTACAATTTATTTAAATTGAAAGTTTTTATGATTTAAAATTATGTATAAAATGTAAGTTTATAGATCATATAGTAAATAATATCTAATTGATATAAAATTTGACATGTATATTAAAAACATAAAGAACATGCAATTCAACTGTTAGATTTTTAAAATATATAGTAATATTTATTTTATTGAGTAAGGCAGCCTAAGATTACAACTAATTTTGTAGTTAAATTTTTTCCATCGTACTCATAGAAACTAAAGGCCCATATTAATAAATTAATTTAAAAAATCAAATTTAAAACTCAAACTTAAACCTAAAAACAAACCCACTGGCTTCTTTCAAATAAAATAATAGAGATTGAACGCTTACTAGCTACTCCCAAGTTGACACAGCTCTTGCTTTAATTGCATCATGGTGATGTCGTCGTCTACAATTGGCAATTGTTAAAGCGCCTGCTGTTATTATATTTCATTGCAGAAGTGTTTTTTGAAATGTTGATTGTTGGGGAATCTAATTTTGAGTGACTTGAGAGCATCTCCAACAAGCTCTCTAAACCCAAAATTTGAAGAGCAAACCTACAAAAACATGCTCCAACAGTCACTTTAATTCACCATTCATTAGCAAAAAATAGGTTGCTAATGAATAGTCACTCTCTTGGTTTGAAGGCCTACTGTTCATGAGCAAAACAATTAATTGTAATAAAAAATTCAAACCACCGAATAAAATAATCAATTTTATTTAAGTTCACAACGGCTAACTGCAAACATCTCAACCATTCCAGAATTTTCTCTCTCAAACATCTATATCTAAACTCAATCACAATCAAAATACAAACTCAAATCACAATCTCAATCTTAAAACTAGTCACCAAAAAAAAAAAAAAACCAACAACAACAAAGCAAATCTAATCCATCTAAGCTATGGTGTTGAGGCGGACAAGCGGTGGTGGAGCAGACAAGTGGCATGCGTGAACGCCGATTTAAACTCTTTCTTGTCGGCAATTTGTGTGTGTGTGTGTGTGTGTGTGTGTGTGAGAGAGAGAGAGAGAGAGAGAGAGAGAGAGAGAGGTATGTCTGGAGATACTGAGTTAGAAACAAAAAATGAAATTGAAGATAGAGATAAGAAGTGTACGTGTGTGGAGGAGAAAACAAAGAGGAAAAAAAAAAAAGAAAAAAACGTATTGATGAAAAAAAAGGATGGAGATAAAGGGAAATAAAATAAAGAATAAGTAATTAAAATTGAGAAATGTTACCGCAATATTTTTCACAATAAATCTTAAGTGGTAGGGTTTTTTTTTTTTTTTTTTTTTTTTTTTTTTTTTTTTTTTTTTTTGGGAGAAAGAAGACATCATATTACTTTATTAAGTGGGGCCATTTGAATCAGCCAGTAGTACAGTAAGGAGGTCTGGTGGTACATCTTCCATCCAAGCCATCATATGTGTAAGAGAATTTGCTTTCCTCGCTAAGTAATGGGCTACCTTATTTCCTAGTCTTCGTATAAAGGAAAATTCCACAAAGAAAATGCAAGCTAAGAAATAAAATGTCCTGTAGAAGGTGCCCATAGTGTGCCAAATTGATGCTGCCCTGTTTTAGAGCTTTCATCAGGGTCTCAAAATCTCCTTCAAGTACCACGTTATCAAAGCCCAATTCCAAGGCAAACTCAAGTGCTCATCATGTTGCAAGGATCTCAACTTCAATCACCGTGTTTGGGAATGGTATTTTCTGTGATAAAGAAGCCATAGGAAGGCCTTTATTGTTTCGAATAATGATTCCCATCCCTGCAGTACTTGTGTCAGCGAAAGTAGCGCCATCAAAATTAATTTTGTAGTTATTTTCTCCAGGGGGGACCAGGTGGTTGGTCCTTGAGGTAGCATTGGTGCTTCAGCTAGGAAGGTTTCGAGCCATTTTTCACGAGCTACATCCAGAATTTTGTCCAATGGTAGAGCTGGTTTGCCTAGTCGAAGATTGTTTCAACGGTTCCATAGGTTCCAAATCACTAAGGTAAAGAGCTCCGGATCTTTATCACCTGCAAAAACAAGCTCAATAATGTCAGTGAAAGAGATGCTTCTATTGAGAGCATCATGGTTCCACATGGGTGTGCGATGCTAGAGAGGTTCAAGTAGTAGGCATCGGTATAATGCATGTACCATATCCTCTTTGTGCTGTTTACAGGCTTCACATAAATCATCCACCAATATTTTGTGCCTGACCAAGTTTACTTTAGTAGGAATGGAATCCTTGCAAGCCCGCCAAACTAAATGTTTTACTTTCCCAAGTTCCAGATTTTTCTCCACAACGGCTTCATGGGTTCAAAGTTGGACGGTCCTTGTTGTTGCATCAATTGCACATCTTGTAAGAACTTGTATCTAGACTTTGCTGAGTATTCTCCATCTGGCTTAAAGGGCTAGATCAGTACATCATCTTGAATGGATCTGCATAGAGGGATATTTTTTATGATGGAGGCTTCAAACTCATAGAACATCCCATCAATGACATCCTCCCTCCATTTTCTGTAGACCGGGTCCATCAAATCCCTTACCATGACAACTTCTCCACCATCAGGACTTGGCGAAATAACCTTTGGACAGCTTTTAATAGGGAGCCAATTATCACCCCAAACATGGACCAAATCTCCCCTCCCTATTCTCCATATCGCCCCCCTTTTAATCACTTCCCTACCTTTGTGGAGTTTGGGAAGAATTTCACTTTGAAAACTCTATAGAGCAAGGATTGAGAATCATGAAGAAGTCGCCAAGTTTGTTTTGCTAAAAGAGCATCATTGAACATTGAGAGATCTTTAAAGCCCATACCTCCTTATGACTTTGGTCTACATAAATCTTGCAACTTCACCCAATGTATCTTCCTACTATCTCCTCTTTGGCCCCAAAAAAATCAATAAATCAACGACTCAATTTCATGGCATAAGGTGACCGGCAATTTGAAACATGTCATAGTGTATGTGGGGAGAGCTTGAGTCATTGCTTTGATCAAAATCTCTCTCCCCGCTTGTAATAAAAGCTTTCTCTCCCATCTTTGCAACTTCTTCCAAATCTGTTGTTTAATATGGGTGAAGCTCTCCCTCTTTTTTCGACCTAAAAGTGATGATAGGCCAAGGTATTTCTCATAATGGTGGATGATTGGAACTCCAAGCAACTCCTTGATTAGTGTTTGCCACATATTATCTGTGGACTTGCTAAAAAAATAAGAGGTCTTTGTTCTATTGATTTGTTAACCGGAGGCTCTCTCATATTTTGCAAGGATATTAAGCAAGCTTTGGCATTCACTTTCACTAGATCTGCAAAAAATGAGACTACCATCTGCAAAAAGAAGATGGGTTAGTTTAGGCCCATTATGGCAAATGGAAACCCCCTTAATATCTCCATCGGTGGCTGCTTTACTTATCAAGCCATGCAACCCCTCAGTGCACATGAGAAAAAGGTAGGGGGAGAGGGGGTCACCTTAGCGAAGTCCCCATGTGGGGGTGATCTCACCATGAGGTTCTCCATTTATCAAAACAGAGTAGGATGCTGTTGTAATACATACCATCATAAGCTTCACCCACCTCTCATGAAAACCCATTTTTTCCAACACTTTTTCCATATAAGCCCATTCAACCTTGTCATATGCTTTACTCATATCAAGTTTCAAAGCCATAAACCTCGTCTTCCCTTTGGTGTGATTTCTCATATAGTGCAATATTTCAAAGGCTACTAGAATATTATGAAAAATTAGGCGATCTGACATAAATGCACTTTGGTGCTTAGAGATAAGTAGTGGCATAATATCTCGCAATTTGTTTGCTAGTACCTTAGAGAAGATCCTATACAAAACATTACTTAAACTAATAGGTCTAAATTGGTGCACATATTCTATATTTTTTACCTTAGGAGTTTGGGTGATAAATGAATGTCCAAGTGATGGAGGTAATACCCCGGTATTAAGGTAATGTAAAATTGAATATGATACATCTGAACCAAGCAAAGACCAATAAGTTTTATAGAAAAGCGGTGGCATTCCGCCGGGGCCAGGCGCTTTCATGGGCGCCATTTGCTTAAATGCAGTCTCAACTTCTTCCATTGTAAAGTCCCTGATAAGTTTGTCATTCATCTCATCTGATACTACCTGAGGAATAACCTCCACCACTTCTTCAAAGCTGTCTGCGTTTGCTAAGGTAAAGAGGTCTGTATAGAATTTCAGGATTGTGGCTGTAATATGTGTTGGCCAAGTGCACCATCTGCCTGTGTGGTCATACAAACTTCTGATGTAATTTTGGCAACGTTGTTGAGAGGCTTTGCTGTGAAAAAACTGTGTATTACAGTCACCATCCTTAAGCCACATAATCCGTGATCTCTGTGCCCACATTTTTGCCTCTTTATCTAGCAATAGATTGACTTCAGATTCTAGGATTCTCATGCGGTTGGAATCTCCAGTTCTAACTACCTCTCTCTTGGTAGGTTATGATTAGCTAATATTGGTAAGGAAAAAAAATAATTTTTTTAGAAAGAAAGAAAAAATAATTTTTTTTAGAATGAAAAAAAAAAAAATTTTAATAGTACATTCAAATAAAAATCAGCATCAACTCATCACAAATGATTTTATGTGAAAATGTTGTAAAAATATTATGAATGTAGTTTTTAGAAATGAATGAAGGAAAATTGAAAGGAGAATAAAGAAATAATATTTAAATGGAATAAAGAAATGATAGAGAGTATGTTGGAAAGTGTATTTGAAACAAGGAAGTTAATTTCGTACCGAAAGCTGTTTCAATTTAGCTAATGGAACGATATATTTTGATACCGATTAATACCGATATACCATTTCGGAGTTACTGCTATATATATATATATATTCCATAGTATTTTAAATCCTATGTCTTTGAGTATATTAGGCTCAATTCATCATCAATTTTATCATTTTATAATAGCCCAGTCCATTACATATAAATCTAAATTGTCTAATCATTATATTTAAAAATAATAATAATAATAAAACTTTGATCAAGTGTTAAAGGCATATTTCTCAAAAAAAAAAAAAAAAGTGTAGAAGGTATAGAGTCTACCTAACCCACGTGAATTCAATCCTATGTCTTAGAGTATATTAGGCTTAATTCATCATCAATTTTGTGGAGAGTGATGCCCTTACTGTGATTCAAGCCATTAATGACAATATCACAGGTAACGATTTGGGACACATTTTGCAGGGAGTTCTTCTTGTGTGTGAGAGCTTTGAAAGCTGTATTTTTAAACATTTGAGTAGAGCTTTTAATGATGTTGCGCATGAGCTGGCTCAACTTGCGCGTAGAACTGAGTCTTCCTGCATGTGGAATGGGGTTACCCCATCTGAGGTGTCTAGGCTAGTTCAAAAGGACTTATTGGCGTTGGTTTAGATACTGCTGTATCTGTAGCTTGCTGTGGTCTTTGTCCTCTGCTGTATCCTTGCTGGCTTTTATGTTATAAAGCTTCCTCTTCAAAAAAAAAAAAAATAGCCCAATCCATTACATGTAAATCTAAATGGTCTAATCATTATATTTTAAAAAATAATAATAAAACTTTGTTTTTTTTTTTTTTTTTATAAGGATTAATAATAAAACTTTGAACAAGTGTAAAAGGCATATTTCTCAAACACCAAAAAAAAAAGTGTAGAAGGTAAAGATTCTACCTAACCCACGTGAAATCTGGAGTGAATTCTGGAGTGAATTCAATGCCTGAGATTAGTTTTAACTTTTACCAAAGCCACACGTTACTTCAAAAAATAATAAACACAACTTCACAGCCACACGATTTAAAAATGCATGGAGAAGCTATAAACGACTGGTACAACAAGTCTGTGTTGGGCGAAGAAGAGAAGACAAACCACTAAGAACAAGAGATGCAGATTAACAGAACGAAGACATGATGCAGCGGTGGGCTTCGCCGGAACTTCGTCATTGTATCAGTGTCACGGATCTATGGGTTTCTACCGGCAAAAATCAATTTCAAAGAGGTAATTTTCTTCTGAACTGATTTCGGCCGGAATGACCTGAACTTTCCGAAATAGCCAAATTTGTATAAAAGCGGTATGAAACAGGGGGTTACCTGTATCTGTTTGCTCACCGAAAAGAGAAATTTCGGCCATACCAATCAGTATTGTTCGAAATTTGAAAAAGTAGGTAAAAGGTATGATATACTGATTATTCATCAAACAATATAAAAATTTAAAGAGACTGTTAATAATGCTCTGACAAGGCAAATTATAATAAAAAGTAAATGATTAAAAATGTGAGAGACTTTTTGTGGTTCCATACATTTAACAAGAATCAACCCTTGTAACCTTAATCAAATAATTCTAATTATATAGAGCAGTCTAGGTGAACTCGATTAGTAGTTGTTTTTTATATCGAATATGAAATCTAGGTTCGAATCCTACTTATTCCAAAAAATGAGTTGCATCTTACCATGATAATAAAAAGTAATTATTATAAAACAGATATAATAAGTTAAAATCCTATCGTATCTATAATAATAATATAAAAACAATACACCTAATGTAATTATTGATTCCTAATAAATCCAACATTTAAAAAAACACTAGTACCCATTTCATCGTCCTTCTAGAAGTCAATCATGAAATTCCATTAAGTCATTAAACTCCCCTAAAAAAACAAAAACAAAAACAAAAAACAAACGAATATGCATTAAACTCTCTCCACCATCCCACACGTCTTCTTCTACCTTTCCCCCTCACTGATTTATATATATATATATATTCCTAATTTCATAACAACTAAGTACTAACCAATTCCCTTTATCTTAGTGCTTGGTGTTCTGGAGCTAAAAGAGAGGTTAAAGAGAAGACATGGCTTTACTACTCAACTCCTTCAACTTTTACTTTTCTCCTTCAACACTTGCTCTCTCACAGATGAGAACTCAGAGATCTTCTAAGTTTTCTATGACTTCCCCCCTCTTCTCCAACAAGAAGTAAGATTAAACTTCAAATTCTCTCATCATTTCACAAGAACTAACATTTTTCATAATTAGAATGAAAGATAGTTCAATAACTCATTTGAATTGTTGATTTTCATATCATGTATTATAATATCTTGATATATTTTATTTGTTCTTTAAACATGGTACGTATGCGCACACATAAAGCAAATCCTAAGCCCTTGGAACCAATTATCTTTTCTCTGAAATATCTTATTTTTATCGTATGCATGGTTCAAGTCCATGTACTTTAATGGGGAAAGTAAATGAAATAGGTGTGGGGGTAAAGATTGGGGCTATCTTGGGTTTAACATGTTCCTAATCCTAAGATATAAGATTTAACACTTGCAAAGTGGGCTGGTGACACTAACAAAATATAAAGGCCTATGAATATACCCATATGCTGCTGGCCACTTACACGCAAAAGGATACCTTCAAGAGTTGCTCTATGTTATGTGACTAAAAATTTGGTCTGACTGCATTTAGTTATGAGAAGCATGCCAAGTTCATTTAATGCTTTATGACAAGCTTTGGCAAATTTAACAGGTTCTCCAGGTGTCATTTTGGCCTAGAAGAGTTCAACAAATTAAGGTTAGTAAAAAAAAATTACCCAAACTTTGCTTAAACCAACCCACCATAAAACCTAAGCAAAAGCAAAATTGAAGCTTTCCATCCTATCATGGATCTTAAGAGCATCCCAGATTTAATTCAAAGCCTTGCATTAATAACCCAATAATACCCATCTTACCTAAGACACTTACTCAACTCAAACACTTAAGAAAATCTGAGATAGGAGCTCTTAAGGGTATATTATACATGTGGCAGCACAATTGTGCTCTCTCTCTCTCTCTCTCTTACAGTTTTACCATCTTATTTTCTTTCCTCATCTTGCTGTATTTGACACTGATAGATATTGAAAGTATTTTCATCTATTTTAGCTATTGTGACTTCGTGTTTTTGAGTTGTTTTCTTTGCTATGTGTCGTTACCCTTTATTGGACATCTATAATGAGTTTTGGACTTGACTCCCTTCTCTTTCGAGTTGAGGTTAGTTGGGCCAATTCCCATTTTGCTTGGGCTCACCTAAAATCAACCCCTGCAAGGAGTTTAAATTATATGCCTTATTGGTAAATGGTGCATGCATTTGTTCATGCTATTTGGCATAGCAGATCGAAATCACTTTATTTTATTTTCAGCTTTTTTATGATACAATTTTAATGAACTTTTTTTTTTTTTTTTTTTTTTTTTAACATAGGTAAAAAAATTAAACAACTCCATTCTCATAAAGCTAAAAAAAATAATGTGTACCAAACAGATATGCATAGACAAACAATTGTTTTCATATTGCATTTTAGCTTCAATTTCCTGACATTAATTACTTCTCTCTCCTTTTTTTTGTTGGAATTTAGAGGAGCAGAAGGGGGTTTAGACCATCTTGGTGAATTCAATGTGAACCTAGCTTGCCCCATGCCACCTAAGAAGGTTGAAATTTTCAAATCTATGGAGAATTGGGCTAAAAACAATGTCCTAACTCTCCTAAAACCTGTTAAGGAATGTTGGCAACCACAAGATTTTTTGCCAGATCCTACCTTAGATGGATTTATTGAGCAAGTCCATGAACTAAGAAAGAGAACAAGAGGCATTCCAGATGAGTACTTTGTTGCCTTAGTTGGTAATATGATCACAGAAGAAGCCCTTCCAACTTACCAAACTCGAATTAATTCCACAGAATGTTTTCATGATGAAACGGGTGTAGATAACACTCCTTGGGCAATTTGGGCTAGGGCATGGAGTGCAGAAGAAAACAGGCATGGTGATCTTCTCAATAAATACCTTTTCCTTTCTGGAAGAGTGGACATGAAGCAAATTGAGAAGACAACTCAATACTTGATTCAGTCAGGAATGGTAAGATATGCAACATAATTATTTTAAAACCTCTGAAATTATAAGAAATTGAGATTTTAATAATTTAACTCTTATTTTAACAATTTTTTTTTTCTTTTACACCATCTTACATAAAAAAATATATGTTTATATAATTATATGTGTGTGTGTGTGAGAGAGAGAGAGAGAGATGTATTAATTAATTAATTATATTAATAGGCATATTTCATTTTCATGTATAAGTTTTCAAAATAAATAACAACTATTAAAATCTTTGAAAACATATCTAATTAAAACAGACACGTATGAAGAAGAGTCTCTAGCCTGTCCAACATGGACATGTTGAAGGTTTTGAAGTGTTCATGCTTCTTTGCCCATAATTGTTCTAATTTTCACTTTTGATTATCACATAGATTCAATTCCTATCAAACCACTTCTTGGTTTTCAAAGGATTTGGGTTACCTCCAATACTTTTTTAAATGGAATCTCATTTTATTTTAATGAGAAACTGCCACATCACACACTAACTAAATAAAATGTAGAGATTAAAACCTACTATCACTTGTCATTATATACTTAAAACAAAAAAAAGAAAAAGAAAAAAGAAAAAAGATATTCAGTTGAAAATGTATTGGAGGTAAGTCAAATCTATTTTCAAAAGTGCAATAAGTTCTTTGACTAAGGGCAGAGCCAAGTGTAATTCAGGGTGGTCACAGGACCACCCTACTTGAAAAGATATAAATATATATATATATATATATATATATATATAAATATTAAAAAATATGAATTTTAAATTAAAATGGGTTGTTGACCACCCTATAAAAAAATATTTTTTTAAAAAAACTTGAACATCTTAAATAAAAATTTGACCCCATTAAAAATAAAATTTGACATTTCAAAAATTATAAGAAATATTATGTTCACAACATTTCCACAACACTTTCACAATAAATCCTAAGTGTTCAATTGTTACTGGCTATTACTAATGGACAAAAAAAATAATTTCAGTGGTATATATATTATAACTAGTAACAAATTGCCACATAGGATTTGTTATGAAAATTTTGTGGATGTAGCATTTCTCAAAAATTTTCCAAACAAAAAAATTAGCTTGTGATGTTTTAAATTTTTTTTCAAAATGAAATCACTATTTTTTTTATATAAAAAATGCATATTTTTAAATTTTTAATGATTTAGTGCTTGTTTTAGTCTTTAGCTTAAATTTGTTGGATTTATCTGATAGATCTTGTATATACGCATATGCACTAAAATAATGCATTAATACTTTATTGAACATGATTAAATATAATGGTTTAATGCTAAGTTGAATATATTGAATAAACTTATAGTTTACCTTTTATTCTTTTGTTATCACTTCTATTGCAAGATTTATGTATTGACTTGAATTATATTTTTTCAGATCTTAGGCTATGAGAAAATGTTTCATCTTTTTATCCTAATGATCAAGATGAAATAAATAAAAAGAGCGTATTGACAAAGAAGTTCTTGTCAACCTCTTGGTCATGATTTCTCTTTAAAAAAAATGGTGGAACTTTGCATCAATTTAATCATAATTAGTTTAAATAATACAAAAAAAAAAGTATGATGTATTTTGTTTATATTGTTACTTATTTAGGCAAGGTGTTGGCAATTGAATAGGAAATCATTAATTTAATGATTATTTCATTGTGTATATTGAAAAGATGTAGCTAATAGTATTAATAATGAAGCTATCATATAATGATTTCAAAATAAGAAAACTCATAGAATGAAAATTTTAAACTTTATGTATTTGTGCTTATTTATTTTATAATATCGTTATGTTCAAGTTTTATTTTTATTATATTTTGTTTAATTTAAGTTTCTTAATGACCACTATCTTTGACCAAATTGTTAACCTAATTCAAATACAATAATTATAACTCTCTTTAACACTATGTCACATGGAGTTTGCATCTAAGCCTAATATTGCCATTGAGGAGTTAAGGCCTTGCTATCATATTACATTTAGATAACCTTGCTTAAGATGTTCCTTATACAATTTCCACATGTAATGCCCTTAAAAGTTATAATGTTGGGTGGAGATCTATAGTTTTAAAATTCATATAATTCTTGTTAATGTCTAATTGCATTTTGCATCTAGGATATTGGCACTGGGGAAGATCCATACCTTTGGACCATTTACACATCATTTCAAGAACGAGCAGCATTTATCTCTCATGGGAACACAGCCAAGCTAGCCATGCAACATGGGGACGTAAAGCTTGCCCAAGTATGTGGTATAATTGCCTCGGATGAGAAGCGCCATGAAAGTGCTTATACAAAAATAGCTGAGAAGCTTTTTGAGCTCGATCCAAATGATATGGTGATAGCCTTTGCAGACATGATGAAGAGGAAAATCTCAATGCCAGCTCATTTGATGTATGATGGCCATGACCATAATCTTTTTGATCACTTTGCTATCGTTGCATCAAGGATTGGGGTCTACACGGCTAGGGACTATAGAGAAATTGTGGAACTTTTGGTGGCTAAATGGAAGGTAGAGAAGCTTACTGGACTTACAAGTGAGGGTCGAGAAGCCCAGGACTATGTATGTGGGTTGGCTCAAAGGATGAGAAGGCTAGAGGAGAGAGCTATAGCAAAGGCCCAAAAAGAACCCACTATTCCTTTCAGCTGGATTTCAGGTAGAGTGGTGTAGCTAGATTTGATGGGTTCTATTTTACTTGCTTTTTTGTGTGTGGATAATTTAAATATTAAAATAATTGGAGAGGGTGGTTTGAAGCTTAGTTCTCTTTATAAGAATTCAACACAATGTCACTTTGCTACAAATGAAATAAACTACCAATTAAAAACAAATCCTAACGTCAGATTATATGAGCAAAATGAAGTACAAATCATGTGTTAAATCATAAAGGATAAGGTGGTACTATTCTTACTTAATTAGTCTTATTTAATTGTAACCAAAGATTTTACTTAAGAAAAATGTTAGAATTATTCTCCAAAGTTTATTGTCTTTAGATTGATGTGACAGCTTATATTGCATTACCACGTTGGCTGTTTTGGTAATCGTTTTACATACACTTAATTGTACCACCATTATAATCCCATTGTTACTAATAAATGGTTAGTATTTTAAAAACTTTATGGTGAAAAAAATACTAAGAATTTTAGAGAATCTCAATCTATTAAGTTGATTTCTACCTGCCAGAAGTCTTGTTGCTCAATTAACACCTCTTGGTGTTTTCAATTGAAACATTCAAATTTTAAATCCACCCTCACCTATTTTAACCGGCACCTAAGAATTTTAAAGGATTGCATCCTATCTCCCTCTCTCCCATTATCAATCTATTAAAAATTTTTTATTAAAGTTGGCTTAGGCCTAAGCTAAGAAATTATTTAGTGCACTTAGTGCAACACACTTTCCTCTCGTATTAATGTGGATGCCAAGTGAGGGGTTCAAATTTATGAGAGAGGAAAATGCAATACAGTGGGTGCACTAAATAATTTCATAATGAGTAGGTGGTTTGGCCCCCAAATCCTAATAAATAAGTGCTACCCATAAAAACAGGTCAACAACTCTAAGCTTGCTAAACCAAGCCCCACATCAAAAGCCCACAAGGGCCCAAGTAGTGAACCTAAACAAATGTGTGGCAAAATGGAGAGTGACCCAACAATGGGTTCGGTAACCTCATAATATGCTACAATGGACTAGTACAACCAGTAACTCAGTTGAAATACGTATGTTATTATAAGGAAAAATGGCTCAATCTGCAACCCAAGCATGCAGTAAAGCATGATCCATCACAATCAAAAGTCCATGAACTTGAAGGTAAACTTTGGTAGGAAGGAGAGGAAGACATGAAACACATACACTTCAAAAGAACGAAAGGGTTCTATCTTTGACGTCAAAAAAAAAAAAAAAAGAACGAAAGGGAAGGTGCTACAAGGTGCATGTCAAATCCATTTATTATCGTTTCACCATTTATTACCCTCAACTTTGCTACCCATTTCGTCAAGATAAAGAACTTTCATTCATGGCTAGAGTAAGGAAATACTTTCTCATCACTAATTACCCAAAGCAGAAATAAAGGTTACAATTATAGGGAAAAATCAAGAGTTTGTTGTCAAAGGGCTTTGGGGTTCGATAAGGATGGAGGGTTAAAAAATGAAAAGATCACTCCGCGGCTGCTTTGTGACTTTCCTCCATGACAGTTATTTTTATTTATTTGTTTAAGTTGATGTTTGGTTTTTATTTTATTTTATATGTTTTCTTTCAATTATCATGTGTAGCTAAATTTATAATTAAGGTCAAGGATGAAACTTTGATAAAGATTATCATCTTTATTTATGAGATTTAATTTTTCTCGCAATACTCAACAGTTGTTATTTAATGATTTAAATTGTTTTTGCTTTATCTCAATTGACTAAGATAAGATTTTTAATATGAGTCCAATCAAGTTTTTCTCATAATTTTGGATTTATCTTAATTGATTGAATGCTTGGTTTGTAATTTTTGATTTTAAAGTTGGATATCTCTTGTAATTTGTTTGTCAATAGAAATAATTGATGATTTAATTTTATATTAGAATGCTTTAGATTTTTAAAATAGGGATTTTAGTGAAAATATTTTCCTTAATAGCAAGATTGATTTTTAGATTAAATATTTTCCTTATTAAAATATTTAATGATTTTATTTTGTTAAGGTTTGATTAATATTCCTCCATTCATACAAGGCTTTGTAGGTTTGACATCGTTCTTATCAAATTATACTCTTTTTTTTTTTTTTTTTTTTTTTTGAGAAGCTAGCCAATCAGGCTTGGAATTTATTGGAAAAATAAAAAATAGATCAAGGAACATCAAAGCCAACTAGCTAGGAAATATCTACAGGTAGGCCACCCGACCATTCCTGATACCCCATTGAACATTTGGCCTTCTTAGCTAACGCATCGACAACCACATTACAAGACTGATGAACAAAGACAAATTTAAATGACTGAAAATCAGAAACTAAGGAATGGATGTCGTCCACAATATCTCCATACGAATTCAGCACCGGGCTCTCTTGGGAGATAGCATTGATCACTGAAGCTGAGTCTCCTTCGAAGATAACATTCTACAGATCCTTTTCAGCAGCAAACATCACGGCACGGCGACATGAAAGGGCTTCCAAATCAGCAACTGTTGAGGCTAGAGCTATTGGCATTGACAGAGCCGCCATTACTTCTCCACGCCAATCTCGAATGACAACCTCGATGCCTGCCCAGTTAAGAGGCTTGAACAAAGCAGCGTTGAAATTTACTTTGAAGTATCCGTGCTCTGGAGGTCTCCACTAGTGTTGGATAATAGGCATATGCACGGGTTGAGCTTCATATTCCTGGGCAACTAGGAACTCTTGTAGCAGCTTACTTGCCAGAGAGCTAATGTTTGCAATTGGTTGCACTTGGCGCCCAAAGTGTAAGGCATTTCTTCGATTCCACAGACACCAAGCCGCTACTGCAAAAATTTCCTTCCTGAAGTCATTCGTCACTTGCAAAAACCGATCAAATAAATCGCAAAATGTTAGAGGAGGGGGGTTTACGGCCTGTTGGTCCCAACTATGACAACTCCATACACCTTCCACCACCCTACACTTCCAAACAGCGTGTAACAAGTCCTTATGGCCTTCATTACACAGCTCACACACCTCCGAGTTTATGTGTTTTTGCCAAAACAGGTTACACTTTGTGGGGAGAGCATTGTGGCAGGCCCTCCAAACAAAGTGTTTTATTTTGTGAGGTACTCGCAGCTCCCAGATTGCCTTCCAAAAACGTCTTTGAGGCTCTTGATTCGAGCTGCCTGGCGAGACTCTTGTAGAGAGCAGCTTATAGGCGCTGCTTGTAGAATACACCCCTGAAGGAGTGTATGCCCAAATGACCCGGTCCTCTGTGTTCCTAATGCTCAAAGGGATTCCCATGATTACCGACGCCTCACTAGGCAAAAACATCTCTTGGATCACCTCAATTTTCCACCCTCTCCGATTAGCATCAATGAGGGAACTAACCCTTGTCTCAGGCAATACAGTAGGCAGGGGGGAAATGACGGAACTACAATCTCTTCTAGGCAGCCATTTATCTTCCTTAACACGCATTGATTGGCCATTTCCAATTCTCCAAACCATATGTTTCCGGATAACATCTCTCGCACTAAGAATGCTTTTCCAAGCATAGTACCCAGCTATGGAATCTTTCGCTTCCAAGATGGAGCAGTTTGGGAAAAATCTAGCTTTAAACACTCGAAAGCAAAGTGAACCCGGATTATTTATCATCCTCCAAACTTGTTTTGCTAAGAGTGTGTCATTGAACTTTTCAATTTCTTTGAATCCCATGCCACCCACCTCCTTCACTTCACAAAGCTTTTCCCAACAAACCCAATGCACCTTTCTCGAATCACCACTATAACCCCACCAAATTTTTTGGATAAGGCTTTCTAGCTCCCTAACCAAACCCTTGGGTAGTTTAAAACAACTCATGGCTTGAATAACAGTCTTGATGAGAATTTCCCTCCCCGCTTGAGATAATAACTTCTCTTTCCACCCCTGCAATTTCTTCCACACCCTTTCTTTTAGGAATATAAAATTTTGTTTTTTTGCTCAGCCTACTAGAGCTGGTAACCCCAAATATTTTTCATATTGACAGATTGTTGGGACACCTAGGAGATGCTAAATCCAATCCTGCAGTGGCAAAGGGGTGTTTGAACTGAAAAAGATATTCCTTTTTTCTCTATTGATCTTTTGACTAGACCCTCTCTCATAAACCTCCAATATCTCCAAAATCTTATTACATTCAACCTTCGTAGCTTTGCAAAATAACACACTATCATCTGCGAAGAATAAATGGGAAACTTTAAAACCATTCCTACAGATAGCCACCCCTCGAATCTGCCCATCCACTTCAGCCTGATGGATCAAGCTCTGTAATCCCATGGCACACAAAAGGAACAAGTATAGAGACAAGGGGTCCCCCTATCGAAGCCCCCTTGTGGGGTTAATATTGCCCACTGGCTACCTATTGAGAAGAACTGCATAAGAAACAGATTGCACATAAGCCATAATAATTTTGATCAACCTTTCCTCAATACCCAGGTGGCGCATTATCCTTTCCAGAAACACTCATTCCACCCTGTCATACGCTTTGCTTATATCTAGTTTAAGTGCCATGTACCCCAATTTCCCTTGAGTCTTCATTTTCAGAAAGTGAAGGGTTTCAAAAGC
Organism: Quercus robur; assembly: GCF_932294415.1. Taxonomy (NCBI): domain Eukaryota; kingdom Viridiplantae; phylum Streptophyta; class Magnoliopsida; order Fagales; family Fagaceae; genus Quercus; species Quercus robur. Next base: position 5,880,740 of record NC_065543.1, on the reverse strand, counting down.
CACTAGAATATTGTCAGTGATCAACTGCCCTGATAGAAATGCACTTTAGGAATTTGGAATCATTTTAGCCAACAACTTTTTCAACCAGTTAGCCACCACTTTTGCAATTAATTTGTAAACAACATTGCATAAACTTATGGGCCTAAAATCTGAAACTTTCTTAGGATTTTTAACTTTGGGAATCAAAGAGATAAATGTGGAATTAAGGGATTATGGGACAATACTTGAATTCAAAGCTTGGAGGACAACTGCAGTTACATCCTCACCAACAATGTGCCAAAAGGATTTGTAGAAAATGGGTGACATACCATTAGGGCCAGGGGTAGTATTTGGAGCCATTTGGTTGAGAGCTTGCTTCACCTCATAAGCTTGAAAATCACCCCCCACACTCGAATCTAGATAAACATCCACAGGGTGCAAAATTCCATTTAAAATGCTATCAATTCCGGATGGGTTTGAGGTGGAAAAGATATTCTTAAAATACCCCTCTACCACTCCACCCATTTCAGTTTCATCCTCAACCCACACCCCATTATCATCTTCCAAGCCCAAAATCAAATTCCTCCTATTCCGTTGCTTAGCTCTACAATGAAAATAAGCAGTGTTACGATCACCTTCTATAAGCCAAGAATTTCGAGCCCTTTGCTTCCACATACATTCTTCCCTAGATTAAAGGCTGCCAATTTCCTTTCTAAGCAACTGAATTCGGCCTGGATCAGTTCCGTAACAGTCCCCTTCTTCAGCTTCCTTCAATTCGGCCAGCTTCATCTTCAGGGCCAAATGTGGTTTGATTCCAAACTTTGGGGTTTTCTTGGCAAGCCACTATTTTTCTTGTGAACCCCCATACTGAACCAGGTTGCTGCCTAGAGTCCCAGGAATCCCGAATTACATCCTCACAAGAATTATCCTTCAACCATATAGCTTCGAAGCAAAACGACCTACCTTTTCTATCGAACCTTTTAAGCTCAGAGTCCAAGCAAAGCAACAAGGGTTTATGATCAGAGTGAAAAGCATCCAAGTGATGTATTCGAGATGAAGGGAACCTTAAAGTCCACTCAACTAAAGCCACCGCTCTATCCAACCGAATCCATACATTCTGTCCACCCAGCCTCCTATTACACCAAGTAAATGGAAACCTGTTGAAACCCAAATCCCTCAGTCTACAATAGTCAAGAGCATCCCTGAAACCCTGTATCTGTCTTTTCAGTCTAATTAACTATACTTTGACCAGTCTAATTAACTATACTTTGAGAAACAAGTTTTTGGCACCCCCATGTACTGCCATATGAAATAAATTTTTCTTTTTTTTAAAAAAAAAAAAGTAAAAAAGGAAAACCAATTAACTTCAGTGTGAGAAGGTAATGCAAATTAAACAAAGAATGTTTTAGTTGATTGGAACGGCAAGGACCCAACGCAGCTAATTATTCTTATTCCTTAAAATGAAATGCGTCTGTTTTTGGTTTTATTGGAATCAATATGTGAAGTATAGATAAAATGTGTTAGGTTCTTTTGGATATACACCACTGTAAGTTTCTTTAAAAAACCTCATCCCCTCTTCCCGTGTGTGTGTTAAAAATACTTAGTATTCTTAAAAATAAAATAAAATAATAATAATAAAAAAAAAAGAGATAAAACGTGTTGATAAAGTCGATGTAGATTGGTGAAATTTGAAGTTGGCTTTATTTCCATATTGCGTTTAGGGAGGTTATAATATTAATATCACTTACTGCTTGAATGTCTTTAACATGAAGACAATTAATTTGAGAAAGAAACGAGGACAAGAACTCAAAGAACATCGAAAATGAATATATTCAGATTAGCTGGTGATATTACCCATTTAGTCAGCGTTCTTGTCCTGCTCCTCAACATCCATTCCATCAAGAAGATCGCAATTGTTTGAACAATTTTCAGGTTGGGATTTGAAAATGCAAAAATTACATTTTGCAATGATGGTTTACTTGGATTCGAGAAGTAGTTTAGGAAAGGGGTTATAGTGGGTCTTGGTCTAAAGGGTGCATAAGGTTCAAATTTGGTTTAGATTTTCTGTTCCGATGCTGAAAAAGTGATAAGAACATTCTAGAATGATGTTATATTTTTAATTTTTAAAGAAAATTTTGATTAAAAAAGAAGAAGCATATTTTGATTAAAATATATATTATATTTTAACAAATTCTTTATCTAATTTAATATTTTTTTTAATCCACGTGGCAACAAACTTGTCATTTGATGTGGTATAAAAATAATTTTTTATTTTGGTTTTTAGTTATATCAGCATTTTTTATACATCACTTAACAACTGAGAGTATTTTAACACAATACCAAAAGACTAAGAATCAAACTGACACATTTGAAAAATTAGAGATCAAATTAACACACGGTATAAAAGTTAATAACTAACGCTCTGTTTGTTTCGGCATTAACATTTTCTGGAAAATGATTTATTTTTCAGAGAGTATTTTCTGGAAAATTATCTTATTTTTCGGTGTTTGGTAACAACCTTGAAAATGAGCTTGAGAATGTTTTCTGGTGTTTGGTATTCACAGTTTTTATAACATTTCTTGTATAATTTAAAACATGTATAATATGTGTATTGTGTAAACTCACCTAATGTAATCAATATAAATGAATAATAATAATAAAAACCAAGAATGAATTTGGTTTTCAAACTAAAATTTTGACAACGAATATAATCAAAATTAGTTATCCAATTTTCATGATCTCAAATACTCATCTTGCTCATGTATATAAACAATAACATTCATAATATATATATATATATATATATATATATATATATATATATATATAAATTTATATAAACCATACTTTTCATAATTCAAAATAACCATTATAACCTTAAGTTCCATTTTAAATAGTTCAAAATGCCACATAGGCCAAATAGTTTTACTGGCAAACTAATCCAATACAAATAGTTTGATAAATATACTAAAAATTGTTATAGAACCGTTGACCAATCTGTGAGGAGAAAAAAAAAATACAAACCTTATTAAAGAATGGTGTTATAGAGGGGAGAACAAATAGGGAGAAAAAAGAGAAGAAAGACAGATAGAGAGAGAAGTCTGTGGGAAGAGAAGAGGTCAGAGGGGGTGATAGTGAGGGTGTGAGAAGAGAGAAAAAAAAAAGGGAGGAGAAGAAGTGAGAGAGTTTATTGTGAGAAAGACTGAATAAGTGAGAAAATATTTTTTCCTAGGTCAGAAGAAGATAATATTTATAAGAGCTATGCACTGTGTGAGAGAGAGAGATTGTTTTCCAATTTTTTTTTTTTTTTTTGAAAACAACCTATAGAAAATAAGCCTTATTTTTATAAGAGTTTTCCATTGACTAAAGATAGTTTTCTGTTAACCAATTTTTTTTATGCTAACAAATATTGGAAAATAAGGAAAACTATCTTTATAGAAGGTTTTCTAGTGAAACAAACAGAGCGTAAATATATAATTTACCCTTTGTCTTTTAGTTGATCCTACGGTGGCTACCTAGAATTCCAACTTATTGGGAATTTATTGTTATTTGCGAAATTACACTGTAGGTACTAAAATTAACATTTTGGTTTTTGTTGCTTCCCTCTATGTCCCTAATAAATATTTATTTTCATTAATTCTCCCTCTTTTATAGTCTGCACTCTCCATTTCACGTATATGTAAGAGGTGGTAATTTGTGTTTATGGGTCGGGTTTGTGTTGTGTCGAGCCATGAGTGTTTGGTTATATCGGTTAACCCGAACCCAACCTGTTCAGTAAACACATCAAGAATCTTCAACCCGAACACAACCTGTTTATCAAACAGGTTGACCCGACCCGATACGTTTAACTCATTTAATTAACAAGTCATATAGAGGTCAATACAAATAACTTGTTTAATAATCTATTTGATTAATATGACCTATATAATTTTCATATATCTAAAATTAAAATACAATTACAACCACAAGTATAATAATAAACATATAAAAACAACCATAAATTAAGCAATAATATCAAAATAACTAACAACTTTATAAGCTAAATAGGTCAAACGGGTTCACTTGTTGAACACAACACGACCTGTTTATTAAACTAGTTAGCCATGTCAACCTGAATATGACCCGATCTCATTTAGCCTTAAACCATGACCTGTTTATAAACGAGTTAGTCGTGTCGGGTTCGTAGGTCATATTAGGTTCTCAGGTCGTGTCAGATTTTGCCACCCCTAAGCATTTTAATATCATGCTTCATATAAATGATTTAAATTCCAACACATGTATCTTTTTGGCAATTAGGTCAGCTCAATCATATAAGCAATCGAGGCAATAGATTAAGACCGCCAAATAAAAGAAGGCCCTCAATACTATTGGGGACATATTTTTATGTAATTGGCATATCCTTTGACAAAACGCATTTTACTTGTATTTGGGTAAATCTAAGTAGTTTCAAGATGATCATTACAAGTGGTTAAATTGAAGACATGAAGACTACTCAAGAACTGTTCAAGAAAAGTGCAATCTGCATGTCTCGATACCTGCTCGATGGAAGCTCGATCTGTCGAGATTCATTAAAGCTCGATCTGTCGAGATGCATTAAAGCTCGACAGATGCCTTGATCGATCGAGCTTACGAGTTTTCAGATTATAGACAGAAACGTTTTATTCTAAAAGGCTATTTGTTTATGGGTTTGTATAATCCTTATAGGACTAGGAAAGCCCAAGGTTTGTGTAAACCTATTTGGAATAGGAGAGCCCATTAAACTCCTATTTAAAGGAGGTGGAAAAAGAGAAACCTAACCCTAGAGAGCTTCATAAGGTTTTCTTTTTGAAGCCCTAATCTCCTTCTACAGAAGTAAGAGTTCTTGTTGCGTTTCTTGTACGCCTTTGGGTTCTGTAACCAAGCAAAATCTCTTGTACCAACATTGAAGATCTTATTGGTGTTTCTATGTGAAGCTACTGCAAATCAACTACAACAATCAAAGGGTTGCTATGGAGTTAGTCACATATTGGGATTCGTGCAAAGGAGTAAGTCGCGTATTGGGATCCGCGCAATTGGTTAGTCACGTACTTGGTAGTTGTGCATCGAAAGGGGAACTGTCACTACAAAACAAGTCCAATTGGGTATTGGGGTAAGGGTTCAACTGTAGGTTGGTAAGGTACTTGGATTCCTTTACTTGTAACCGCTTATTGTGATAATAGTGGAGTTTCGAGAGTGGTAACCTGAAAATCACCCGGTGGGGTTTTTGCCATTAGGTTTTCCCCATTCGTAAACAAATCACCGTGTTATTTATTTTCCGCTGCATATTTAGTTTATTGGTGATTTGTTTTTGCTACCACGCCTTTGCATGATAAATTGATTAATTAATAACTTGGCTTTCTATCACAAGGGGTCATTCAGTTTGTGGCCTATCAAGTGGTATCAGAGCAGGCACATTTTGATTAGGGTTAATCGTTACTGTGTGATCCATTGACCCCTATTGTCATGGAAAATCTTGATTGTTTTGATTTGCATGATCTTATGTTGAATGATGATGATGATATTCAAGATGCCTATTGCAAGCTTTATAATTTTTGTATGAAATCTCTTAAATATTTTACAAAATTAAAAGTTAAATTTAAGAAGGTCAAGCTTGAAAAAGATGATTTGATTGCAAAATTGGATGAAGCCAATAATTTGAATGAGAATTTTAAAAATCAAATTTCATCTCAGGTGGACAAAATTAAAAGTTTGGAAGAGCAACTAATAGAATCTAAAACTGAAGTTGAAAAATTAACTAGTGCCAAACTTGTCTAACTCAAAAGAAAAGGATTTTTATTTTCCTCCATTTAAAAGGAATAATGAAGAGTTGAAGGCTAATATTGCTAGGATAGACAAAGGTAAAAATTCTGATGTTAACGCTGAAGTTTCTAAACCTATGTCTAAAACTTCTCCTAGAAAGAATAAAAATTCTGAATTTGTCCCCACTTGTCATCATTGTCATATTGTTGGTCATATTAGGCCAAATTGTCCTAAGTTAAGGTCTCTGTCAACCTCCAAGGTTAGACCTCCTTCTAAGAAACCGAGTAAGTCTAAAACTACTCATGTTTGTCACCATTGTCGTGCTTCAGGTCACACTCATCCTAATTGTTTCAAATTGTTTCCTCATAAGCGAGTGTCAAATAGGTCTCATCCTTTGTCTAAAGGCTCTGTACCTATTCTTGGTGAGTTATTAAAAGCTTTGAGCTTTTTAACTCAATTTCAGGGGAATTCTAATTCCTCTATGTCCTATAGTAGTCATACTAGGACACGTGCCTTTTCATCTTCACGGCCAAAGACTCGTGCTGTGTGGGTGATAAAGGATCCTAAGACTTAATTGTCTTTTCTGTTTGTCCTCTACTTTAATTATTTCTATCTAAAGTATGACTCTCTTTGCTTGATTTCTTATCTGCTTTTGAAATCATGCTTTCATGCATCTGCACCCTTCTATCATGTCTTCATGCATATGCATATTTCTTTCATGCTTTCAGGTTGTTTAACATGTTTTTGTTTGGTTATTTTTCAGTTTTGCTTTGTTTTGTTTTTCATATAAAAATAAAAAAAAAATTGAAAAATCAGAAAAATACAAAAACAATGTTTGTTTTATGTACATTGGTACTTGTGTACCTTGGATGGCCATTGAAACAAAGTCTTCTAAACTTTGTATCGTTCGTAGCTTAGATGAGCATCTCTACGCACAACTGAGCAAATGAGCTTTGTGGCTCTTGTTTGTGATGAGTAAGATTAAGTTGTCTCTTATACTTAACACTCATATTACTCTTTTTGACAAGAAGGACTAAAAAATCCTAAGAGAAAGGCATTAATAATCATCTCACAATTGTTGCCTGCCAATCATAATATGACACCTGTATACTTCAGCATAGCAAAAGTGCAGTGTCAATGACATTTGTGTGCTTAGGCATAGCAAAATTGAAATGTCAAATATCATTGGGTATTTCTTTTCTATCTCTAATATGCCCATGCATGATATGCTTAAAAGAAAAATATGCAAAGGAAAAATTAAAAGCAAAAAGATCAAAAAAGCTTTAAATATGATTGCAAGCGTGTATTCTAGGAGACGTGGGAGTTATAGGATGTACCTCGAAGGTGATAGTCCCCATCAAGCAGTTATGATTGTGTATGAGTTAAAGTGATTTTCTCATATCTCAAATCGTCATAACATGTATACACTTATGCAATCTCGCGATGTTTTTCACACACAACACGCAATATTCTTTGCTATTCTTGGTGCATGTGCAGGTACAATGTGAATTGGCTATCACGAGGTTTTACATGTATTAATGTATGCTCACTAAACTGTCTTGACTTATTTTTTGAAATTTAAAATTGGTTAGACTTGTTTAGTGTGTGTGTGTGTTTTTGAAGATCCATGTGCTTAAAATTTTATTTGAGAGATGTTTTTGAGAGCTTAATATGTTGATTGGATCATTGGTTGAGTTGCATGTTGGATTGCATTCATGTCTGTGTTTTTCACATCTCGAAAAACTGCTTTTAAAAGCTGGCTCGACACCTCCTCGATAGCTAGCTATCTGTCGAACTTCCTAAGCTTTTTCTTATCGCAATCTCGACAGCTTCTCGACACTTAGTGGATCGATCGAGAAAGCTCCTGTCTCCTCGATAGCTTCTTGGCACCTGGTGGATTGATCGAGATCTTTTTAGCCTTTTGTTGATTTTTCCCTCAACAGATCCTCAACAGCTGCACCTGTCGACGTCTATTATGCTTGACACCTGTCTCGCCACCTCTCGATCGATTGAGATCCTCTTGCATGCATTATTTTTCACATGTTTTGCATATTTTTTATTATCTTTGTGTCCATAGCATCTTGTTTTTCTTTTTCTTGTAGGTCTATGGTTATTGGTTCCTTGTTCTCCTTGTTCCCTCTATGTTAGTTTTCTGTTTGTCTCCATCATGTCTTTTGGCTTTTTACGCCCTTTGATAATCATGTCAAAAAGGGGGAGAAATTTGAGAATTGAATGTCTTTTCCTCAGGGGGAGTAATAAATTTAGGGGGAGAACTTCATGTTAAAGGGAAGAATGTTTTTGTTGTAACTAACTTAGGAGGAGAGTTAGTTTGATACACATTGATATTGATATATTTTTTGTGTTGTGTATCTTTTGGTTTTGTAACCATTTATATACATTATGTGTTGTTTCTATATTAGATGATGGTGTATGTGTTTCACTCTTTATCTCACATGTGTTGCTTCTTTTCTCTCTTTATACACATGTTTCTTGTTTATTTAACTTGTCATTATTTTCCACATGGTACCTTGATGTGTTTTGTTTAGTGCCTTTCAAGAAAGACAAGTTAAAGCCAAGTCAAGATTCCGAACCTTCTTCTTGCAGCAACTTCCAAGGTTCAGATCTTTTAGACTAGGCTTATTTATTCTATAATCTTGAGTAGAATGTATTTTAGGACATTCAATGTACTCTTGTAGTTTTGTCACGGATTGCCAAAGGGGGAGATTGTTGGGGACATATTTTTATGTAATTGGCATATCTTTTGACAAAACGCACTTTACTTGTATTTGGGTAAATCTAAGTAGTTTCAAGATGATCATTACAAGTGGTTAAATTGAAGACATGAAGACTACTCAAGAATTGTTTAAGAAAAGTGCAATCTGTATGTCTCGATACCTGCTCGATAGAAGCTCGATCTGTCGAAATTCATTAAAGCTCAACAAATGCCTCGATCGATCGAGCTTACGAGTTTTCAGATTATAGACAGAAACGTTTTATTCTAAAAGACTATTTGTTTATGGGTTTGTATAATCCTTATAGGACTACGAAAGCCCAAGGTTTGTGTAAACCTATTTGGAATAGAAGAGCCCATTAAACTCCTATTTAAAGGAGGTGGAAAAAGAAAAGCCTAACCCTAGAGAGCTTCATAAGGTTTTCTTTTTGAAACCCTAATCTCCTTCTACAGAAGAAAGAGTTCTTGCTGCGTTTCTTGTACACCTTTGGGTTTTGTAACCAAGCAAAATCTCATGCACCAACATTGAAGATCTTATTGGTGTTTCTATGTAAAACTGTTGCAAATCAACTACAATAATCAAAGGGTTGCTGTGGAGTTAGTCACGTATTGAGATTCGTGCAAAGGAGTAAGTCGCGTACTCGGATCCGCGCAATTTGTTAATCACGTACTTGGGAGTCGTGCATCGAAAGGGGAACTGTCACTACAGAACAAGTCCAATTGGGTATTAGGGTAAGGGTTCAACTGTAGGTTGGTAAGATACTTGGATTCCTTTACTTGTAACCGCTTGTTGTGATAATAGTGGAGTTTCGGGAGTGGTGACCTGAAAATCACTCAGTGGGGTTTTTGCCATTAGGTTTTCCCCATTCGTAAACAAATCACTGTGTTATTTATTTTCTGCTGCATATTTAGTTTATTGGTGATTTATTTGTGTTACCACGCGTTTGCATGATAAATTGATTAATTAATAACTTGGTTAATTAATTAATTAATTTCTATCACAAGGGGTCATTCAGTTTGTGGCCTATCAAATACAAATTAATTATGGCTCATTCACCTAGGAAAAACTTTAAGGTGCCATGGGTCCTTTTCCTAGACTCTCATAATTTTTAATATTTTTCTCCTAAGTCCAAGTTGTACATTTATGGTTGGGAAGCATTCCAGTTTTTTCTATGTTAGAGCAACCACATTAGTCAATGCAAAATTGTGCAAAATACAAAAACTGGTTAATTTTACACATTTTAATTAAAAAACACTCACATCGGTGCTTGCAAAATTGTGCATATATACAAAAATGCTACAATAACCATGCATATATGCACGGTTACCATAGCTTTGCATACTAATATTTTATTAATTTCACATTTCGCTCCTTTTTTCTCTCTTTTCTCCATCTATAAAACCAACTCAAGCATCTTCTTTCCCTCATCATCTTCTTCTTCCTCTAATACACACAAACACACCCACACACACGGACACACCAATAGACCCAACATCGCAAAATCAACACAGACCCACTATCCACACAGATCCAACACCACAAAATCAAACACTCTACAAAATCAACCACAGACACACCACAAAATCAACCAAAAATCAAACACGCCCACACACGGACACACCAACAGAGACAGAGAGAGCATTTTTGTGAGCTTGTGGTTGTGGGTTGGTGCTTGGAAGGGTCGACTAAAACAAATCTCTGTGGATCAATGCTTGTGGTAAATCGATGCTTGTGGATTAGCGAGTTTCAACCATAGTGGACTGATGCTTGGATCATTGCTTGTGACCATGAATGGAGAGAGAGTTTTAGATGGGGAATGGAGAGAGAGAGAGTTTCAAACCATGAAGAGATAGAGTTGAGATAAATAACTTAAAAGGAAAATGATTATTTAAATAAAAAATATGGTAGAATAGACAAACTGATGTGGTAAAAATGGTGTTTAAAATAGAAAAATTAGGTTTTTTTTTTTTTTTTTTTTTTTGCAAAATAGACAGAAATTTTGTGCAAACTGATACTGTTGCTCTTATGAGTTATCATGTCAATCCTTAGGAGTTATTAGAACTCATGTGAATTGCAGGCTTATAGTTACACGTTTCTTACAATTAAGAAATTTTTTAAAATTGCTTTTTATATATTTTTTTGTTTTAATTCAAGCTTTAATACTGAGTGGGCGGTCACTTATTTTTATTTTAGTGCTTCTATTTATTCAACCCACACCTAGCGATTTTTTTTTCACATCCATTTTTAGAAAGTCATTTAATTTGTTATATGTACGAGGGTTATCTTAATTTAATAAAATTATAAAATAGCATAATATATTTTGTATTAAAATTAATTTGTTAAGTTATGTGATAAATAATTTTTTATTTGTGCAAATTTAAAGTGTAAAGTGATCATATTATTTTGTAAAGTTGCGATTGTGCTTTTGATAAATCAATTTCTATTATTCTATACTTCAATTTTTGTTTTATTCTAGATAATTTATCATTTTTTTAAATTATATATTATGTTTTATTTTAAGGGTTTTACTAATGTATGCTCTAGTAAAAGTATTTTAGAACAAATTTTATGGGAAAATAAAAAATGTCTGACTTTTTTGATAGCTTTTTCAATTTTTCATAAAAAAGTTTTTTAAAATGGATGATTAATATATGCTCCAAGGTTACACATTAACCGGACCATTATTTTAATTATAAATGTTTACTAAAAGATTAAGTGATATTATCTGTAGGGATAAGGGCCCAAAATCATATATTGAGCCTTGGGATTTGTCCATGGACGTTGAATGGTCTGAGGAGGGACAAATAGTTATGAAGGGTTCCAATTTAAAGTCTCATGAGTAAGGAATGAATGGAAGGTGATCCAAGGAGGAACTCTTCCTCGGATATGATGAATGCAGATCAAGTATGTATTCTAGCAATTAAAGTAATCCTCCAAAAAGCTCTAGTGATAGGGACGTGCCTCATGAACATACGAGAATGAAGGAAACCCAAAAATATCTAAGGGAAAGCTGCTACCACCACATTAAATGCATTGCAACTACTTTTCTAACCGTATTTATGTGGAGAAGACCCCTAAACAGTGCTGTCCTAGCTACCACAACTCACAGAAAACCAAAAAGGGTGTCTGATGGGACATGCACTCAAATAAGGGCTCAAATGATCAACAGGTGTAGGATCAAGATGGTCCAAATGGAGCTATATAATGTGAGAGACCCTTCATGAGATGAGGATCGAAAAAATAGAGAAAGAAGACTGTAGCCATCAGAACTATACTTGTACCCAATTGTACTTGATTTGTATGACAAAATACCTCTTCGGACAGTGAATTCATTCAGTTCTATTTTCTTTGTTCTTGCTTAATCATCTTTTAAATCCAGACTAGCCTTTGTCAAATTCATTAGGGCCTAGTTCTTCGACCCACTCTTTACAAATTTATTGTACTGGGCTCATTGGGCCAAAATCTCATACATCTTGGGCTTTGGCTACAAACCGTGTCCCTACAATTGGCGCCGTCTATGGGAAATAACTTATGTAATAGTGAGTATGACGTTTAACTATGATAGGATCAAGTCCCCATCAAGAAGGATTCATGGGTTCCAGGCAACAAGATGACTTCCTTAACCTTGAACGCAAGCGAGATCGATAAGGTAGCATACACACCACACATACTGGTAAAAGTCATTCTCAAGTTGGGAGTCACGTCTTTCAGGAGCAGAACAACAGAGCCATGTAAAGGGAGATTGACAATTTAAAGAAGAAGCTACGCCATGCACAACGAAAATGAACTCCTTCCAGTTCTGACGTCTCATCCAATGATGAAGAGGATTCTAGTTATAGGCAAAGGTCAAGAACTCCACCAAGTGAGTCTTTCTCCTACGATGAAGAGCACCACCACAAGCGAAGATACAAGAGCCTGCCTCGCAAAAGCTTGGGAAATGACGTTATGAGCAAGATAGAGGGGGCAAAACTTCCTTGGCGATTCCATCAGCCCACGTTCATCATTTATAATGGTCGAACGGACCCTGTAGAACATATGAGCCAGTTCAACTAGAGGATGGTTGTCCATTCTTGGGACCTGTGGCGATGAGATGGTTCGATGGTTTGAGAGCCAATTCCATAAATTCCTTTAAGGAGCTCACTCGGGCCTTTGGCTCTCGTTTTTTCACGTGTAGTAGGGTACCTTGGCCCTTGGACTCACTACTTTCCTTATCCATACGAGAGGGGGAGAGCTTGAAAACGTATTTAGATAGATACTGGGAGATGTACAATGAGATAAATGGTGACTTTGATGACGTGGCCATCAGTACTTTTAAGGTTGGCCTCCCTGCTAAGCACGATTTAAGGAAGTCTCTGACTAGCAAACCTGTTACTAGTGTGTGCCAACTCATGGACCATATTGATAAGTATAAGAAGGTTGAGGAAGACCAACAAAAAAGGAAAGGTAAAATGAAGGTTATCCCTTAGGAGATGAGGGATTTCAAGTCGGACCAATTCAATAATAATCGACCTCGGAGAGATTTCGCTGAATAGTCAGGGTCTGCCAACACCAAGGCGGTTAATGCTGTGTTCCGAGAGCCAGTGCACTAGGTATTGGAAAAGATTAAGAATGAGCCATTCTTCAAATGCCCAAATAAGATGGCAGGAAATCCCATGAGACACAACCAGAGCCTTTATTACCACTATCACCGAGGACTGTAGAAATTTGTGGAACCATTTGGACCAGCTGGTCTGAGAAGGAAAGTTGAAGCAACTCTTGCATCATTCTAGTGGCCAAGGGAGCCAGGCAGGTTCGGAACCCCAGAGAGATACTTCTTCAAGACCTCCTTTAGAAACGATCAATGTCATCGTTGCTACTCCAAGGAGAACCGGCTTCTGCCCCTCCAGATTAATGTCCGTGGCTCAGCTACCTGCCGAGGGCGCTAATTTAGGGCCGAAAAGGGCTAAGATGGATATCCCACCGGCATTGAGTTTCTTGGACGAGGACAAAATTGGGACCATCCAGCCACATGATGGTTTAGTGATCACGGTTAGGATCAAAGGGTACGACGTGAAGAGAGTGATGGTGGATAAGGGCAGTGCAGCCGAGATCATGTACCCTGACTTGTACAAGGGGCTAAACTTAAGGCCCGATGACTTGATGGTCTACGACTCTCCTTTGGTGAGTTTCGATGGGAAGACTGTCATCGCAAGGAGTCAAATTAGACTTCTCGTGCAAGCGGGTTCAGAAGTGGTGGAAGTAAACTTCATCGTGGTGGATGCTTATTCCCCCTACACGGCCATTGTAGCCAGATCCTGGCTTCATGCCCTGGAGGCTGTCTCTTCCACTCTGCATCAAAAGGTGAAATATCCATCGGGGGGTTGCATTGAAGAAATCATGGGGAGTTAATTCACAACTAGGCAATGCCTGGTGGCTGCCATCTTACATCAACTCGAAGCGAAGTTTTCAGCTTCTAATCAAATGGGCTTATAGCAATTAAAAGCTCTAGAGTTTCCTATCAATGGATCAGTCGAGGAGGCCAAGTGTGAAATTTAGAAAATGTTGTTATAAGTGATGATTCGGAGAAGTTCTTTCAGGTGGGGCTCAGCTGCCTCCTAAAGAGAAGGAAAAGCTGGTAGAATTTCTTAGTAGAAGCATTGATGTGTTTGCATGGGAGGCTTATGAAGCCCCAAGGGTGGATCCAAACTTCATCTATCATCATTTAAATGTTAATCCATCCATCATTCCCAAAAAGCAGTCACCTCGGTGTCCATCCAAGGAACATGTAGATACTGTCAGAGATGAGGTGATAAAGCTCAAGCAGGCAGGGGCTATCAATGAATTTTTCTACCCTGAATGGCTGGCCAACACTGTAGTGGTGAAAAAAAAGAATGGGAAGTGGCAAGTGTGTGTGGACTTCACAGATCTGAATAAGGCTTACCCAAAAGATCCATTCCCTATGCCTCGAATAGATCAATTGGTGGATGCAACGGTGGGCCATCCTCGGATGAGCTTCTTAGACGCCTTTCAAGGGTATCATTAGATACCACTTACCCTGGACGATCAAGAAAAGACAACTTTTGTCACTCCCATTGGAAACTACCACTACAAGGTGATGCCATTTAGTTTAAAAAACGCAAGGTCTATCTATCAAAGGATGATGATAAGAATGTTTGAACCACGGTTGGACAAAAGTATTAAAGTCTATATAGACGACATGGTGCTGAAGAACAAGGTGGTGTCTGAGCACATTGGAGACCTCGGAAACATCTTTGAAATTCTGAGGAAACACAAGTTGCACCTAAACGCTTCCAAGTGCTCATTTGTTGTGTGATCAGGTAAGTTCTTGGGATACATGGTGACTCACAGGGGAATCAAGGTCAACCCCGATCAAATCAAAGCCATTAACAGTTTACAACCACCTCGAAATCCCAAAGAGGTCCAAAAGCTTACTGGAATTACTGCTGCCTTGAACCGGTTTATCTCTTAGTCAGTAGATAGGTGCAGACCCTTCTTCCTCTTAATGAATAAGTGGAAAAGATTTGAGTGGACCAAGGAGTGTGCTTTGGCTTTCCAACAACTTAAAGAATATCTATCTCAGCCACCTATCATGTCTAGTCCTGAGGTGGATGAGGTCTTGTTTGCTTATATCGCTATGGCCCCTCATGTTGTGAGTTTAGTGTTGATACGAGTTGATAGTGGTGTACAACGACCAGTCTACTATGTAAGCAAATCACTACATGAGGCCGAGGTTCGTTAACTACCACTAGAGAAAGCCATTTTGGTGGTAGTGCATAGTACACGAAAGCTTCCCATTACTTCCAAGCATATACGGTTGTCGTCCTGACTCAGCTTCCACTCAAGGCTATACTTCGAAGTGCTAATTATACGAGAAGGATTGCTAAATGGGGCACAATTCTAGGGGCTTTTGACATCAAGTATATGCCTCGTACCTCTGTCAAGGGCCAAGTCCTAGCAGACTTGATGGCCGAGTTCACTGAACCCCCATTAGAATAAGTGGCAGCGACACAGAACATGGATGGAAAATCAGTTGACATAATCTCCCTACAAGAACCTTTATTCTGGAAAGTATATGTTGATGGTGCAACAAATCAAAAGGGCTCCGAAGTGGGGCTAGTTCCGGTTTCTCCTGAACAAATCACTATTGAAAAGTCACTAAGACTAGACTTCTCGACTACAAATAATGAGGCTGAATATGAATTTTTGCTAGAAGGAATGTCCATGGTTCAAAGAATGGAAGGAAAGACAGTAAAGATGTTCTTGGACTCAAGACTAGTCGTCGGCCAGGTAAAGGGCGAGCTAGAAGCAAGAGATGAGAGAATGCAAGGGTACTTAAGTCAAGTTAGGCATTTGCAATTAGGATTTGAATCATTTAGCCTACTGCACGTCCTTAGAAGTAGAAACACACATGTTGATTCCCTAGCCACACTTACAACCTTCTTGACGCAGAGCTTACCTCAGGTTATCCTTATAGAAGACTTGTGCAAACCTACGAAGGTAAAGGGAAAGGTGGTCCATGTTCACCAAGTCAGAGTAAGGCCTAGCTAGGTGGATCCCATAATACTATTTCTGAGAGAGGATATCTTGCCGGAGGATAAATCAGAAGCTGACAAAGTACGGAGAAAGGTGCCTCGTTTCTGGCTATCCGAGGACCAAAAACTGTACAAGCGCTCTTTTTCTAGGCCATACCTACTCTGCATTCACCTTGAGGCGTCAGAGCTACTCCTCAAGAAGTTACATGAAGGAATTTGTGGAAGCCATACGGGAGGCAAATCTTTGTCTCATAGAGCCATCACTCAAGGCTATTGGTGGCCAAATATGCAGAAAGAAGTGCAAGAATATGTGAAGAAATATGATCAGTACCAAAGAATTGCACCAAATATACATCAGCCAGAAGGAATCCTTAACCCTCTATCCAGCCCTTGGCCATTTGCTCAATGGAGCTTAGACATTGTTGGTCCTTTCCCTAAGGCAGTAGGAAACAAGAGATATCTACTGGTCGGCACGGACTACTTCACCAAGTGGGTTGAAGCTGAGCCCTTGGCGAATATCAGGGATGTGGATGCCAAGAAATTTGTTTGGAAAAACACTGTCACACAATTCGAGGTCCCTTATACCCTCATCTCAGACAATGGCCTTTAATTCGAAAACAAATCTTTTAGAAAATACTGTTGTGATCTTGGAATTACAAATAGGTATTCCATTCCAGCTTATCCCCAAGGAAATGGACAGGCTGAGGTTGTTAACAAGGTCATAGTGAATGGACTCAAGAAAAGGCTGGATGACGCGAAGGGAAGATGAGTAGAAGAGTTGTCACATGTCCTCTAGACGTATAGAACTGCACCTCATAGGTCAATAGGAAAGACCCCCTTTTCAATGACTAATGGAGTTGAAGCTGTCATTCCTTTAGAAACTGGCTTCCCAACATTAAGGACCAGCTTGTTCAATCCGAGCAATAACAATGAGTTACTGGAAAAGAGCCTAGACTTTATTAAAGAAAGAGAGAAAGTGCAAAGGTTCAATTGGCATATTACCAACACAAACTTAAGCAAGGTTATAATGCCAACGTAAAACTGAGACCATTAGTGCCTGGTGACTTGGTGTTGAGAAAAGTTCTGGGTACTGCGAAGAACCCAACGTGGGGAAAACTAAGGCCTAATTGAGAAGGATCATATCGCATCACCTTAGTGGTTAGTATAGGAGCATATTTTCTGGAAGACTTAGATGAGCATGTAATATCGCGTCCTTGGAATGTAAACAACCTGAAAAGGTATTATTATTAATAAAAGTTTTCTTTGTCAATATGTTCATTTGTTGTATAAAGGCATTATACTTCCCTTTATCCATTCTTCATATAAGTGATTAAACAAAACCTTAGTCATGCCTAAGTCCTCGGACCAAATGTTTTGGAGAAATTAACACTCTAAGACATCTTTATAAGTGCTTAAACAGAACCTTAGTCATACCTGAGTCCTCGGACCTAATGCTTTGGGGAAATTAACACTTAATGGTATCTTTATAAGTGCTTAAACAGAATCTTAGTCATGCCTGAGTCCTCGAACCAGATGCTTTGGGAAAATTAACACTCTAAGACATTTTTATAAGTGTTTAAACAGAACCTTAGTCATGCATGAGTCCTCAGACCAGATGCTTTGGGGAAACTAACACTCTATGACATCTTTATAAGTGTTTGAACAAAACCTCAGTCATGCTTGAGTCCTCGGACCAAATGTTTTAGGGAAATTAACACTCTAAGACATCTTTATAAGTGTTTAAAGAGAACCTTAGTCATGTCTGGGTCCTCGGACCAGATGCTTTGGGGAAATTAACAGTCTAAGACATCTTTATAAGTGCTTAAACAGAATCTCAGTCATGCTTGAGTCCTCAGACCAGATGTTTTGGGGAAATTAACACTCTAAGATATCTTTATAAGTGTTTAAATAGAAGTATAGAACCTTAGTCATACCTGAGTTCTCGGACCAGATACTTTGGCGAAATTAACACTCTATGACATCTTTATAAGTGCTTAAATAGAACCCTAGTCATGCGTGGGTCCTCGGACCACATGCTTTGGGGAAATTAACGCTCTATGACATCTCTTTAAGTGATTAAACGGAACCTTAGTCATGCCTGGATCCTCGGACCACATACTTTAAGGAAATTGACATTCTCTGATATCTATCTGTTTTTCACTAAGTGTCAAAACAGATCCAAGATTATAATCAACTCCTCGGACTAGTGGCTTTGAGTAAGTCAAGGACCTTGATTATTTATACAAGTGTTGGGCAAAAATTAAGAGTATCTCCCCCTTCCATTTTCCTTTCAAAGTCCATTACTTATCTTTATTAGATTCAACCTTCATTGCAAAAGGATCATTTCATAGTACAAGTATGGGGTAAATCTCTTTGTTGCTGATACTTAATCAAATTATTTAAACTACTAACAGGGTATTGTTTTCAATTTTTATTAAAGTTAGAGTGGCAACAATTTTATTTTATTTGCAATAATAGTAAACTTGAAAGCATATAAAGTAGAGACACAAGAAGTAAAAAGAAAAGTCTATTCATTAATCAAAGGAAGATGCATTACAAGTGGCGGTAGAAACCACAAGGAAAAAAAAAAGAAAAAGAAAAAAAGAAGATAATAATAATAATAAAAAAATCCTACAACTACTTCTCTACTGGTCGAGGGTCCTCTTTGGAATCAGCTGCCTTCAGCTTGCCACCCTCAGTCTGAGATTTGAGCTCTGTGTCCTTGGCCTGGGAGACCACATCCCTGATTGTAAGGGTGTCCTCCGAGGGATTGGCCTTCATCGGTGGCTGAGCCTCCTTACCCACTTCAGCCCCTTTAGAAACTTCAGCACCAGGAGGGGGAGCTTAGGTGGTAGGAAGCTGCTCAGGAGGAGGGACTGTATTCGAAACTTCTCGAATATCTTCTGGGAAGAAGATATTCTCGGCCCTCCTCAACTCGGAGTCTGCAGAGACTCCCGCTCGATCAAGCGCTACCCTCCATAACTCGATAGAGTAGTCTCTGCACACTGCGGCCACCTCTTCTGCCAGCCGGGTCTCTGTATTCTGTACCCCACATTCATAGGATGCCTTCATTGTGGCCTCAGTGGCTTTCCTGGCCACCCGGGCTACATCCTTGGATTTCTGCCGCTCCGCCTTAAGATCCAAAACCATCTGTCTTTCGGTAGCCAGGTCTATCTCGGTTAAGTGCAGCTTTTGGCGTTGATCCTCGGCCTGCTTCTCCATGGTCTTTAGACCCGCTTTAGCACTCAGGCAAGCCTAGTTCGCTTCTTTCAGCTTCTCAGACAACTTCGCCTTTTAGGGCTCTAAGAGCCTTCTCAACATTAGCTCAGGAGTGGGCCTCAGCATTAACTTCATCGTGAGCATTCCTAACCTACTCCTCAGCTACAAAAACTTGTTGGGTGATCTACATGATAATAGCAAAGTGGTCAAGTATATACATATGAATAGGTATACATCCTAGCGTTGAACTCAAAAGAGTATTGACTAACTTACCATGGCTAAATCCCTCTTCAGGGACATGAAAAGGTCTTGTTGCCTTGTTCGCCTCAGGCCCTCCATGTCTCTGGGGTGAAGAAGAGGCTGCTCTAAGGCCTCGGCGAGGAAGGTGGCGTGCCTCCTTTGGGACTCCTAAATTGTGGCATCCTAAGGAATGAGAGCACCCCCCCCCCCACCTCTAGTAGAGGGGCCCATGTGCGCGACCCTCGGCGTGCCTCAGCACCAGTCTCCTTCCTGCTCTCCACGGAGGGAGCCCATTTGTCCTTAACATTCTTGGGCTGTTTCGCCCCTTTCGGAGGAATAACCTCCCCTTCCTCCTTATCCTGTGCCTTTCTCTTCTTTTTTAAATAGGGACAAGGGAGCAGTCCCTCTGCGGTCATAGGGAGAGGAGAAGGGGGAAGATTAAGAGGAACTTGGGTTTTGGTGACTTCTTTTGAAGCTGACCCCTTATTTTGGTTAGCTAACAGACCCTTTAAGCTGGACCTTTGCTTCAAGTCCATAGCTAACTTACCATGGCTAAATCCCTCTTTAGGGACATGAAAAGGTCTTGTTGCCTTGTCCGCCTAAGGCCCACCATGTCTCTAGGGTGAAGAAGAGGTTGCTCTAAGGCCTTGGCGAGGAAGGTGGCGTGCCTCCTTTGGGACTCCTAAATTGTGGCATCCTAAGGAATGGGAGCACCCCACCCCTCACTTCTAGTAGAGGGGCCCATGTGTGCGACCCTCAGCGTGCCTCAACACCAGTCTCCTTCCTGCTCTCCACGGAGGGAGCCCATTTGTCCTTAACATTCTTGGGCTGTTTCGCCCCTTTTAGAGGAATAACCTCCCCCTCCTCCCATCTTGTGCCTTTCTCTTCTTTTTTAAATAGGGACAAGGGAGCAGTCCTTCTGCGGTCATAGGGAGAGGAGAAGGGGGAAGATTAGGAGGAACTTGGGTTTTGGTGACTGACAGTTTTTAGACCCCTTAAACAATTGATTAAACCTAGGTAATTAGCTAAGTTGTTACTTAGTCCAATTAAACAAGTCTAGGTTATCACAATAATAAAGATCAAATCATGCAAAGCAGCGGAAAATAAATAACACACGATATGATCACCCAGGAAACCAAATCGGTAAAAACCTGGGGAGGATTTGACCTAGTTATCCTCAAGGTAAACTTGAATTCACTATCTTGAAAGAATCGAAGTTCATACAAAAGGACTTACAAGCACCCCCGCTCGACTTCCTAATGCTACCAACCAGTAGAACTTACTGACACGACCACGTGCAAAATCCGAATCCACGGACTCCTTCTTTCTTGGATTCCCACCAGCTACAAGCACACCCACTTGTGTATTCTTTAAGCTTCAATGGCAGCAACTGTTTTGATTATCAAGGTGTAGAAAATATCTCCTCCTTGAAAACCCTAAGTTTGTGTAAAGGAAAGCTCCTCTAGATCTCACAAGAGATTTACACAAACCGCAATATAAGCAATACTAAAACGTGGCTAGGGTTTGCCTTTTATACTTAGGACAAATAAGAAACCCTAAAAACGTTTTAAAACAACTAGGGCTGAGTTGGAAAATTCTACAGAAAAGCGATCTGCCTGAGCTTCGATCGGTCGAGCCTAAGCTTCGATCGATCGAGCCAGGCTGAAAGCCACAGTGCTTCCTGCATTAAACTCGATTCCAACTTTACATTGACATACAACTTTGAGCTAGCTTTAAACACTTCTAAACACATTGTTTTGATCATGGTTTGCCAACAATACAAATTAGAGTTCTAAATACATAAAATCCTAAACTTTAGAACCTAACAAACTCCCCCTTTGGCAATCCGTGACAAAACACAACTTAGAAGCTCAAAGTTTACAAAATGAAAAAGCCCTTTACAAAATAATGCTTATAAACCAAATTCAATCCTAACTACTATCCATCAGTTGCAAGTGTAGACAACAGCTCAATTGAATCAACCTGTATATTTCCTAAAACACTAAACAAAATGCATAACCGCATGTGTGGAAATAATACAAGTAAACAAAATAACTTCTTAATTTCAAACAACACATAAATAAAGACATATATCAATGAATAACTCATAAATATAAATCAATAAGCAGTTTGAAACAAGAAACAAATAAAGTACCAACAAAAACATAAAACTCCCCCTAACATGAATATCCCATCAAAAACAAGGTAAGAGCTAAAAATGTTAAGTACACAGTGAAGCTCCTAGATACAATCTAAAACTCCATAAGCTCCAACCAAAAACAAATAAGTCTCCCCCTGAAAACAAAAAACCTACAAGTACTCCCCCTTTTTGTGACGGAATGCCAAAGGGCAAACAAGATATCCATCATCAAAAGGGAGGTGGTCTAAACTGCGCCAACTCCGCACGCAAGGCACGGATCTCATCAAGTACATCCACCAAAATCTGTCCTTGAGCCGCCTGAACGGTCAAGACATGATCCAACGTGCGACGAATGTCTGAATCATCCAAAACAGTCGGTGGAGGGACAGTAGCATCAGCATCAGCAGCAGCACCTGAAGTCTCAGCAGCAGCTGTACCTGTAGAAGAGGGAGGAGGGGGAACACTACTAGATGATGCATCTCTAGGACGAGAAGGAGGAACCCTCAACTAAGCAGCTCTCTGACGAAGAAAGGTGGCACCTATGGGAGCTATCACATGAACAGGCTCACCTGAAGGAAAACCATCTAGGCCTAAGTAGAGCAGAATCCTATGAATGAAAATAGGATGAATCAGCACATGCCCTACGGCATAACTCCTATGAATGTCGTTCAAAGAATGAAGGAACAAGTGAGAAAAACTGATGGACGCTCCAAAAGCAAATGCGTACAAAAACACACATTGCTCTAAAGGGATGGTGTGGAAGTGAGAGATAGGCCACAAGGAATGACACGCAATCCTAAAGAAGAGATAGGCAGTCTCGGTAAGCTCAGCAGACGTGATCCGAGGATCAGAACCTCACTGGATAGATGACCCAGTGATGTAAGAAATGACAACATCTAAAGAGGGTGACTCATCATAGGGATAGACAGCATCCCGAACAACCGGCACCCCAAGAGCCTTAGCCACCACCTGAGGGGTAATGGTGAACTCTACACCTCGTATCCAACTCCTAACAAGGGTGTTGGAATCATAGATGTGGCAAGAGAGGTTCGAGTAGAACTCTCTAATCAGGGCGGTCGGAGGTGGATGATCTATCTCTACGAGAGGCAACTAACCCCTAGGCTCAAAATTTGCCCTAATGGCCGGATCAAGCGCATCTAACATAACAGCTCACTCAGACCAGATCTTACGCCTACAGTTCAAGGTTTCATAGGCTTCTCTACACTTATCATTCTTAAACAGCTCTACTCTAGGTGGAGACACAGAGGAAGTGGAAGTGGTCCTATGAGCTCTAGTTTTCCTAGGCATGGTGCTAAGATAAGGATCAAAACACAGAGCGAAAGAACAAAAACCACAAACCAAAACCAAGGGCAGACTGCAAGTTAGCACAAAAACAAAAATTAGAATCAAAATCTATATGATGCATGAACAAGTTTAAATGTCATGATGCATGTGCTAATGCAGTGAATTAAGTCAAAAAGGTTCAAATTAAAAAATTGGCTTGCACATTAAGGTTTTTAACACAAAAACCCCAAAAATTGGAAAACCACTTGATTAATTTGAAAAATATTGACAAATTGATCATTACACATGATAAAATAACAAAAATAATGACCAAATCCATCAATTGGATAAGCCAATTTCATCAATTTAAGCCAATTTGACAAAATCCCCAATTCGAATCAAATTCAAAACCCTAGAATTTCCAATTTTTCAAAAACCACAAAATTGATCAAATTAAACTATAGGGAACATCAATATAACATCATGGCACAAAAACCCATTGATCAATTACACAAGAATAGGCTTGAATCATTAAAAACCCCAATAATTTTGAAGATGTCGAAAATCCCATGATAATGCATGAAAAATACATGAAAACAAGAAATAAACTTGAAAAAGAAGGGCAAAAGGGTCTTACCGGCTTCTAAGGACAAAAACCTTGCAAAAATCTTGAAGGAAAAAGACAAAAATTGACTGGTGGAGCCAAGAGCCAACGTGGAGAGAGAGAAAGGAAAAGATCTATTTGAAAAAGATGTTTGAAAAAGTCCATTTTGAAAAACTTGATTTACGAGTTTCGATCGGTCGAAAATCAGCCTCGACCGGTCGAAACAGACAGAGACTCCCTCTCTCAAAAATTTTAAAATTTAAAAATTTCGATCGGTCGAAAAACAGAATGGACCGATCGAATCAGGCAGAGGCTCACCATATTTTTTAGGAAAAACACAAATTTTGAAAAACAAGATGATTTGACTCAAAGTATTGAAATTTAAGAACAAAAATGCATGAGTATGAGATGATAAGATTTTCCAAACAAGAATTTTAAGCCCAATATTCCCAAAAACAAAATTTTGCATTTTCCACAAATTTTCAAGCAACAAATTTAGTTTGCACATAATTCAAAGTGATTGCAAAAACTTGGTTGGTCAGACCATAAACACACAGAATAACATGTACAATATTTAGCAACGAGTAACTCGTGTAGTGTGTGCGACTAGCAAAGACATGAGATACATGTGAGGTGATATGTGAATAGCAATCAATCACAAAATTTACAAAATTCATCACAAAGAATTTAAAAGAGACTATCATCTAAAGAGTTACATCATATAACTCCCACATCTCCTAGATCATAAGCTTGCAATTATGTAAGTTTCTTGTATTTATGCCTCATAATATACATTCCAATTTTAAGTTTATGTGAGTTTGACATCAAGCCTACTAGTACACACCAATTAGATTTTAAGAATTAAGCACTTTTACCGAGGCTTCACCTTATGTTCTTTTTGTGCATGTGCTACACTTTCTCGAGCACAAAATCTTATGATATGCACTAAGGTGTTTATGATTGGCTAGTGAACAGTAGTGAGATGGTTATTTATGCCTTTCTCTAAAAGTTCAAGTCCAACATTTAAAAACATGTGACTTCAAGATTAAGACATAGTAATCAAAAACCATACACATCTTTCCCACACAACATGCACTACAAATCTTCAACTAGTAGAGTGCAATAAATAAGCTCATCAAAGCTAAACAAGGTACAAAAAACATGTTATGTGAAAATAAATTGACCAACCTTGTTCTCAAAAACCAAGAAGAATAGTGCAAAACAAAATGTGCTTCCTTTTCCCTTTTTTTTTTTTTTTTTTTAATTTTAAAAAATAAAAAACACCTAGAATGAAATGCATGAATGTTATGCTATGCAAATCCTAGAGACAACAAAAAAAAAAAACAAAGAACAATGGTCACAAAGGGTAGAGCAATAAAGTACAAGGACCATGAGGCCAAAGACAAATCAGGGACACAGAATAACACCAATCACTTGACGAAGAGTATTAAACTTACTTCTATCAAGAGGTTTGGTAAAAATGTCGGCATTCTGACGCTCAGTAGGAATATACTTAAGACACAATTTTTCTTTCAACAAGATCCCTAATGAAGTGATACCTAATCTCTATGTGCTTAGTCTTAGAATGCTGAACAGGGTTCTTAGATATGTCAATAGCACTAGAGTTATCACAGTAAACCACCATGGTATCTTGGGATATTCCATAATCTGTTAAAACCTTTTTCATCCAAAGAAGTTGTGAGCAACAACTTCCAGCAGCAATATATTCTGTCTCGGCAGTAGACAAGGACACAGAATTTTGCTTTTTGCTCATCCAGGCAACAAGGTTAGCACCAACATAAAAACATCCACCAGTGGTGCTTTTTCTATCATCAGCATTACCAGCCCAATCAGAATCAGAAAAACCAGCAAGAGACAGATTAGACTCTTTGCTATAAAATAATCCATAGTCACAAGTTCTAGCAACATATTTAATTATTCTTTTGACAACATTTAAGTGTGAAACCTTAGGATTAGACTGAAATCTAGAACAAACACCAACACTAAAATCAATATCAGGCCGACTAGCAGTCAAATATAACAAACATCCAATCATACTTCTGTATAGTGTAACATCAACAGACTCACCTAATGGATCATTTGTTAGTTTTGCATTGGCGGCCATTGGTGTTCTAGCATGGGCAGCATGGTCCAGTCCAAATCTCTTGACTAGATTCTTTGCGTATTTGGCTTGGTTGATGTAGATCCCTGAATCCGTTTGCTTCACCTATAATCCCAAGAAGTATGTTAGTTCACCAACCATACTCATTTCAAACATTGCCTTCATTTCATCTGCAAAAGAATGAGTAAGAGAGTCATTAGTAGCACCAAAAACAACGTCATCTACATAAATTTGAGCTACAACAAAACTGTTCTTATCCTTTCTTATGAAGAGAGTAGTGTCTGCAAATCCCCTTTTGAAGTCGTGTTCAGTAAGATATGCAGTCAATCTATCATACCAAGCCCGTGAAGCTTGTTTCAAACCATACAGTGCTCTCTTCAATTTATACACATCATCAGGTCTGTGAGGGTCAACAAATCCTTTAGGTTGTTTAACATAAACTTCTTCTTGCAGCATTCCATTCAAGAAAGCACTTTTGACATCCATTTGATATAACTTGAAGTTTAGATGACTAGCTATAGCCAGCAATATCCTAATGGATTCCAATCTTGCTACTGGAGCAAAGGTCTCATCAAAGTCAATCCTTTCCACTTGTGTGTAGCCTTGAGCAACAAGTCTTGATTTATTTTTGATGACAGTGCCATGTTCATCTGACTTGTTCTTGAAGATCCACTTAGTTCCAATTACATTCACACCCTTTGGTCTAGGAACTAATTCCCACACATCATTCTGAACAAATTGATGAAGTTCTTCATGCATAGAGTTCACCCAATCAGCATCTTGAAGTGCTTCATCTACTTTCTTCGGTTCAAATTGGGATAGATAGCATGAGTGTGTAATTACACTTAAGGCTTTTGACCTTAATCTCATATTGTCATTCAGACTTCCCAATATATTTAAGGAGGGATGATTCAGCCTTACTCTAGAGGAAGGACCTTTAACCAGAGATCTAGATGTACCTCTTTGTTCTGATGAAGGACTAAACTCATGTTGAACCTGTTGAGTCTCATGAACTGGAGTGGATGGTTCAGGACTTGATGGCACAAATATTGCATCATTCAACACCATTAGCTCCTCATCACTGTGTTTCACAACATAATCATCAGGGAGAGAGTCATTAACTTCCATTGGCTTATCTTGAACCTGAGTTGTACTTTCTGGATGTGCTTCTGAACATACTTCATCATTGATCACAACATTTGAAGATTCCATGACAGTTTTGGTTCTCAGATTGTACACCTTATATGCCCTACTAGTAGAGGAGTACCCTAGAAAATATCCTTTGTCACTCTTAGCATCAAATTTCTCTAGGTGCTCTCTATCACGTAGAATATAACAATCACTACCAAAAATCCTGAAATACTTGACAACTGGCTTCTTTCCTCTCCAGAGTTCATAGGGAGTCTTCTTGGAGTCAGGTCTGAAATACACCCGGTTTAGTGTATGGCAAGTAGTGTTAACTGCTTCTCCCCTGAAAGATTTTGGCAATTTTTTATTGTGCAACATCACATGTGCCATCTCTTGAACGACCCTTTTTTTTTCGTTCAACTATTCCATTTTGTTGCGGTGTCTTGGGTGATGAAAATTCTTGATGTGTGCCCTGTTCATTGCAGAAAGTAGCTAGCTTGGTATTCTCAAATTCTCTTCCATGGTCACTTCTGATTTTGGCTACCACTGTATCTTTTTCAACCTGCAATTTCTTACACAGATGTATCATCTTCTCAGGAGTCTCAGCTTTATCTTTCAAGAGCACAACCCAAGTATATTTGGTAAAATCATCCACAACCACTAGAATATATTCTTTCCTCCCAAACTCTGAACTCGAGCAGGACCCATAAGATCAATGTGTAGTAACTCTAGAGGTCTTGAAGTTTGAACACTAGCCACAGACGGGTGCTTAGACTTTATCTGTTTACCTATCTGACATGGTCCACATATGCACTTATCTATCTTCTCAAACTTAGGTAAACCAACAACAGCATCACATTTTGAAATCTTTTCTAACTGCTTATGACTTGCATGCCCCAGCCGTTGATGCCATAAATCAACTTGATCAATCTTTGCACTAAAACACTTGTTGCTTATGCTTGGTGTCAATCCATAGCAGTTGTCCGCTGTTCGTACACTAACACACATACAGTCACCTCCACCATCAAGTATTTCACATTCATGCTTAGTGAAGAGAACATTTAGTCCATTGTCACAAATCTGACTGATGCTGAGTAAATTTGCCTTTAGTCCATCAACATACCAAACATCTTCAAAGACCGGTAACCCAGGGATGTCCACAGTTCCAATGCCTCTGATGACAGATTTGCTTCCATCTCCAAAAGTGACTGTCCCAATCTTTCCTTCAAAAAGGGTCTTGAATAATACTTTGTTTCCTGTCATATGCTTGGAACAACCACTATCCAAATACCAAAGACAAGAATCACGTGCCTTTAAGGCGGTTAAGGCAGTATAACACAAATAATTATTACCACATATGATAAGACCAAGATGATCAAGGAAAGATTTAACAAACTCAACAAGAGACAAATATACAAAGTAAGCAAATTGATGAATAAGCAGAAAGAATTTCCAAAAATCCATACCAAGGGGTCAAGGATCAGCTCAGTGATCAAAAGATCAACAACAAAAGAGCTACCTGCTCTGATACCACTTGACAGTTTTTAGACCACTTAAGCAATTGATTAAACCTAGGTAATTAGCCAAGTTGTTATTTAGTCCAATTAAACAAGTCTAGGTTATCACAATAATAAAGATCAAATTATGCAAAGCAGTGGAAAATAAATAACACAAGATATGATCACCTAGGAAACCAAACCGATAAAAACCTGGGGAGGATTTGACCTAGCTATCCTCAAGGTAAACTTGAATCCACTATCTTGAAAGAATTGAAGTTCATACAAAAGGACTTACAAGCACCCCCGCTCGACTTCCTAATGCTACCAACCAGTAGAACTTACTGACACGACCACGTGCAAGCTCCGAATCTACGGACTCCTTCTTTCTTGGATTCCCACCAGCTACAAGCACACCCGCTTGTGTATTCTTTAAGCTTCAATGGCAATAACTGTTTTGATCATCAAGGTGTAGAAAATATCTCCTCCTTGAAAACCCTAAGTTTGTGTAAAGGAAAGCTCCTCTAGATCTCACAAGAGATTTACATAAACCGCAATATAAGCAACACTAAAACGTGGCTAGGGTTTGCCTTTTATACTTAGGACAAATAAGAAACCCTAAAAACGTTTTAAAACAACTAGGACTGAGTTGGAAAATTCTGCAGAAAAGCGATCTGCTCGAGCTTCGATCAGTCGAGCCTAAGCTTCGATCGATCGAGCCAGACCGAAAGCCACAGTGCTTCCTGCATTAAACTCGATTCCAACTTTACATTGACATACAACTTTGAGCTAGCTTTAAACACTTCTAAACACATTGTTTTGATCATGGTTTGCCAACAATACAAATTAGAGTTCTAAATATATAAAATCCTAAACTTTAGAACCTAACAGTGACTTCTTTTGAAGCTGACCCCTTATTTTGGTTGGCCAACAGACCCTTTAAGCTGGACCTTTGCTTCAAGTCCATAGCTTCTTCTTCCTCCTAGTTGGTATCAACCCGAGCTACTATCAACCTCGGAGAATGAGTAGCAGAAAACCTATCCAAATCAGCGTTAGAGTCCGAGAGCTCTATTAGCCTTTCTAGCACTTTACCTTCATCCTCAAGATGGAATTGGTCGATCTCGGCCTCGAGGGATAATGGTGTGGAGGCTGTCTCCTCTCTCGGGGTAGCTAATTCCCGAGGGGCGCATTGAATGGGCAGCTCAACGGGCGGAAGGTCTCTCTTGGACAAGAACCTCGACTTAAAGACGTCTATGCGTGCTAGCCTGGGGTCACCAGCCTTTATTGCCTAGCCAATGTCCTAGAATATGTGGACAGCCCGTAACTGTCTGTCTTCGCTTATGAATATCTTGGATCTCAGCAATTTGTTAAGACCCGGTGCGTTGACGTGACTAAGTCTCGGAGCAACGTGGTTTTTATCTGCAAAAACAGCCGAGAAGGAAGTTTTGATTAGAAAAATGAAAACTATTATTTGAGAAGGCGAAATGTTAAGGTAGAGTTATAAAAAAAATGTATAGTATATAAGAAAACTAAAATCCTTGCTAAGGGACTTAATCCTAGGGTACTCCACTTGGATCTCCTGCTCGAGTTGGGTAGTGAAGACCGTCATTCAACTCCCCGAAGACAATAAAGTAATCATCCTTCATGCCCTTGTTTGACTTAGGAAGGTATGATATCAGTCTGACGACGTCGGACCAGGACTTGAGATAGTATCCCACGTCGACAAGCTTGTGGCACTTATACATGTGAACCATATCATGCCACGTAAGCCCCAAGCCCATTTGCTTGTTGAGAGCATCTACGCAACCCAAGACCCTAAATAGGTTAGGGGCGCACTGAAGGGAAGTCAGTTTGTGGTTAATCAGGTAATCCCTGGTTATCCTACCCTTGGGAAGCGTCATTCCTCCCTTTATGAAAGCAATCATGGGAATGACGACTTCACCCACTTCTCTATTGGTAAGTATTCGGTCTGGGGGACAATATTGTAAGCCCACTCCTTGTGGGATATGGTATTTGGCCCTAAAACCCTGCATACCGGCTGAAGAATCCACTAAATGCTTAAATCTACCCATCTAAGCAAATGTGGATGACAAGGAGAAAGTTTTCTAATAAGGAAGAAGGGCGAGGAGAAAAAGAAAGTTTGAAGAAATAGATACTTACGAAAACAAGTGAGTGTATCAAGTCCTAAACCTTTAGAAAAATCTTTTGAAAATTTCTTGAGGAAAAGAGTTAGGGAAACTTAGGGATGTACGGAGCTTAGTGAGTTGGAGTGCTTGAAATCTCTAGAGGACTTGAAAATTCGCAAAGTAAAAGGAAAATGATTTCCCTCAATGCTTTATATAGAGGGTGAGATTGAATGGGAGTTATCCTGCTCAAAACCCAAGGAAAAATATCAGCCATTGGATTGGCGCCTCACCATTGGATGTAGGGAACATAACGCCGCCTGGAGCAATTAATGACGCCTCGCGGGCTATGAAGTGTCGGTAGCAATCATGGGACACGCAAAACGGTAATTTCACAAGTGTGAACCAAAGAAATAAATGGTCTTGACTCTTAAAAATCAAAACCCCACTTTTTCTTCTCGGATGAGAAGGAAAAACCGGAGTTTTGAGGGACTATTGTACGGATGCGGGCCTAAAATCATATATTGAGTCTTAGGCTTTGTCTGAGGACGTTGAATGGTCCGAGGAGGGACAAATAGTTATGAGGGGTTCCAATTTAAAGTTTCATGAGTAAGGAATGAATGGAAGGTGATTCGAGGAGGAACTCCTCCTCGAATATGATGAATGCAGCTCAAGTATGTATTCTAGCAATTAGAGTGACCCTCCAAAAGCTTCAATGATAGGGACGTGCCTCATGAACATACGAGAAGGAAGGAAACCCAAAAATATCTAAGGGAAAGCTGCTACCACCATATTAAATGCACTACAGCTACTTTTCTGACCGCATTTATGTGGAGTAGACCCCTAAACAATGTTGTCATGGCTACCACAACTCACAGAAAGCCAAAGAGGGTGTTTGATAGGACATGCACTCAAGTAAGGGCTCAAATGATCAACAGGTGTAGGATCAAGATGGTCCAAAGGAAGCTATATAATGTGAGAGACTCTCCATGAGATGGGGATGAAAAATAGAGAAAGAAGACTATAGCCATCAGAACTATACTTGTACCCAATTGTACTTGATTTGTATGATAAAATACCTCCTCGGACAGTGAATTCATTCAGCTCTATTTTCTTTGTTCTTGCTTGGTCATCTTTTAAATCCATACTAGCCGTTGTCAAACTCATTAGGGCCTAGTTCTTCGACCCATTGGGCCAAGATCCCATACATCTTGGGTTTGGGCTGCAAACCGTGTCTTTACATTATCAATTAAAAAGGAAATGTTAATGAAACTTGGATGTAAAACCTTAATTAATAATTTTATATCTCAAAGAGGATGAAAAATATATTCTAAATATATAAAAAATTAAAAGTTAAATAAATATTGGAGGATGTGATACCTATAGAAGAGTGGCAATTCCTATTAATATAGACAATGATGTGACATTATTTTAATAGATATGATCATTTTGGTAGGATGTAGTACCCATAGAAGTGTATTTGTGCTATTGATTCTGGGAGGCCATGATAGTACTATCATGGTAGAGTTAACCCAAAATTCAGTGGAAGAACAATCTTAATCTTGTCTGGGAGTAGGCAAGTTTCTGCATCTCACACAGTTGGACAGTTGTAAGTGCAAACATTATAACACTACTTGTAAATTCTTGTTCAGAAACAATAAAATCAAGAAACATACATGTATCTTTGCTTATGATTAAACTTAAGGTCGTCATACTGTTCTACATGTCAATGTCCATTTACAAACCCTTTTATAGAATTAGCTATGGGCATGAATTATCTATTAATCTAGTCCTAATCCATAGTGGTTTAAGAAATAATTAATTTCATTTAATGCCTTAACAATAGAGTTTCAACTTTTATATATATGAGATTAAATTCTATAAGGATGTGGTGTGAAACTCATGTTTTACCCCACCAATCCCAACATGCCACATCATTTTATCACATATTTAAGAATAAACACAATCACACTTAATCAATTCTAATACCTATATATAAATCTAACCAAATTGGGAATTTATTGAGATGTTATTAGGTGTGGTAGGATGTATTGAATTTTAAGTAAAATACTGATGTGACAATCACTTAATGGATGGTGTAAAACATGGGTTTTACAACCCATCCTTATAGAATTTAATCTCTCTCTCTCTCTCTCTCTCTCTCTCTCTCTCTATATATATATATATATATATATATATATATTAGGGTAAAGACAAACTATTACCCAAAAGTTTAGGAGGGCTTTGAATTTTTTAGACCCTAAAATTTTAGAATTTGGATTTTACCCTTAAAGTTATATTTTGTTTGCATTAGTAGCCTTTTTTCTTTATTTTCCGTTGAGTGTCGCATAAAATTACCACATGTGTTTAGTTCATCCAATAAAATAATGTCACATCATTGTCATTATGCCATGCCATTTTTATTATGCCAAATGATGTCACTTTTTTGGATGAACTAAACACACATATCAAGTTTATGTGGCACTTAACATAAAATATGAACAAATTGGCTATTGATGCAAATAGAATATGACTTTAGCAAATATAATTCAAATTCTAAAACTTTAGGGTGTAAAATTTATAGACACCCAAATTTCAAAGATGTAGTTTGCACTTTAACCTTTTTATTATTATTATTATTATTATTATTATTATTATATAAGTTTACTTGACGATTGATTTAGAAGTAATCTCAAAATTGAAGGAAGTAAAGTGCAATTTTTTTAGAGATTAAATTGTATTTTATCTTAGAAAAAATAAGGAGCATAAACTTGGAAATCTCCTCACAATATAGACTTGAAGAAGGTTATTACTTGTAGCAGTGAATAAATAATAAGGTAATTCTTCGGCATATTATTTTAGGTGCAGTGAGCTAGCTTCCTCGATTAGATTAAAACACATAATTGCTTGAAATTTAATTTAATTTTTTTTTAAATGATACTATTGAATGTATTTTATTGGACAATGTAACCAAATGTTTGAATCTAATTAAGTTATGTACTTAAGTTATATGGTAAATTGCAAATTGCACCCCTAAAGTTTGGGGGTGTTTGAATTTTACACCTTGAAATTTCAGAATTTAGATTTTACCTCCTAGAGTTTAGGGTGTTTGGATTTTATACCCTAATATTTCAAAATTTAGATTTTACCCTCTAAAGTTTAGAAGTGCTTAGATTTTACACCTCCAAATTATGAAACTTTAGGGTCTAAAATCTAAATACTCTCAAACTTTAGAGAATAAAATCCAAACACCCTTAAAATATAGAGGATAAGATCCAAATTCTAAAACATCATGATGTAAAATCTAAAACTCTCAAAAGTTAGGGAGTAAAATCTAAATTCTGAAACTTCAAGATGTAAAATACAATCACTCCTAAACTTTAGGGGTTTAATTTGCAATTTACTTGAAGTTGTATTATTATTATTATTATTTTAATACAAGATAGAAATTCTATTTTAACATAATCTAAGTGTATATGTGTGTAAAACTCCTTTCAGGAGACTTGAACTATGACCCTTGCCCTCACACCTCACAAGTATTTATATTTATGAAGTGACTATCACATTACGAGTGTGCAGTAATTAAGTGTGCGACAATTACCAAGTATGTAATTAAGTTTTATCCTAAATAATATAGCTACATGTAATTAGTGTAGGTTCAGGAGCATCGGATGTTTGTAGGAAAACATTGTCCCATCAATGTTTTTATCTGAATACACCTAATATTGGGCTACCTACAAGGAATGGGTTTTTCAAAATAAATAATGGAAGTTTCTGAAGTAACTTTTCTTTTTTAATTAAAATTTAAAAGTAACATATCATAATTGGACTAAAAAAACTTATCTTCATTGGATGACATCCTAAAAATGCCTAACTTCCACCCCATAATGATAGACACACTATAAATATTAAATATAAACTGTACACTAGCTGGCACTACGCTTTTTTTTCTTTTCTTTTTTTTGACTAAAATGATAGAAGACACTACGCTTATTATTTATTAATATGGGAGACCTAATGAAGCAAGGAACCACAATCTTTGCCCAAGGTCCAAGGAACCACCATCTTTGCCACAATCTTCGTACCCACTGAAATTAGAGGACTATATTAATATATTAATAAAAAAATCAAATTTAAAACTCAAACTTAAACCCAAAAACAAACCCACTGGCTTCTTTCAAATAAAATAATAGAGGTCGAACGCTCACTAGCCACTCCCAAGTTGACACAGCTCTTGGCTCTTGCATCATGGTGATGTCGTCGTCTTCAATTGGCAATTGTCTAAGCGCCTGCTGTTACTATATCTCACTGCAGAGGGACAGAAGTTGGTGGGGAGTCGAACATGTTTGTTGAAATGTTGATTGTTGAATTTTGAATGACTGGCCAAGGCAAATTATTATAAAAAGTTAATGATTAAGAGTGAGAGAGACTTCTTGTGGTTGGATACATTTAACAAGAATCAACCCTCTAAAATGGGAGTAACCTCAATCAAATAATACAAAATATATAGACGACTTTGGGTGAACTCAATTAGTAGAGTTTTTTAATGTCGAACATAAAATCTAAATTCGAATCCTGCCTATTTCAAAAAATATTCATATTTTGTCATGATAATAAAAAGTAATAATTATATAATAGATATTATAAGTTGAAATTCTATCTTATCTATAATAAATAAATTAATTAAAAAAATGAAAAAAATACACCTAGTATAATCATTGATTTCTAATAAGTCCAACATTTAAAAAAACACTAGTGATCATTTCATCATCCTTCTAGACATCAATCATGTAATTCCATTAATTAAGTCATTAAACTCGCTTAAAAAAACAAAAAAAACAAACAAATAGACATTAAACTCTTTCCACCATCCACCACGTCTTCTAAAACCTCTCTCCCTCACTGCTTTCTATATATATATATATATATATATATATATTCCTAATTTCATAACAACTAAGAACTAACCAATCCCCTTTACCTTAGTGTTTGGTGTTCAGGAGCTAAAAGAGAGGTTAAAGAGAAGACATGGTTTTAATACTCAACTCCTTCAACTTTTACTTTTTTCCTTCAACACTTGCTCTCTCACTGATGAGAACTCAGAGATAGATCTCTTAAGTTTTCTATGACTTCCCCACTCTTCTCCAACAAGAAGTAAGATTAAACTTCAAATTCTCTCTCATCTTTTCACATGAACTAACATTTTTCATAATTAGAATGAAAGATAGATCAATAACTCATTTGAATTGTTGATTTTCATGTCATATATTATAATATCTTGATATATTTTATTTGCTCTTTAAACATGGTATATACGCGCACGCACAAAGTCACAATGATACATTCACTTTTTTTTTTTTTTAATTATTAGTATGGTCACTTAGTTCTTTAGAAATTATAAAAGATATGTCGATGCTCATTTTTGCTAGACCTGATAGGCCCATGCAAAGCAAATCCTAGGTGCTTGGGACCAATTATCTTTGCTCTGAAATATCTTATTTTATCGTATGTGTGGTTCAAGTCCATGTACTTTAATGGGGAAAGTAAATGAAATAGGTGTGAAGGGTGGGGCTATCTTGGGTTTAACATGGTCCTAATCCTAAGATATAAGATTTAACACTTTGCATATAAGATTTAACACTTGTAAAGTGGACTGGTGACACTTAAAAAATATAAAGGCCTATGAATATACCCATATGCTGGCCACTTACACACAAAAGGATTCCTTCAAGAGTTGCTCTATGTGACTAAAAATTCGATCTGACTGCATTTAGTTATGAGAAGCATGCCAAGTTCATTTAATGCTTTATGATAAGCTTTGGCAAATTTAACAGGTTCTCCAGGTGTCATTTTGGCCTAGAAGAGTTCAACAAATTAAGGTTAGTAAAAAAAATTAGCCAAACTATGATTAAACCAGCCCACCATAAAACCTATGCAAAAGCAAAATTGAAGCTTTCCATCCTATCATGGATCTTAAGAGCATCTCAGATTTAATTCAAAGCCTTGCATTA
The DNA here is from genome assembly GCF_932294415.1 of Quercus robur. Taxonomy (NCBI): domain Eukaryota; kingdom Viridiplantae; phylum Streptophyta; class Magnoliopsida; order Fagales; family Fagaceae; genus Quercus; species Quercus robur. Next base: position 5,844,352 of record NC_065543.1, on the reverse strand, counting down.
ATAACCCAATAATACCCATCTTACCTAAGACACTTACACAACTCAAACACTTATGAACATCTGAGATAGGAGCTCTCAAGGGTATATTGTACATGTGGCAGCACAATAGTGCTCTCTCTCTCTCTCTCTCTCTCTCTCTCTCAATTCTACCATCTTATTTGCTTTCCTCATCTTGCTGTATTTGACACTAATAGATATTGAAAGTATTTTCATCTATTTTAGCTATTGTGACTTCGTGTTTTTGAGTTGTTTTCTTTGCTATGCGTCATTACCCTCTATTGGACATCTATAATGAGTTTTGGACTTGACTCCCTTCTCTTTTGAGCTGAGGTTAGTTGGGCCAATTCCCATGTTGCTTGGGCTCACCTAAAATCAACCCCTGCAAGGAGTTTAAATTATATACCTTATTAGTAAATGATGCATGCATTTGTTCATGCTATTTGGCATAGCAGATCGAAATCACTTTATTTTATTTTCAGCTTTTTTATGATACAATTTTAATAAACTTTTTTTTTTAACATAGGTAAAAAAATTAAGCAACTCCATTCTCAAAAAGCAAAAGAAATAATGTGTACCAAATAGATATACATAGACAAACAATTGTTTTCATATTGCATTTTAGCTTCAATATCCTGACATTAATTACTTCTCTCTCCTTTTTTGTTGGAATTTAGAGGAGCAGAAGGGGGTTTAGACCATCTTGGTGGATTCAATGTGAACCTAGCTTGCCCCATGCCACCTAAAAAGGTTGAAATTTTCAAATCTATGGAGAATTCGGCTAAAAACAATGTTCTAACTCTCCTAAAACCTGTTAAGGAATGTTGGCAACCACAAGATTTTTTGCCAGATCCTACCTCAGATGGATTTATTGAGCAAGTCCATGAACTAAGAAAGAGAACAAAAGACATTCCAGATGAGTACTTTGTTGCCTTAGTTGGTGATATGATCACAGAAGAAGCCCTTCCAACTTACCAAACTCGAATTAATTCCACAGAATGTTTTCATGATGAAACGGGTGTAGATAACACTCCTTGGGCAATTTGGGCAAGGGCATGGAGTGCAGAAGAAAACAGGCATGGTGATCTTCTCAATAAATACCTTTTCCTTTCTGGAAGAGTGGACATGAAGCAAATTGAGAAGACAACTCAATACTTGATTCAGTCAGGAATGGTAAGATATGCAACATAATTATTTTAAAACCTCTTAAATTTTAAGAAATTGAGATTTTAATAATTTAACTATTATTTTAACAATTTTTTTTCTTTTACACCATCTTATATAAAAAAAATATATTTATATAATTGTATATATGTGCGTTTGTGTGTGTGTGTGATGTATTAATTAATTAATTAATTATATTAATAGGCATATTTCATTTTTATGTATAAGTTTTCAAAATAAATAACAACTATTAAAATCTTTAAAAACATATCTAATTAAAACAGACAAGAATGAAGAAGAGTCTCTAGCCTGTCCAATATGGACATGTTGGAGGTTTTGAAGTGTTCATGCTTCTTTGCCCATAATTGTTCTAATTTTCACTTTTGATTATCACATAGATGCAATTCCTATCAAACCACTTCTTGGTTTTCAAAGGATTTGAGTTACCTCCAGTACTTTTTTGAATGGAATTTCCTTTTGTTTTAATGAGAAACTACCACATCACACACTAACTAAATAAAATGTGAAGATTAAAACCTACTATCATTTGTCATTGTATACTAAAAAAAAAAAAAATTGGAAAAAGAAAGATATCCAGTTGAAAAAGTACTGGCGGTAAGTCAAATCCATTTTCAAAAGTGCAATAAGTTCTTTGACTAAGGGCAGAGCCAAGTGTAATTCAGGGTGGTCACAAGACCACCCTACTTGAAAAGAAATATGTATATATATATATATATATATATATATATATATATATTAAAAAACCATCTTTTTTAAAATAAAATGGGTTGTTGACCACCCTATATAAAAATAAATAAATAAAAAAATAAAAAACTTGACCACCTCAAAAAAAAAAAAAAAACTTGAACATCCTAAATAAAAATTTGAGCCCATTAAAAATAAAATTTGACCTTTCAAAAATTGTGGTCTATGGAAGATTGAACCAAAAATTACAAGAAATGTTATGTTCACAACATTTTCACAATAAATCCTAAGTGTTCAGTTGTTACTGACTGTTACTAATGGACAAAAGAAGTAATTTCAATGGTATATATATTATAACTAGCAACAAATTGCCACATAGGATTTGTTATGAAAATTTTGTAGACGTAGCATTTCTCAAAAAATTTCCAAACAAAAAAATTAGCTTGTGATGTTTTAAATTTTTTGTCAAAATAGAATCGCTATTTTTTTTATATAAAAAATGCATATTTTTAAATTTTTAATCATTTAGTGTTTGTTTTAGTCTTTAGTTTAAATTTGTTGGATTTATCTGATACATCTTGTATATACGCATATGCACTAAAATAATGCATCAATACTTTATTGAACATGATTAAATATAATGGTTTAATGCTAAGTTGAATATATTGTTTAACCAAAAAAAAAATTGAATATATTGAATGAACTTATAGTTTACCTTTTATTCTTTTGCTATCACTTCTATTGCAAGATTTATCTTCTAAGAAAATTTGTACTGACTTGAATAATATTTTTTCTGATCTTAGGCTATGAGAAAATGTTTCATCTTTTTATCCTAATGATCAAGATGAAATAATTAAAAAGTGCGTATTGACAAAGAAGTTCTTGTCAACCACTTGGTCATGATTTCTCTTTAAAAAAAATGGCAAAACTTTGCATCAATTTAATCATAATTATTTAAATAATACAAAAAAAAATATGATGTATTTTGTTTATATTGTTACTTATTTAGGCAAGGTGTTGGTAATTGAATAGAAAATCAGTAGTTTAATGATTATTTGATTGTGTACAATGAAAAAATGTAGCTGATAGTATTAATAATGAAACTATCATACAATGATTTTAAAATAAGAAAAACTCATAGAATGAAAATTTTAAACTTTATGCATTTGTGCTTATTTATTTATTTATTTATTTTATATTATCGTTATATTCAAGTTTTATTTTTATTATATTTTATTTAATTTAAATTTCTTAATGACCACCTAACAAAAATTCCTTCAATGACCACTATCTTTGACCAAACTGTTAACTTAATTCAAATACAATAATTATAACTCTCTTTAACACTATATCACATGGAGTTTGCATCTAAGCCTAATATTGCCATTGAGGAGTTAAGCCTTGCTATCATATTACATTTAGATAACCTTGCTTAAGATGTTCCTTATACGATTTCCACATGTAATGCCCCTAAAAGTTATAATGTTGGGTGGAGATCTATAGTCTTAAAATTCATATAATTCTTGTTAATGTCTAATTGCATTTTGCACCTAGGATATTGGCACCAGGGAAGATCCATACCTTTGGACCATTTACACATCATTCCAAGAACGAGCAGCATTTATCTCTCATGGGATGAGAAGCGCCATGAAAGTGCTTATACAAAAATAGCTGAGAAGCTTTTTGAGCTCGATCCAAATGAAATGGTAATAGCCTTTGCAGACATGATGAAGAGGAAAATCTCAATGCCAGCCCATTTGATGTATGATGGCCATGACCATAATCTTTTTGATCACTTTGCTTGTTTCATCAAGGATTGGGGTCTACACAGCTAGGGACTATAGAGAAATTGTGGAACTTTTGGTGGCTAAATGGAAGGTAGAGAAGCTTACTGGACTTACAAGTGAGGGACGAGAAGCCCAAGACTATATATGTAGGTTGGCTCAAAGGATGAGAAGGCTAGAGGAGAGAGCTATAGCAAAGGCCCAAAAAGCACCCACTATTCCTTTCAGCTGGATTTCAGGTAGAGTGGTGTAGCTAGCTTATTAGACGGGTCCAATTCAGAAAATATGTGAACGCAACTTTTGTGCTTCAATTTTTGTTACAACTCTAATGTGATTAATTATGAGTAATAAAGAAAAAGTTGTGAGTTTTTGTAAAAGTAAAAACCAGTTACTTATAGTCTACTATATCAAAGTTATGATGAAAGTTGTAACACAAAAATTGTGGTTCTATAAAAACTCGATCCTATTTCCTTTTACCTTCTTTTCACTTTTTTTTAAGATCTTAAATATTACAATAATCAGGCAGGGAGATCTGAAACTTAGTTGTCCACGTAAAGAAGTCCGAGCAATATCACTTAGCTACAATTAAAATAAAATCGCAATCTTAGCCCTCTCTAATTATAACCAAAGAATTTTACTTAGATTAATGTTAGATTTATAAAGAATAAAATTGTTCTCCAAAGTTTGTGTCATCTTATAGATTGACATGGCAGTTTATGTTACGGAGTTCGAATTTAGTAAAGACGGGATGTAAAATTCATGTTTTATACTATCCAATAAGAGATTGACACATCATCATTTTACTTAAAATTCAATACATCCTACCACACCTAAAAACACCTCAATGAACTCCTAATTTAGTTGAGTTTATATATAGATATTAAAATTGATTGGGTGTGGTTTTACTTATTCTTAAATATAATACCACATTGATTGTTTTGTTAAAATTTTTAAATACATTTGTACCACCACCATAATCCCACCGTAACTAGTAAATATCTTGTGATTATGTTTTATGGAGTTAGCCACTCATATATTTTGGGACCCATACATGTGTGGGACCCATAATCTCTTAGTAGTCTACAAACCGACCATCTATGAGTGGGTGGACTCGTTAGATATTTATCTCCTCGGCAGTTCTCTTTATAATCTTTTCAAATCTTACATTTGGTTGATTCCTTGCTATAGTTTCAGGTTAATTTTTATATATATAAATATCTTGATTTGAACTTTTAAGTGGAAGAAAAAGTTTTGGAGTTTTGGTAAGGATCGAAATATTGTTAATTAATGCACATATAAATACTGATGATGTGAGAAAAATCTAAACCACTCATTTATTAATAAATGGTTGGTATTTTCAAATTGTTATGGTAAAAAAAATCCTAAAAACTTTGAGGATCTCAATCTATTAATGAGGTTTTCACATGTCAAGAGATTTGTAACTCAAACCACACCTCTAATAAATAAATAAAAATGTGTTACGTCTACAAGATTTTCACAATAAACCATATATAGATGGAAAGTTGTTATTGGTTCTAAATTGAATTCAAAACTTAATTTACTTTTTAATTCATCCGTAACAACTAATAATAACCTGCCACTTAGAATTTGTTGTGAAAATATTGTAGACATAGTATTTTTCATAAAAAATAAAATAATATATATATATATATATAGGAACTCATGTTTCATAAGAATCAAAGGAAAGTTACTACAAGATGCATGTTTAATACCTTGGGCTCGATGCCATTGAATTGATCCCATATTCCCATTACCATTTATTACCCTCAACCACCGTTTTTGTTCATACTAAAGTCAACATCGGTATGCACATTTTTGCTCCCATTACCATTTATTACCTTTAACCACAGTTTTTGTTCATACCAAAGTCAACATCCGTATGCACCTTTTGCTGCAACTTGCTACCCATTCTGTCGAGATAAAGAATCTTCCATTGCTGACTAGAATGAAGGAATACTATCTCATCATCACTAATTTCCCAAAGCAGAAATAAAGGTTACAAGTATAGGGACAAATCAAGAGTCCATTGTCCAAGGGCTTTGGCCTTTGGGATTCCCTTGATTTTGGGTATAAGTGAAGGTTTCGGTCAGCTCAAGGACACAACAAGGAAGAAAGTGAGACTAACCAGCCAAAATAGAAAGTTATAGAGACTAAAAGCTTCCAAAACAAATTTATAAGTATGACAGTATCCCATCCTTTGAAAAAAAAAAAAGATAATAACTCCTCTCATCAAAATCTAATTGCATGCACATGCTTAGTTCTTCCACTCTCACCAGAACCTTACTCACCTGTGCCTTTCTTTATTCACAAAGAGTTTGGTTTCCAATATAATTCGATATGCAGGCTACTCCAAATGAGATTCCAAACCTTATAGGTTTGAATGGCACAAGCTAAGCCACAAACCTGTGGGGGGTTGGGATCAAAACTCCTTGTAGCCAATAAAAGTACTTTTTTACCTTATTGATTAACCCACTCTATCCTCTAACATATATTGTTTGTTATTTTGGATTTTGGGCTTTAATGTTTGCTTTTAGATTGGAAGTGGCAAGATATGACCTAATTAAAGGCCCATTTTGCAGGAGTATCAAGCCCGACATCCTATTTTCTCTCAATCAATTTAGGACGTGTTTAGAGTGCACCACAAAGAAAGGCTTGAAGATGGTCATTACAAGTAGAAGTGAAATGAATAAATAATATATTTCCATGTAATTAACGTGGATTTGGTGGTATAGGATGTTATTTGGAAAACATTGTTCCATCAATGCTTTTAACAGAATAAACCTAATATTGGGCTACAAAGGAATATCGGTAGTCCAAAATAAATAATGGCATGTTTTAAGTTTACTTATCTTAATTGGATAAGCTCCTAAAAGAAATATAATTGGCATGTTATGTAGATTGTAGATAAGAATAAAATAGAAAAAAGGAAACAATACGATATAGATCTCTATTATCATTTCTCTCGTACATGTCAATTCCAAATGACAATTGCTTTATCCTTTACTTTCAAAATTGAAATTGTCATTTCCATGTAGGAAGAAAATTCAGAGCACGAAATACATAATCACACATAAAGAGTGATTAACAATCTTCCACTTTTTTTCAGGCTCATCTAGATGGTGTTTAGTTAGGCTTTCCTGTCACTTACATAAGTGAAGTTGGTGTATTTGGTAAGGAATAAGGACTAAGAATGAAATCAAAGGCTGAGAAGAGAAGAAATGGTTTTAAAACTCAATCATACATTTATACTCCCATCCAACATTTCACGTGGTAGCCCACCCGTGGTGTGAACATGACATCTAAGTTTTGGGGAAAAATGGGCTTTTGCCCTCTATTTTTAAAATATTTGGCTAAATATCTCTGTTTTCGAACTATATAGCATCGTGTCCCTGTTTTGAAACTCAATTTTTAGAAAATTGAGTTTTGCTTATAACTCGATTTCAAGATTTCCGAGTTATAGCTAAATTCTGCCACAGTGGACTAGTTGTCATGGCTTTTTTCAGTAAAAAAATCTAGGTGGAACTCAATTTTAACAAAATCAAGTTCCATACAAATCAAGCACACCCACGCAGCAACCAATCATCCACCACCATCAGCAACTATCGAAACTCAACCCAAGCACTGAAACCCAACCCAAGCACTGAAACCCAACCATTACCACCACCATTACAGTAGCACCAAAACCCAGTAACCACCACCTTCATTAGCAACCAACCACCCCCCACCACCATTAGCAACAGGCAACCACAGAAACCCAGCCATCACCACCACCACAATAACATCGAAAACCAAGATCAACCGACCCTAAAAACCCAAACAATTTTGCAAACAGCCCTCTACCACCTCGATTTATCTCGAGTGGATGTGTGGTATGAGCTTCTCACTCTTTCGTTATCTTTGTTCTACAACTGCAAGACTACAACTTCAATTTTTTTAGATAGCTTCAGCCGTTCAAGTCTTATTGATAGAAGAAAAAAGTTGTAAAGTAAAATGTAAAGCTATCTGGCCAAAATTGGGAATTAAGCCCATTTTCCCAACTATATAGTTAGTAAGCACAGTTTCAAAAGTATATATTTTACTAACATTTCGAGTCTTAAAGACTCGATTTTGGCCTATAAATCGAGTCTCAAAAACTCGGTTTCTATGGTCTGATCACGTCTGATGTAGCGTTTTTTCCACGTGGTGTCCACCTGGAAATCGAGTCTCTAAGACTCGATTTATAAACCAAAAAATTTTAAGTCTCAAGTCTCTCATGTACAAGCCATTCCCAAAAATACCCAAAAAAAATTTTAAGAAATCCCAGAAACACAACAATCCCAGCGCAATGAAACACATTCGCTATTTATTCAACAATGAAACAATTTTTCTAGGTTTTTCTATTTTGACTAAAAACTGAACTTGAAAACCCAAATCAGATCAGAGAGAGAAAAAATCCGAGGAGAGAGAGCTCACCTCACCTCACCGGGTTGATGCCTGGGTTGCGCGGCCTGGGTCACACAGGCTAGGTCACGCGGCGTGGGTCTAGTGCGGTGGTGCGGTGGTGGTGTGGTCTTGTTGGATCGGGCGGCTGTGGGTTCTTTGGTTTCTGGTCTGATGAGAAGGTGGGGTGGGGTGGGGTGGGGTGAATGGTTTGTAGTGTAAGGAGGCTGAATATGCAGGGTTTAAGGGTGGGCTTATAAATCGAGTCTTTTAAACTCGATTTCCAAGTGGTCACCACATGGAAAAAAAATGCCACATCAAACGTGATCAAACCATGGAAATTGAGTCTTTGAGACTCGATTTATAGGCCCTAAATCGAGTATTTTAAACTCGAGATGTTAGTAAAAAAATATAGTTTGAAAATAGTGCCTACTAATTATATTGTTTGGTAAACGATGTTAATTTCCAATTTTGGCCAAGCTATCTGCCCATCTCTACTCTCTAGACTAGGCTTTAATTATGTGGTCGTGATTTTCAATTGAACTAAGCAAGTATCTAAGCCTCCACTGCCATTTCTACACCTAATAGATGTTCATGTTATTGCATTTAATGGATGTGACACCCAAGTGATTGATGTAGATAAACTTTTCCATAGAACTTGATTATGTAGAATTCGAGTTATATTTTATAAAAAAAACTGTACAAAAATCGATTTTACTAAAATCGAGTTCTATGTGGCATTTTTTGTCCAACAGCCACATCAGGGAGTTCCACTGTGGCACAAAGCATATCAAACTCGATTTTAGTAATAATGAGTTCTTCATAAAACTTGATTTTACCAAAATCAAATTTCAAAATAGGGGTATTTTGCTACATAGTTTCGAAACAGGGATATTTTGCTACATAGTTTGTAAATTAGGGGCAAATGCCCATTTTCTCCCTAAGTTTTGCATGGCTTCCACTCTTCAAAATATTTTTATATATATATATATATATGCTTCACTTGGCATTCAAGATTTTTTTTTTTTGGGTAAATTCCATTCACACCCTCTGAAGTTTGAACTAATGCCAACCAGGTCCAAGACTTTTTAAAACTAACCAATTTGATCCCTAATGCCAACTGTGTCTCTAAAATAGTTGAGAAAAAATAACTAACTATTTAAGAACTAAGTTGGTTTTAGGGACCAAATTGGCTAGTTTTGAAAATTCTTAGACGTGATTGGCATTAACCCAAACCTCAGGGTATATTAGTAGAATTTACCCTTCTTTTTTTTTTTTTTGGTTTAATTGAGTTAAATATATATCACTTTTATTAGCCATTATCCTTCAAAGATCAAACTTCAAAACCCTAATATGTGTTATAGAGTCTAATATTAATATTTGATGTGAAGTTATTGCTCCAAAGTTTGGAGTTTAGATCTTGACAACGATGATAATAATAAAATTTATCCACCGTAAGAAAACTTAAGTCTCACATACATTTTATCTCAAATTCGTGTAATTAAGTGGGGTTTAAGTGATAAAGTCTCTGATAGTTGAATAAGAGATCTGGGGTTCAATCCTTGCCTACACCAAAAACCAATTGATGTTTTAGTTTAATGATAAAGAACTATCATTAGGAGCAAGCGCCATATGTTGAAACTCTCTCAAAAGAAGGAAAAAAAGTGGGGTTCAAGTGATAAAAGTATTGATAATGATACCTTTACCAATGAAGCTAGTGAAGCTAGTTGGAAAATGGAAACCATTATATATAATAACTTAAGACCAATTTAGATAATACAACATCGCTCTTGTTCATTTAGAGTATAACACAAATCTGAATGGAAACCATTATATATAATAACTTAAGACCAATTTAGATAATACAATATCACTCTTGTTCATCTAGAGCATAAGGTAAATCTAAAAGTCCCAAACATGCATGACATGTGTGTCTGTGTGTGTGTGTATATATATATATATATATATTATGATAGATATTAATATCTGGGCTGATATTATTAACCATACTAACCTTGGTATGGAAGTTATGCATGAACGTAATGCTCATAATTTTCCTTTAAACTTCGCTTCTATTGAAGCTCCATCTACAAATGAATAAGACTTAGCTCTTAGTACATATGAGTTATTGGAAATAAATGAGAAATGAGCAATAATCAAAATTTCAATCTATGATGTCTGCTCTATAATAATTGTTTTTTTTATAATCATCATGCCAAGATAACAATTGATTTTGGCAGGTAGGGTTCAAATTTCAAATTTCTTACTCAACAACAATAAATTTTACCCGTTGAGTTAATTAGAAACCACTATATATAATACTTAAAACAAATTTAGATAATAAAATATCACTCATGTGAATCTAAACCAATATTTATCATTAGAAAACTCATAAAGAATAGCATATCCATTATATATAATACTTAAAAGACCTTTTTTTTTTCTTTTTCCGATTCCTGTTTTGCTTTAATTTTATACTTATCAACTTAAAAAACATTAAATATATATATATATATATATATATATATATATATATATATGAAGTCTTCTACTATTTTTTTTTTCAATGAGGTTTGAGATTTGAAAGATACACATTAAAAAAAGTAGGAAAAAAAGTATGAAGGTAGAGGGATTTGTGGTGGGGCTAGGGGCAATTGCCCTCGCTCAATTCCACTCGCTCCACTCATGGTCCCAAGTTCAATGCATTACACTATCAATAAATAAGGTTTTCAAAACGTCTCATAGACAATGAATAAATTAGTCTAGCTAACAATTAAGATACCACTTTGTTTTTATAAAAAAATAATAATAATAATAATTTTAGAAGTCACATCTTAATGCCTAATTAAGTACCAATCTTTGAGGACGGAACTGTTATGAGGTAATATTTGAAAATTTGGACCAAAAAAAATGTACCTACCTCCCAAATTGAAAGCTAGCACCCATAAAACTCAAAAATAATATGGCTACCTATGACCTAATTCGTATTAATGACCAGTGGCTCTCTCCCAAAATAAAAACAAAATTCTTATGGGTACGTACATTTTGGATCCTGACATGCCGTATAACTCTACCTAAATGATTATTTGAGGATTCTCAAAAAAAAAAAAAAAAAAAAAAAAATTATGGGGTTTTTAGTAAGATGACTTTATTATAGACCCTCACTAACGATTTGATATATTTTATGATGCAATAAATTCTTAATTGCAAGAAGCATGCATTGGAGGTATTTATTCTTAACTTAGTTTTGGATCCTTAAAGAGAGAAATGAATCTTTTAGAATTGATGATATTTGTTTGTAGGAACTAAGTGTTATCTATAATTATGAGCATAATGTAGTTTGACATCCTAAATTCAAATTTTTATTAAAAAAAATTCTGAATTGTAACAATAACTAGTAAGGATCAAAAAATTAATAGTCTACCAACTAATTTATAAAGTGGTTGCACGTGTACTCATCGTTATAGTTTCTATGACAAATATGGAACGAGCAGCCATAAATATTATCAAACTTAGATTTTACAATAAAATGGAAAATGATTTATGTAATCTTTGATTCTATATATTAAAAAAAAAATTGCAATGAATTTTATAACAAAATCATTCGTAGATTTTTGGGATTTAAAAAATAACATCGTGTTCCAATTTGACAAGTTGTGATTTAAAATGTTTTTTTAATAATAATTATATAGTTGGGGTGAAAGGAATTGAACCTTGGATGTATTTGTTGAAACATTAAAAAGTGTTAGTTGAACCATAAGACTCTTAGTACTATTTGAATTTTAATGATACAGATAATATGTATTTTTGCACCGATTGAATGAAACAAAACAACCCATGAATTGGAAACTAGAGTTTTTTTTTTTTTTTTTTCTTCCACAATAATAATAGTCAACATAACTAATGGCCCATTTGGAAGTTTAGAGAGGGAGGAGAGTAGAGGGAAGTAGAGGGGAGGAGAGTAGTGGGGAGGAGAGTAGAGGGGAATGGTTTCCCTCCACCTTGTTTGGATGTTTTTAAAATTAGTAAGGATGAAGGGAGTAATTAACCCTTCCCCTTGTTTGGATGTTTTAAAAATTATGATGGAGATGAGAAAAAATAATTGAAATAGACAAATTTACCCCTATTTGAAAATGGACTTGCAACATTGGTCTATTATTAATTTAGAAAGGATAAATTGGGAAATTTATCTAGTTAATAATTTATCTACTCTACTCTCCCTCCAGATCTCTCCAATTTGGGGGAATTAAAAATGAGGAGTTAGAGGTGGTTGAAACCCCTCCAAACTCCTTCCCCTCCTTCCTTAAAAAACTTCCAAACAAGGTAATTGAATTACTTTCCCTCTCTCTACTCTACTCCCATTCCTTTTTTAAACTTCCAAACAGGCCATAAGGTTAGCCTTCTCTTTCTCTCTCCACTCACACACCAAGACAGGCTAGTTGAACCTAGAACCTATTATTATACCTAACAAATTTAAATCCAAACCTATTAATCCATTTGAACCCAAAATATAAAAATGAATATGAATAAAAAAAATTGGGCCCGTAAAAATGGTTAGCTTTGAAACTCCCCTCCTCCTTAACCACAATCTTTCTATTCAAAAGAATTGTGAGAATAACTAATTAGTACATATATATATATATATATATATATATATACACACATTTAATGTATTAAATAATTATTGGACTGCATAGATCTCATTTTTGGGGGTAAATTATAGACCCCCTTTAATTACTGTCTTGTATGGAGATTCATATCATGGTTTTCTTGCTACTTTTTGTCACTAATTATTGGTTTTCATACTGAAGTAATCACAAACTTTAAGGGGTGTAATGTGTGTGTGACAAGAATATGAAGGATTAATTGATGTGGGACATACCACCGCACATCCTTAGTGCGATGGTCACTCCACAAGTACAAGTACTTGTGGGGTCTAGGGGGGATAAAGGCTGGGATTCAAATATGTAGAAGAGAACTTCATACACATATACAATTAGATTAAAAATTGGGACATCAAAACCAATTACTTTAATACATGTGGTCAAGCCGATTATGGCTTTGCACATACAAAAACCCAAATTTCATTGCTTTTGCTCAATGTTGGAGTGGGAGAATACAATCTCAAGAAATCGTTTAATCCTTCACAAGAGCTCAAGCTTGGAGTAACCCATTCCATGCCACCTGAGAAAGTTGAAATCTTCAAGTGTATGGAGGATTCAGCTAGATAACATTTTGACTCTACTTAAACCAGTTGAAAAAAGTTAGCAACCACAAAGACTTTTTGCCAGACTTGATCTGATTAGAAGGTTTTCTTAAGCAAGTGAATGAAATAAGGGAAAGAACCAAGGAAATCCTAAATGATTTCTTTGTTGTTTTGGCTAGTAAAATGATAACTGAAGAGGCCCCTTTTAATGTACAAATCATGGTTTAATGCCTGTGAGGCTATGATGCACTTCATGATGAGACAGGTGTAGATAACACGCCTTAGGCAATTTGGTCAAGGTTATGGACTGTTGAAGAAAATAGGCATGATGATCTCCTTAATAAGTGCCTTTACTTTTTAGGATGAGTAGATGCATTAAACAAATTGAGAAGACAATTCAGTATGTAATTGGGCCAGGAATGGTAACGTCTTTCTAACATTTTCCCTTTGTTTTGTGAAAATTACTGTACTTGGAACTGAGGCATTTTTGCATACCAATTGATGAAGCCAAAACTGGTCGTTAGTCGAGGACCTTGTCAAGGCTTTGACGAGATTATGTTCCCTACAAAGATGAGAGAGAAAGGCACCAAAGTGGCGTTAGCCAGTGGTTCTCGAATGACTAAGTCAGTAGAGTTCTCAATATCTCTCAGAGAATCAGAATGTAATTCTGTGTGTTTGAATGTGCATATCTTTCTCCTGATGCTTGATGGCTTATTTATAGCCTTAGTACAACTCTTAGGAGCCTCATTATGAGTGTAACTGTTGGGAGCCTCATTATGGCTCTCCTGGCTATTTTGAGTAACGTATGTATGAGCTTAAATGGAGACTTAATTGGCTCATAATTGCTCTTTTTGACCATTGAAGCTCGTCGGTTAAGAAATCATTTATTGCCGTGTAATCAATACCATATGGTCGTCTAGACAATATATGGTCTTCTAGACCATGGAAGGCCCTAGATTTAGCCCTCGTCACCAATAAGTCGAATGAAATAATAAATTTCACAAACCTTTTTTTTTTTTAATGTTTAAAGTGACAAGTTATAACCGATTTAAATTTCACTAACTTTTTTTTTTAATTGTTAAAATGACAAGTTATAATTTATGTAAATTAAAAATAATATTCCTGATGGTTTCATGTGAAATTAATATTACACTAATTACAATTTATCACTACAAGTTGTGAAAAAATTTGAGAAAATTATTATTTTTGTGGCATTTTGATCTTACATACCTTACAATTTTACTTATTAAACTAGTTTAACTAAGTTGAATCACTTGACTACTTTTTAAATAAGTAAGAAAGAGAGAAACAACGTTAAGATTGGTATGAAACAAATATCTTAAAAGAATATATATAAAACAAATTGTTGTTTCAATCTTATTCTTGATAAATTATCATTTGTCCTAAAATTTTAATTTATTAAGAATGGATAAATTCAATTATTTAACATAAAATGAAAATAACACTTTAGGGTCACGTTTTTCAGTCTTGGCCCAAGATGTATGGGACCTTTGACCAGTAAGTCCGGTACAATGAATTTGTAGAGAGCGGGCCAAAGAGCTAGGTTTTAGTGTGTGGACAACGGTTATCACAGTGTTCTTCACGATCAAGCTGAGATGGACTGAGTTTTCCATAAAGGATTGGTCCTCGGCATGGAATGAGGAGCTTTTCTTGGTCCCTCTGGTTTGTTGTTTTGGGGGGGGGGGGGGGTGGGGGGGGTCTCAGCCCCACCTTTTCTGTTTCCCTCCACTCCCTTTTTATAGTAGTTTCCTTCCTCCTGAATTGGGTCCCTAGGGTAGGTACTTGTCCCATCAGCCCTTCCTTCCAGTAGTTGGGAGTGGTTGTAAAGGCATAAGAGTATGGCTGTGTCAAGCACAGGGCACAGAATGCAATAATGGCAGCCTTTCCCTCAGACACTTCCATTTTATCCGTTGTCCTTTTCTACTTTAGCACTTTTCCTATTCCGTGGAACGATCTGGAGTGTCACTACCAGTGGCAGGTTGCCCCCTTTATCCTCGGCTACATCCATGTCGAGAAGGATTCTCCCCATAGCCGAGGAGGGGTTTTTCCTTAGGCTGAGCCCTTGGCCCAATGTAGACATTGACATGGGCCTCCTGGTCTTTTACCCCCCATAATAGCCCCTCAAAATCCTGCTGTCCGGCTCCTCGTACGAAGAGGAGGGTTTTGGTGACATCGGGCCTCTGTCACGACTTGCCAAGTCTTGTCCTCCATTAATGCCAGAGCCTCTTCGCTTGCCTGAGGCGCGTTCCTGGCTGTGAGACATTCTTTTAGTCTATCCAAGCCGCGTTCCTGTCGTTTTGGTACACGAGGCGCGTTTTAATTAGGGCCTCTTCATGAGGTGACATAAATCCAACGGCTGAAGACTACTTTGGAAATTGAGCGAGAATTATCTCGCTTGCAATTCCTTCTTGGAGATTTGGGTGAATTGATTGCCACCAAGTTTGCCCCCTATATAAGACGCATGGTGGGAGATCATCCCCCTTTATTCGCAAACCCTTGAGTTTTTCAGGTTTCTAACTCACCAATTGTTCCTAAAGTCCCCACTATGAGAGTGACTGAGATTTAGGGAGTGAAATGGTCAAGGATAGGGTGGGGGTGAAGGAACCAAACCCTCTTCAGAAGCCTCAAGTGTCTCCGAGATTCAGAATGGCCCAATCAAGGCAAGGGAGACAAAGGCCAAAGATATTTCTTCCCCTCATTTGGACGAGAATGAAGTCTCTCTTCCTTCAGCCAAAATTTGAAGCAGGTGTAGGTCACATCAGATTTTTGGTGCGACAAAATTAGGATTTTCATCCAGCGCCGTGTGTCACGCATGTGAGGGTTCGGGTTTCCCATCGCCAGTACCATCCATACTTGCTCGATTGCTACTAGAGCAAGTATGGGGATTTGGCGTTCCTACTTCTTCTTCTCTTCCACCGCCGGTGCCATCCAGACTTGCTTTGTTGCTACTAGAGCAAGATTGAAGATTTATCGTTCCTGTGTATAGCTTTTTATAGTTAGTTTCTAATATAGGCTTGTCTAAGCCCTTTTATGTACATTATACTCCTTCTTTATCTAATAAAAAGGCGATTTTACTTCATTTTGCGTATCCTTTCTTTTCTGCAATAATTATTTTGTGAATGGATGTGCTGGTGTCTTTTCTTTCGAATAGTAGTTAGAACCGATGCCATTGATGGTAAAAAATTGTCACTTTGAACTTATCAAAACTGACGGGCACGACAACGCTGACTCTAAGTAAGTCAACTATATAAGACTAACCAGGAAAACAACCACATGTTCTGTACTGCGAACAGGGTGACCGCCCGAGGACGTGTAACCTAAAGTAAACTGTCCGAGGGGGTCGCCGGGTACTAGGGTTCCTCTCCTCATTTTCGATGATATTTATAGCTTTAATTTGCTTTGGGCGTCTGGTCCGAGGACCCAGACATGATTGAACTTAGCTTAAACGCTTAGAAAGGTACCACCGCGTGTTAGTTTCCACAAATTCGGAGGTCCGAGGACCACGCAAGACCTTTGTTCCATCTAGGACTTAGGTTTTTCTTTAAAGTAGCTAGTCTCCCCATGGGTTTGAGTCCGAGGACCATGCAAGACCTTGGTTCTGTCTGATACTTAGATTTCTGGAGTGACTAGTTTCCTCATAGGTTTGAGTCCGAGGACCATGCAAAACCTTAGTTCTGTCTAGCACTTAGGCTTCTGGAGTGACTAGTTTCCCCATAGGTTTAAGTTCGAGGACCATGCAAGACCTTAGTTCTGTCTAGCACTTAGGCTTCTGGAGTGACTAGTTTCCCCATAGGTTTGAGTCCGAAGACCATGCAAGACCTTGGTTCTGTCTAGCACTTAGGCTTCTGGAGTGTCGTCGGTGCGCGTCAATTTCCCAAAAGCCGGAGGTCCAAGGACTCAACATAGCTAAGATTTTGTTTAACCGCTTCAAAAGATTCTGGTTTGGCCCTTGGCTTCTTTCTCCGAAGGAAATTCAATGAACCGGACTACTAGGCCCGTGAGAGTTAGCCCTTTGACAAGTGCACGACGCACACATCTGACGTCAGAAGCCCTTAGAACTGAACTCCGTTTAGCAATCCTCCTCGCGTAGTCAACGCTTCGGAGTGTAGACCTAAGTGAAAGCTGAATAACGACAATGATAGTGTGTTCTTGGAAATAATGGGGGGTGGCTTTCGCGTAGCTTGCACCACCACCAAAGTGGTCCTCTCGAGGGACTCTCGCTGATAGGAACTTGACCATGATTAACCGTTGCATTCGCCAACGCACAAACTCTTCCCACAGACAGCGCCAATTGTAGGGTCACGTTTTTCAGCCTTGACCTAAAATGTATAGGACCTTTGACTAGTGAGCCCGGTACAATGAATTTGTAGAGAGCGGACCAAAGAGCTAGGCTTTAGTGTATGGACAACTGTTATCACGGTGTTCTTCACGATCAAGCTAAGATGGACTGAGTTTTCCAGAAAGGATTGGTCCTCGGCATGGAATGAGGAGTTTTTCCTAGTGCCTCTGGTTTGTTGTTTGGGGGGGAGGGGGGTTCTCAACCCCACCCTTTCTGGTTCCCTCCACTCCCTTTTTATAGTAGTTTCCTTCCTCCTGAACGGGGTCCCTAGGGTAGGTACTTGTCCCATCAGCCCTTCCTTCCAGTAGTTGGGAGTGGTTGTAAAGGCAGAAGAGTATGGCTGTGTCAGGCATAAGGCACGTAATGCAATAATGGCAGCCTTTCCCTCAGACACTTCCGTTTTCTCCGTTGTCCTTTTCTGCTTTAGCACTTTTCCTATTCCGTGGAACGATCTGGAGTGTCACTACCAGTGGCAGGTTGCCCCCTTTATCCTCGGCTATATCCATGCCGAGGAGGATTCTCCCCATGGCCGAGGAGGGGTTTTTCCTTGAGCTGGGCCCTTGGCCCAATGTAGACATTGACATGGGCCTCCTGGTCTTTTACCCCCCACAAACACATTTCAATACTTGAAAAGTGCTGAACAATAGAGATTTTAGAGTAGCTCATTAAATAAAAACCTAAGATTCTTAGTCCTTATTTATTTGCTAAAGAAGATGCATATACGGTCCTTATAGTACTCTAATTACATGACTAAAGTTATTAAATATCTTTGCTCTCATAATTTTCCATAGGAAGTTGGCATGGGTACAAATCCTTACCTTGGAATCATCTACACATCATTGCAAGAAAGAGCAACATTTGTCTCCCATGGTACCTAACAAGGCCAAGCTTGTTATGAAACAGTGGGACCGGACGCAAAGCTAGCTCAAATATGCCTGGCTCAATGACAATTGCCTCTTATGAGAAGCGCCATGATGAAAATGCTTATACCAAAATAGTGGAGAAGTTTTTCGAGCTCGATATCCTAATGAAACAATCATGGCATTTGCTGAAATAGTGAGAAGGAAAATTACCATGCCAGCACACTTGATATATATATATATATATATATATATATATGATGGCTATGACCAAAATCTTTTTCAGAACTTTTCCACTGTTGCCACTCGAATTGGGGACTATACTCCTCCCTTGGAGTCTCTACCTTGATATAATGGATAAATGGGAAATAGAAAAGCTAACTGGGTTTTCAAGGGAAGGCAAAAAGCTCAAGGATTATGTTGTGGATTTGCCCAAAGAATAAGAAATTAAGCTGAGGGAGAGAATGAAAAAAGGGTCTAGGGAATGCAAATTATTCCTTTCAGCTGGGTTTTTGGTAGAGAAGCCTAGCTATGGTGCTGGCCAATGTAATAATGCTCACTTTTTATGCCAAATTTTACAAATAAAAAGTGAGACTTACGATAAATCTCAGAAGAAATAAAAGAAAGTTTATAAACTTTGTTTCTTCATTACCAAAGGAAAATGGCTGGGCAATGTTCTTACCTTTAATTAGCGTTGTCTAATTGTGTGAATGTGTAACAGTATGCGTCTGGGAAACCAAATTAACAATCTGCCATGTAAACTCGATATTTTTTTCTTTTCTTTTCTTTTTATTGCTGGGGTCTATAGCTAATTAAGTTTGGGGCCTGTAAGTCTGTCCTCTCTAGTTAGAGGTATCTCTCATAAATTTCAGTAACATTGTTTAATGGGAATTCTCTTATTCCGCTCAAGGCATGGACCCAACCAGAAAATACAAATAACTTAGGCGGATGATACAACCTTAGACTGGCTATTTTGCCTGTCGCCACCGTTTACCCAATAAAATAACTCGCTGAGGATGATCGGGTTGGATCAAGGTTGCTTTGGATTTGGACTACTCTGGTGTCCTGGGCACCGTATAAGTGAGACAAGTGATGATAACAAATTATTATTTGTGTGACATGTAACTGTCTTGGATTGAGGACGATCAACAAATCCATAAATGCTAAAATCGAGTATCTTAGAAACCTTTGCCGATGAATAGAGGTAAATTTGGCCTCATTTATGATATCAGAGCCGAGGACAAAAGCCAAGAGGCAAGAATTATAAGTATGAAAAGAGAGAGCAATTCTTGCTAGCAATTGATCAAGCTAAAATGGTCAATAACTGGAGGTAGTTCTCCTAACTGGTCACACGTCTCGCACTAGAATTATGGATGACAACGAGATGGGACAAGGTTAGATCAGTGGTGCCTACCTACCGTCCCCAACCTACAACGGACGGGAGTAAGGCAGGTTGAGGTTTGGGCGTGTTAAAGGCATTTTGTAATCTCTAACGAGGTAACTTCAACATTAAAAAAATAGAGTTGAGTTTATTTTTGATTTAACATGGGAGGTTTTTATAGGTCCAACTAAGTTATATTGTGAGAATTGCAGGCATATTAATACATTGCAGGTTATATGATCCCTTCGCTAACACGCCGTGCCTCCGCTAGATCATTCCTAATGACTCCCTTATCATAATGGTAGGTAGTTCGGCTAACTCCCTGAATCCAAGCACCTAACATGATCCTGCCTTTGGAGTTTGAAATAAGACCAAGACGCCTAAAGCTGTCAAGATCCTATAGAAGAATTAGCATCTAAGGTTTAGTCTATCAAATCATCAACCACGAATGGCCAAACGTCAAGTACCACCATTTCCATGGACATAAATGCTTTACTAAGCTAATTTTACTCTCTTCTAAGCCTATATAGATATAGATCTCACCATTTTGTTAAGATGGCTTTGATACCCTACCACATATATATATATATATATATATATAAAGGGGGAAGGGGACGCACTGATGAAGAGGATGAGGTGGAAGCACAGTAATATTGTAGTGAAAATAATGTACGTAACAAGAAAGTAAATATCTTGAAGATAAGAACAATAAGTAGCTTGAAAGTAAATAACTTGAATGTAAGAACAATAATAAGGCGGTAGAACCAGCCAAGCAGTATATATCAAAATAATTCAAAGTAAATAAGAACAATAGTTCAAAATAAATGAAAGCAATTTAGAACCGTCCTGTATGGCGGTAATCCGTCCAAGGTGGCGGTAGCAACAAGTAAAGTAATGAACATAGAACTGAAAATACTTCTTATTGAAAGTAGGATAAACACTTACAGTAGTAGTAGTGAATACAAGATCTCAACAGTTACAGGTTAACAGTTACAAAGTTTGAACTAGTCCTAGTTATAAGGTTTGTAGGATTACAAGGCTTGTAGTGAACAAGGGTGAACAAGGTAGTAGTAGTAGTAGAAGCAAGGTGGGTTCTCTCTCTAAGAAGGCTAGTTCTAAGGGAGGAGAAATCAGAACTCAAACTTGACTTAAAAAACCTCTAAAACATAAGGGACAACCCCCCTTAAATAGGCAAAATTCGGACTGAATAGTGTCATGAATAGTAACGGATGAACAGTAACAGCGAATAGGGACAGTTGAATAGTGACAGGTGAATAGTGACTGAATAGTAAAATGGAATTTCTCTTCTTTTTTGACCCAATCTTGTGAGGAATCCACAAGATTATGGGAATCCTCCGTAGAGATCAGCAATAGGCCTATAAGTGTAGGAACAAGGCCTCATTATTGGTGTCCTTTAGAGACAAAAGAAGCCAATAAGAAAGAAGCCAACAAAAGGAACTAATAGGCATGCACTTTGTTGTCTTCACGTGAACATTAATCTTTGGGATCCTTTAGAAGCATCATAATAGTGGAAAACCAGCTTCTAGTAGTAGTAAATATTGGAGCATTGGCCATTGTGCAGGCTAGACAAATAAGAAAATCAAAATCTTCCGCAAAATCCGGAGTATTATGAATCAGTTCCGGATTTTCCGCAACATATTTGTGAAGGACAATAAAATATTTTGGCTATTGTGCAAGCCAGACAAATAAAGTAACACCAGTCTCGTAACAGTAGTGACCTCATCAATCAGTAGAGGGAGCATCGGAGGGATAACCATCAAAAGGATCAAAAGGACCTTGTGGAGAATCACATACATGCTCATGGTAAATAGCATACTTATTACAGAATCCGCAATATAAAATTGGCTCAAACTTTGGAGTTTTCCCTAGAATGAGAAGACTTTCTAAATTAGGATGATCTTCTGTTTGTAGGTGAACAAAGGCATCAGCATAGGGTTTGGTACCAAAAACAGCAATTCTATCTGTGCTTCCTATGAAATGATAGTTTTTCCATAGATTATGAGCAACTTCACGAATTTGATTATTAAAATAGTTTCTCCAGCAGTTTGCAAGACCAAAAGGATCTTTAAAGGATAATTGAGAATTTCCCTTGAACCATGGCCCTTGGTGAGTATAACCATTAATGAGAATGAGATGTTTTGAGGGGTTAACATTCATCCAGTTATTTCTTTCCCATTTTGGCAGAGTGCTCCAGCATCTAATAGTAACAAAAGGTCTAGTGGAAGAGTTTTCAAACCCTTTAATGGCACTCTGAATGATCTATGGAAGTTGACTGCCTATTTATGGCTTGTTAACTTTATGAATCTAACAAAGCCATATTCAAACATTTGGGAAAGCCAACTAGGATTAGGATCATCATCATCACTATCATCTGAATCTTCATCAGTGAAATATGAACCATCATCAAAATCAATAAGGAGACCAGGAAATGGATGTTTCTTTTCATATACTCTGAGACTGCTCCCAAAGTGATCTTCTCATTCAAGCTGAATAAAGACATTATCACCTTCGTCTATTTCATTAGGGTCAGGAATAGTGGCAGTAACAAGTTTCCTGAAATACTTGGACCATAGGTCAAAAGACCTAAACATAGCCTTGCTATCTAGAATATGGGATTGTAAATCTGAAGGCAAATTGGCAACAGCACTTCTTAACATGGATTGGGTCTTAAGACTCAATCTAGCATAATCAGTGCCCATTATAGTCTCTTCATCCATCGAATGGATTTCCTCTTTGCCAAAGAGTTGACTAGTGTAGGTTCTAAGATGGCTCACAAGAGCCTCATTTTTTGAAACAAGGTTATTTTCTGGAACAAAGTCAATATTTGAAGCAAGGTCATTTTCTGGAATAAGGTTACCATAATGGCTCATATAAATCTCATTTTGAGCAGTAAGGTTAACGAGGTGGATTTCAAGGGCTCTAAGGGTTTTTTGAAAAACATTACTGTGATTTTTTGTAAAAGCACACTGAAGGTTATCAAGAATGAATTTAATAGAATCTGGTAATTCTGAATAGGTTCCATTGTGGAATTGTAGATTTTTCGACAAAACTTCCTGTAAAGCAATTAATATATCACCATTGGAGTATGTCACCTCTGCCAGGACATCTCCTTGAAGGGATGTTGATCCACTGGGTTTTACACCAGAAGATGCGCCTTCATGCATTTTAAAAGGTCGTCCCGCTGGGAACCCTTTGTTTCGAGAATAGTTCTGTGCGGGAGCTTTTCCCTTGTTTTTCTTTTCCATAATAATCTACTTACTAGTGGTATAGATGTGAATAACTTATTAGTGGTATTTATCCTCGCATCATTGTCCGATTCCTGCAAAGAATCATTGATAATGTTAGGATAATGGATAGTTTTTAACATTTTGGTATTGTGAAAATTACCTTTAAAATCATCAGAGAAATATTGGTAGGAATTCATCACTAGTTCTTGAACAAGTTCATTCATGGGAGAATCTTTCTTATAAGACAGATTATCAATATCAATTTCAAACTTTGAAGCAAATTTGAATTTTACTTTCTATCTAAATGGATCAGTAGTAATTCCATCATGTTCAACAAGAAAGGGATACAAAGCATTAATAAATGGCAGACCAAGAATCACTTTATCAGTCATATTTTTGACAAGAACAGAAGGAATCTTGAAACAGACATTATCATGGCACACATGAGCATTATTTAATTCATACTTAATTTTCATTTGAGAACCATTAGCAGAAACCAATCTTTCAGTAGATTTCTCGAAATATTTTGAAGGAATTAATCCTTCTTGGATACAGTTCATGTCTGCACCAGAATCAATCATAGCATTAACAGTGAAATGATAATCAGGAGAAACAACAATTTTAACTTTTGTAAACCATTTTGGAGGAAGTAATTTATTAACAAAAGCAAGTTGGGGATCAGTGAAAGTATCAGGAAATCCTTTATCAGAAAGAAGAGCCTGTTGACTAGATTCATCTCTATCACTGTGCTCATTTTGTTCATTACTGGATTTATTAAGATCTTTATCAAGTTTTAACATTGTCAATTCTTGTTTGAGATTATTGTTATCACTTTTCATGCTTTTAAATTCATGTTTTAATTCATTTATCTCTTGTTTAACAATATGAATTTCATTTTGGAGATCATTAACAGTTAATTCTTTAGATTTCTTTTTATTAAATCTTTCCAAAGTTTCTTCAAAACTTATGGTTGATTTTGGTTTTTTACTAATTTCATCTCTTATCAAATTTTTCTTAAACCTATCCAAATATTCTTTCTGGAGTTTAGGGTTTTGAATTTGATTTATTAGTTGAATTATTAATTTTTCATCTTCTTCAGTCTTGGTGAGAGTATTAACAGTATTAACAATATTGCAACAAGAATCTCTACAACCAATTTTTATATTAGGAGAATCAGAAGAATCATCAGCAGATTGATAGCAAGAATCAGATGAAGAAGAAAAATCATCTTCCAAAGAATCAGACGAGTTGTTTGATTCAAGGATTCTAAATAATTTTTCTTGCTCTTTATCATCAATATTTATCATGTTAAATTTGTTTTTTAACTTACCAGGTTTTTCCTTACAGTCTTTGCTGAAGTGTCCAGGTTTACCACAGTTAAAACATTTACCTTTACTTGTTCTCTGTTTAACATGTTTTTTAGAAACATTTTTCTTCTTATCATAGAAATCATTAGGTTTAACAAAGTTATTCCTGTATTTTTTATATTTTTTATGGCTCTTATCATGATTTTTACCTTTTTGCCTAGAAGGAGCAATAGGAGGCAAACCATATTGTTCACAGAAATTTCCCATTTCATATTTAGCTTTTCTTTTATTTTTTAATTGATGTTTTAGCAATTTTTCATCATTACACATATTGATACCAAGTTTTTTAATAGTACTGAAAATATCACCATAGGTTAAATTATCATAATCAATAGAATCATTTTTACCCATCAATTCTTGTTTTACCTTATGAGCAAAGATAGGAGGCAGACCGTCAATAAACTTTTCTTTCCAATAAGGCTTATGGCAATCTTTCCGGAGCATCACTCTAGAAGTAAAAACATCTTGATACCATCTGTAATCGGACATAGTTGGACAACTCAAATTATTCAAATAATCAGAAACACGTGATGAAATATTGGATGGAGTACCAACAAAATGTTTGAGAATAGTATAAATCAAGGTATTAACACCATCAGGAATACCACGACCAATACTTTCATCAAAAATAGGCAAACCTTCATCATTCTTTTTAACAGCATGTTTAATAGACTCTTTGGATTCTTCAGTGATGTATGAATCCCACCAACCACGAAGAGTACCAGAAAAACCAGTAGCAAGTAAATTAACAATTTCAGGTTGATCAAGATCATGGTTATTTTGATAAGCAATACCAACCATAGACATGTGACTCATTTTATTAATAATTTCTTGTTCAGACAAACCATCAATATTCCATTCATAGAGCTTATCAGCAGAAACAGAAAACTGTGTTTGAAAAGATCTCTCTTCAAACTGCATATCAGGAGGAGTAGGTTTTGAATACCAGTTTTTAGTAAATGACATGGGTTTGGAGTTCCCAACAAATCTTTTAATTTCAGGGAAATCATCATCAAAGATTCTTTTTGCAGAAGCAGAAGAAACAGTATCAGAATCTGTATTTTCTTCAAAAACAATTTCTTTTTTGAAAATAGTTCGAGCAGTTGGAGTACTTGTAGAAGTACTCTCAGTTTTAACCTTTAAATTAGAAAGCCTTTTGTCAACAATTTCAAGAGTCTTGGACTGAGAAGTTTTAAACATAACTTTTTCTCTTTAACTGGGTAAATCAATCAAAGGTTTCTCAGTTTTAACAGGAACAGATTTTTCAGAAACAGAAACAGATTTTTCAACAATTTTTTCTTCAATACGGTCAAGCTGTTGACCAATAATATGCAAAGATTGATTAGTAAAATTGTTTTGTTCAATAAGGCTAACAATAGGAGTTTGATCATCAGCAATTTTGAAAGGAGAGGCCTTCACTTCCTCTTTTGTCACTTCATCTTTCTTAGTAGTTATCAAAATTGAATCAAGCGGAGGATGACTAGACCTAATAATGGTTCTATCAATCTTAACAAAATTTGATTTCTTTATTACATTTAAATGTTGTTTTGAAACCTCATCTTTTGAAACATAATGGTTTTCAAGAAAATCAAAAAACAAAATATGCTTTTTCAATTGATTCATCATTTCCAACCATTTTCTTTTAACACAGTCTTTTTCAGACTGAGCAAAATTATTTTGGAAATATTTTCTCTTGGTTCTGTTTGTTGCAAGCATAAACTCATTGTACAAAGAATCCCAATCAATTTCAAAATCATCATTTAAAACAGTCAAAACTCTTAATTGATTTTGGTAAACAGGAGGATTTTCAATAGGAGAATCAAAATCAATAAGGAGACCAGGAAATGGATGTTTCTTTTCATATACTCTGAGACTGCTCCCAAAGTGATCTTCCCATTCAAGCTGAATAATATATATATATATATATATATATATATATATATATGCAATTGAACTAATGTGGTCTCATCTTATCTCCTTCTTCACTTAATTACATAACTAAGAAACGTGATCTTATATATCTTGTAGGAAAAAATAATAAACACGTTTAAGCATGGGTCTTGGGTTGGGTCCGTCACCTTTTTCAATAAAACGTATTATTCAACAACAAATAAAAAGAAAGAAAGAAAAAGCATGGGTCTCGCTTTATGTTTAAGAACTTACCTTATGTTCTAGCAAAAATACCAAGCTTTCACGGTGCACAGTACATTGAAGACAAATGAACCCTTTTTTTTTTTTTTTTTTTGAGAGACAAGACAAATGAACCTTGGTTCCATCTTATATTAATAAAAAAATAAAATGTAATTGAACATATTTGTTTACCATACAAATAATAATCTTACAAAAAAAATAAGAAAATTACAATTTACTCACATGTGGTTTGGCCAAAATTTAAGTTGCCTACTTGTAGTTTGAAATTTTATATTTTACTCACTTGAGGTTTGAACGAAATTTAAGTTATCTACCTATGGTTTGAAATCCCATGATGTAAATGTTCCATTGGATTCTTTTTAACCTTATTTGATTTTGTATTTTTATGTTTTTTTTTGTGTTTTTGGAGGAGAGGGACATAAATGTATAACAAAATTACATATTTAGCCATGTTTTTAACAAATGTGGATTACAGAACTCTAACTAAACTAACCTCAAGTGGGTAAAATGTTAAATTTCAAACCACAAATAGGCAACTTAAATTTCAGTCAAACCACATATGGGTAAGTTATAATTTTTTTTTTTTGAAATGGAAATATACTGGCATAAAAACCAAAAAGCAAAACACATCAGAACAACATTAAAGGTTCCTGCATAAGCAGTCCAAAAACAACATAATTACAAGCCGTTTACATTCAAATTAGATTGCAAAAAGGAAGAGATACAGTAGGGAGCGACTCCTTTCCAGAGGCGATGGAGACTAGATCTTCGAGCATGTTGAGCAAGCTCGTGAGCTACGGTGTTGAAGCTTCTATTGATGTGCTTGAAGAGGCAGGACTCAAAAGAAACACTCACCTGGAGAATTCCTTGAATGATATGCCCCAAGCTACTCCCCGTGGCACCTTCATTGATTGCTTGGATGGCATTTAGGGAGTCAAATTCAACAATGACCCATGCCAGATGAAGCTCTTGAGCTAATAGAATGCCATGCTCCAAAGCAAAAACCTCAATTAGTTCAACAGAGCAACGAGTCTGAAGGGGTTTACACAAAGCAGCCATAACATCACCTTTGCAGTCTCTAATGACAACTCCAACACTAGAGAAACTGTCTAGCTCAAAAGAGGCCCCATCAACATTTATCTTGTGGAATCCTAAGGGAGGAGGAACCCAGCTAGATGGGGTGGTTCTAGGTTGGCCAAGATCCTAAGTTGTTGAACTAACAAAATCTTCAGAAACATTTTTTGCCAATTTCCACACTTGAAGAGGAAGAAGACTAGAATGCTTGTGCACAATCTTATTTCTATTAAACCAAATAGCCCAAGCGATGGCAAAGAAAAGCTCCAAGTCCTGAAGAGTTGCATGGGAGAGAATGAATATTGTGGAATCAAGAAAGGATTTGTTGATGCCATGAGTGCGAAGAGGATTATCTGACCAAAGACACCAAACCGATGCTAAAAAGGCACAATGAAGAAGGGCATGATCAAGACTTTCAACTTCACTGCTACAAACAGGGCAGCCCCTAGATTGAGTAATCCCATGGCAACAAATGGCTTCCATCATAGGGAGACCATTGACACAAGCTCTCCAAGCAAAATTTTTAATTTTCGCTCGGAGATTAAGGTGCCACAATTTCCTCCAAACCAGCTTGCAAGGATCTCTATTTGAGCATTCTTCTTTCTCCCTTGATTCCGACAAATTATGGGCTATATGGTAAGCACTTTTGACTGTGAAATCTCCCCGACTATTCCCTATCCAGATAATTTTGTCCTCCGGAAGGTTGTGGCTTAAAGGTATTCTCAGGATTAAATCAGCTTCAAAAGGAAGGAAAGTTACTCTAACCATGTCTACTCTCTACCATCTTGTCACTAGGTCAATGAGAGAAGAGACCATTGGGAATTGGGGCATATCATTTGGTGGAGAAATAACCTTGTAAGTAGATGGGGTTGGCGGCCACTTGTCCTCCCATATATGGATTAATTTCCCATTTCCCACTCTCTACCGAGTTCCCTTCCTTATAACATCAAGGCTACTGTGGATGCTTCTCCAAGAATATGAAGGGGAGCTTCCAAGGTTAGCATTCAGAATATCTTTAGTAGGGAAGTATTTAGCTTTAAGAACCCTTGCCACTAGAGAGTTTGGGTTTTGGAGGATTCGCCATAATTGCTTTGCCAGCATTACTTTGTTGAAAGCTTGCAAATTCCTAAAACCCATGCCTCCTTGAGCTTTAGGCATACACATTGTTTTCCAGCTAACCCAATTCATTTTAGGTTCTTGTTGCCTTTGGCCCCACCAGAAGTTCCTCACCATGCTTTCAATATCATCACATAAGCCTTGCAGAAGAAGGAAGCAACTCATGGTATTAGTGGGAATTGCTTGAGCTACCGCTTTTATAAGGACTTCCCTCCCCCCCCATAGAGAGGAGCTTACCCTTCCAGCCAACTAGCTTGTGCCCAATCCTCTCTTTTAGGATAGAGAACACTTGCATTTTCGATCTTCCAATGAAAGAAGGAAGGCCAAGGTATTTTGAGTGTCTAGAGTCTTGCATAGGACTTAGGGTAGCAAAGATCTCCTCCTTGACTTCTAGAGCAGTGTTGGGGCTAAAGAAAATTGAGGACTTATCAGTATTGATCTTCTGACCCAAAGCATCCTCATATTTCTGGAGTAAAAACTTTAACTCCCTGCTTTCCCCCACACTGGCCTTGCAGAAAAGGATGCTAACATTCGCAAAGAGAAGATGGGTAACTCTTGGACAGCCCCTACAAATGGAAATGCTTGTCAAAAACTGGTTCTGGGTTGCCTCATGGATAGGAGCTGAGAGCCCTTCAATGCAAATAAGGAAAAGAATCGAGGAGAGGGAGTCCCCTTGCCTAAGCGCCCGTGTAGGCACAATGTTACCACAAGCAACCCCATTTATAATAACTAAGTATGAGATTGAGTGATACACTTCATTACAAGGTTTACCCACCTTGAGCTGAAACCCAGTTTCTCCATAACCCCCTGTATAAAGCCCCACTTGACTCTGTCAAAAGCTTTACTCATATCTAATTTGGCAGCCATAAAGCCATCATTCCCTACATTTTTGTGATTCAAAAAGTGCATTAACTCAAAAGCCACAAGTACATCGTTAGTGATTAATCTGTCAGGAGTGAAAGCACTTTGGTTCTCTGAGATGATATAAGGGAGAATAGCCTTAAATCTATTTGCAATAGTTTTAGATGTGAGTTTATATACTACATTACATAGACTTATAGGGCGAAAATCAGACATCTTTTTGGGGTTATTTACTTTAGGGATGAGGGCAATATTGGTTTTATTAAGACAAGCCAGAGACATATCACTATTGAGAACATTTAGAACCATATTAGTAATGCTACATCCCACAATACTCCAATATTTTTGGTAGAAAATGGCAGACATACCATCTGGGCTAGGTGCTTTTGTGGGGTGGATCTGTTTAAGAGCGACGGTAACCTCCTCCCTAGTGAAACACCTGTTAAGGCTTTCATTCATATCTTCCGTCACTTGTGTGGGAATGGCGGCAATTACTTCATCGATCCATGATGGGGAAGCCATTGTATAAATGCTGACAAAGTAGTCAATGGCCGCTTAAGCAATACTATCTTTTTCATCACACCATCTACCTTGGCTATCCCAAATTCCCAGAATAGTGTTCTGCTTGCACCGTTCAAAAGCTTGGGCATGGAAAAACCTAATATTTTTGTCACCCTCCTTGAGCCAATGAGCTTTGGCTTTTTGCCCCCAATAAATTTCCTCATCCTCTAGAAGGTCATTGATTTCCCTTCTTAAACTGTTAATCTCAGTGCTAAGTGTTCTATCCTTGTCTTGTAAAGTCAGGGAGTTCAAGGCATTTTTTTTTGTCTGGATCTTCTTTGGAATCTGCCTATACACATTAAAGTTCCAACTCTTTAGGTCCGCAACACAGCTATTAAGATTATCCATAACCCCTTCTGGCATATTAAGGTCAAACCCCATCCCCCAAGAATTTTCGATAATAGCCTTACAATCTGCATTTTTTGTCCACCTTGCTTCAAAATGAAAACGATTTGTACGGGTTTGGTGCTAGACAGTTGAGTCAGATAGGAGCAAGGCACTGTGATCAGAAGTTGAGTCTTCCAAATGATACACTTTCATTCCCCCAAAATTTTCAATCCACTCAAGGCTGGCAAAGGCTCTATCTAATCTCAAATATATTCTGTTTTCATCTCTTTGCATATTACACCAAGTAAACTCTGAACCACAATATCCCAAATCCTGAAAAGTATAATAATCAACCACCTTTCTAAACCCATCCATTTGTTGTTGAGTCCGGATAGCCTCCCCAAATTTTTCAATATTAGACAATATTTCATTAAAATCTCCTAAGCATAACCAAGGGAGGTGCAGTTGATTATTCAGGAAAGCTAAAAGGTGCCAGGATTCATACCTTTGATGCGTCTCCGGATGGCCATAGAAGCCTGTCAACCTCCATTTAATGCTTTTCTCTGCATCATTGATCATAGCATCAATGTGGTTCTGTGAGAAACTCTTAATCTCCAAATCTATCTCCCTAGTCCATAGTAAGGCAAGTACCCCTTTTCTGCCTACACAAGGAACAATAAGCCCATTTGCCAGTCCAATCCTGTTCTTTATTCTTTCCATTCGCCTATTTTTTTTCCTTTGTCTCGATCAGAAACACCACTTTAGGATTCCACCGTTGCACCATGTCATGCAACGCCCGAGCTGACCAAGGGTTCCCCAACCCTCGACAGTTCCAACTTATGACCCTTATTGCTACCGCCATTATAGCAATTTTTCCATACCAAACTCCATACAAAGTATATCCAAAAAAGAATAAAAAAATCCAAGGGTACAAACAGAGCATCAAGCAGAACCAAATACAAGGGGAAGACCCGAAATCAGACCCTTAAAAAGCAATAAGGAAAACCTAAATCAAGTAAAAACTACTCACTAATGTCTTTGAGTAGCCACCCCCAGCCAAAACACACCAAATCTGTAAATGCCCTTACTTGCCAGAGATTCATCCCGCAAAATAAAAAACTTCTAGTGGACTGAAAATGATAGCACCACTGACATGGCAGAGAAAATGACCCACTTGGGGGTAGAGAAGTAACCCACACCGGCCAAGAAAAATGCCCACTGACAGGGCAGAGAAAGCCCCACAATGGTGGAGGAAGACCCACAACTGGGCGGAGCAACCAGACGGCGCATGACCCACAGCAAGGGGAAATCCAGCCCACCAAGGAGCCAGATAAGGCCATACTCCGAAGCAGAGCTCGCGAACGTGGTAGAGATCAGCTCAAGCGTACGATAGCAGGAGTCTTTCTATCGTACGCCAAGAGAGAACACTCCTACGAGGGAGAGAAAAAGTTAAGTTTGAGATTGGTAAGTTATAATTTGCCCAAAAAATAAAGAAGTTCTAATTTTCATTACATCCAAACAAAATTCCAAACACCCAATTTTGTACATATACATACACATGAAATCATTTCAAAACTTTTTTCTTAAAAAAGAAAAGTAACACATGAGAGAGAGAGAGAGAGAGAGAGAGAGAGAGATTTCCCTATTTGCCCACCATGGCACCACTAGAAGTAGAACCACACAAAAAGTGGATCCTAGTGAAAACATAGGGACATTTGGGTCAAATGGAGTATAGTCTATTAGGAAAATATGGGTAAATATGAACTCCCCCAACATGGTAGCACTTGATCTTTGATTTGTTGTCCATTTGGTATTTTGAACTTAGGGTTAGGGGTGGAAAAGTGGGAAGATATAAAATGATAGGAGGATGAAAAAGTAGGAGGATGGAAAATAAATTTAATTTCCCTCCTTTTTGTTTGGTTAGGAGTGAAAAAGTGGAGGGATGGAAAAAATGAAGTTATATAAATCTACTCATATACCATTGTTAAAAAAATGATGCTCAATTAAAACAAAAAAAAAAAAAATGACAAAAAAAAAATACAATCACCCAAATTTATTAAAAAAATAAAAATGATGCCTTAAAAATAAATAAAAAAATGGAATGAGAACAAAAGAAACACTTAACAAGGGTATTGAAGCCCAACAAAGAAAAGAAAAGAAAAAAGTGAGAACAAAAATCATACAAATATTAAAACTGGAATTTTAAAATTTATTATAAAAAATAAAAAAAAAAACACACACACACACACACAACACAACACATACAGAAGTCCATGTGCAACTTGCACCTGGGCATTTTTGTCCTTCACCCATAAGATTTTCCACCACTAAGTTTTCTCCCCATTTTGGAGAGAAAAATTTTTGGTGGGTTCAGGTGGGCTACACTATTATTTTCCCCTCTCCCCCTCTCAACCAAACACCCTCCAAAAAGTTTTCTCTCCTCATTTTTTTCTCATTTTTTTTTTCCATCCTCCCTAAATTCCACTCTACCAAACACACCCTTAGTTTTGATGAAGTTAAAATATTCAATCCAATTTATAGCAATTATTTATGGAATAACAAGCTTAAAAATAGTTAAATGAAACTATGAAGAGTTTTTTACTATGCTTAACAAAAAGACTCCAAGACTACTTGACCTTTACAGATTGGGTTGAATTGGATTAGAGATTTATCAGTCCCAAGTAGTTTAGATGAAAAAAATAAACCAATCAACCTGACTTGGCGATTTATGCACGCTCCTAATCACAATATATAATTTTATGAGGTCAATTTATACAACGCTCCCTTTCAAAATATATTCACATTGGTTCACAGGATACACCAATTAAATATGAGAGTAACGATTCATAAGATAGTCTCATAACCCTAATCAATAGGGATTTTTTTGGGGGGGGGGGGGGGGGGGGGCGGGGGGGGTGATTTTTTTTTTAAAACGGGGGGATGATAACCCAAAATGTTTTACTCTAGAAATTTGATGTGATGTGATACCGTTATATTATATGTTTATTAGGCCAACTATTATGTCTCTCCTTTAAAAACAAAGAAAAGAAGAAGAAAGGTCCTACTATTGAAGATAGGAAAAACAGAAAAAGTAATGAACGCCTTAAGACATTGATTTAGAAATTTTTTATGGTAAAAGAAAAAAATATAACTAATTTTTTTATAAAATGAATTATTGACGATTGCTTTAAGAGTACGCTTAATCAAAACCCTTCAAAATATCACGTTATTACTTATCGGCAGCTGTAAGTTCATTGACCATTATAACATCATAGTAGCTCAAAAATAAGAGTATTGTTAGTGATATTAAAGGCGTTGTTCTAACTAAATTCTCAAATTGTAGATATTTGACTCACAAAATAGATGGACATATGTATTTATTTATTATATCTTACCAAACCGGCTATTTAATTTTTCACTAGGAATTTTTCTCAAAAAAAAAATATAAAATGAATTATTGACAATTGCTTTAAGAGTACGCTTAATCAAAACCCTTCAAAATATCACGTTATTACTTGTCAGCAGCTGTAAGTCCATTAACCATTATAACATTATAGTAGCTCAAATACAAGAGTATTGTTAGTGATATTAAAGGCATCGTTCTAACAAAATTCTCAAATTGTAGATATTTGACTCACACAATAGATGGACATATGTATTTATTTATTGTATCTTACAAAACCAGCTATTTAATTGTTCACTAAGAATTTTTCTTTAAAAAAAAAATTATAAAATGAATTATTGACAATTGATTTAAGACTACTATTAATCAAAACCCTTCAAAATATCACGTTGTTATTTGTCGGCAACTGTAAGTCCATTGACCATTATAACATTATAGTAGCTCAAAAACAAGAGTATTGTTAGTGATATTAAAAATGTCGTCCCAGCAAAATTCTCAAATGGTAGGTATTTAACTCACAAAATAGGTGGACATATGTATTTATTTATTATATCTCACCAAACCAGCTATTTAATTGTTGACTAAGAATTTTTCTCCCCAAAAAAAAAAAAATTGTTCACTGAGAATCATTTAATGAAGTGACTGTCTGAAACTTGGATGTGATGTGATATGAACTTGTGTCTAGAGGAGCTATCAGCTTTGTATTCTACACCATATTCTTTTTTTTCTTTTTCTTTTTTTAGAATCTTCTGCACCATATTCTAAGTCTATCTGGTCACGCAACAAATTTACAATTTTTTCTTTTATAAATATTGTTTTGTTGAGGCGATTTGTTTTAATTAATGACAGTGTTGAACCATAAAAAATAGCTTTATGAGGGCATTTGGATACTGCTGAAACTTAAGTCTGCGTTTTGCGTTTTACTTTTTTAATTTTTTTTTTCCTGCACCGTTTCTGATTTTGGGGGACAAAAATAATGTTTATACACTGTTGAATACTGTTCACACACTGTTTGACACTGTTCATACACTGTTTGACACTGTTCACAAGTTAAAAAATATTAAAAATGGGTCCCACGATATTATTCACACATTTAAAAATTATTTTGCTACAGTGTTTTCAGTTTTCAGTTTTCAGTTTTCAGTTTCAGCAACAATAAACTCAATCCAAACGGACCCTATATCTAATTTTTTTGGTTTATGTCAAATTTTTTACACGTACTATAAAAAATAACTTTTTGAGTTCTATTTGATATTTTAGTATTACTTTCAGTTCCCTCGTCATCAATTCATCTAATTTTTTATTAATTAGACCCCACAATAATTCATTTTTAACAAATACCTTATGATTTAACATTTTTCTTAATTAATATATAATAAAAATAATGTTAATAGTAGGTATATGTGAAAATAATAATTCAACAATTATAACTTGCCATCTCAATTAGTTGTGAAAAACAAATAGTCAAATTTATTGTGTCACTAGTGATATGTTTGGTTTGAAGGAAAACTTGAACGATGGAAAAAGAATAATAGAAAAACCCCCCCCAAAAAGAAGTTCAAGTTATCGGTTTTCCTTTGTTTGGTGTGTGAAAAGGGGGATGGCTAGAGATTTTCCACCTAGCTCCACAAAAACCCATCCTCCCAAATTAAGAGGAAAACTTGTTTAGAAAAATATCCTGCCATAAAAATTTATTATTTTATCCCTTTTGGTTCCGATTTCTATATTCATTTTGGAACTGCTTATTTTTTCTGTTTCGTGGAAAGATTTCAAATGTTTAAAAATGTTGTATCTAAGAAATGGTGAGTTTTCATAAAAACCATTTTATAAAAAAGTGTTTTTTCAAGCTCTTGAAACAATTAGACCCAAAGCCCTTCCAAACAAATAATGCTAGCAACGTAACATTTTTCTTCATTTACGGTTCAATCATGTAACATTTTTCATAACTTTTTTTTTTGTTGATATTTTATAACTATTGGTATAATCTTTTGTTATTGAAGTAATTAGTAACACTACTTTTACTTAGGT
Organism: Quercus robur; assembly: GCF_932294415.1. Classification (NCBI taxonomy): domain Eukaryota; kingdom Viridiplantae; phylum Streptophyta; class Magnoliopsida; order Fagales; family Fagaceae; genus Quercus; species Quercus robur. The sequence continues at coordinate 5,808,319 of NC_065543.1, read as the reverse complement.
TCACCACTAATATCACTTTCTTTTTAGAAGAATATCACATTTATTATTCACTAATCACAACATATCATGCACATATATATATATATATATATATATATATATATATATTGTGTCTCCAGACTTATTGCTTCTAAATTGGCACTTATTCCATTTTGTTGAACTAACTAGTCATTAATCTTTGAATCAAAAAAAAAAAAAAAACCTAGTCATTAATCTCTTTTTTTTTTTTTTTTTTTTAAGTTATATATACTATATCCTATGATGGTTCGACAATTGCTAATAATCAAAATCATATTGAGGGTCTCCCCTCTCCTCATGTGTGTGTGTTAAATACTTAGTATTCTAAAAAAAAAAAAAAAATCATATTAAGGTGTTTCTAAAAAAACTCATATTAAGGGGTATTTCAAGATTCATATCAGGCTCACTTCGTCTTGCTGTAAATGTGAAATTTTAGTGAAAAGCCTACAACAATTAAATGGAACGAAGAAAATGGGCCAACATGAAATATGTGAAATGGCTATTTAAAAAGGTTGTAAGCTTGTAGCCTGATTCTCAAAAAAATAAAAAAGCTTGTAACCAGCGGCGAAGGTAAGTACAAGAACGGCGCGCCGGGGGGGGTGGGGCTTATATATAATTATTTTAATGTTTTTAAAATTTTGTCTACAAAAACAAGAGTTGTCCCCCCAAATATTTGAATTAGTCCAATGATGTTCTTAAAAAAAATAATTGGTTTAATAGTTATAGAGATATAACTTTATTTTTCGCATGTGAAAGATAAAGTTATATTTTTTGTATGGGCAATTCTGTTTTTTTGTAGTGGCAATTCTATTTTTTGTTATAAAATTGTTCTTATATCTATTAAATATTTGATAAAGTTTAGTATCAAGCATGTCTGAATCTTTTTTTTTTCAACCCATTATGTGCCGATTAACATGTCATTGACTCATTAAAAAAATCTTGTCACTAAAACTACACATAAAATGTGTCTTTAATTGTCACATAATAAGTCAGAGCAAGATAATTTCAAATATGTTTGGAGCCTAACTTATTTCACCAAGTTTTGGATCATTTATGTTTTTGAGAATTTCATTAGTTGAATTGAAAGATTTTTTACTTACTTTAATATAAAATTTGATCATTTGTATTTAAAATGAAATTTTTTAAGAATTTCACAATAAAAATGGAAATTTTGAATTTTCTTTTATGAAAAATCGCCATTAAACATAATTTTGATTGAAAATACTAAGCTTTTTTTTTTTTTTGGTGTATATATATAACTTATCAAATAAAAAAGTGTATGTATATATAATAAAAAAACATGTGTATATATATACGTGTGTGTGTGTATGTGTGGAGCTTGTCTTAATAGATATATTAGTGTAACAACTTGGCCCTCCCAAACAAAAATTCCTAACTCCGCCCCTGCTTGTAACTCCAAAATATAAAAGTATGCGAGGTTTCTTTTAGGGAGTTTCGTATTATAGTAAAAAACCCTAGGCGATTAAGTGTTATACAAATGAAAGTTTACACATAAAACAATAGTACAATTAAGTGTTATACTCAAAATCTGAAGGGATTGAGTTCCATGTTTCAGAGGAAAATCAGTGGGAGATTTTTTGAATTTTTCCCTACTAAAAAATTAACTATATATAAATAGTACGAAGGGATCAATCCAATGGTAGATATAACGTGTATTAATAAGAGAAAATTTAGTTGATCCCTAACCTAGACTTTCTATCCCACTCTAACCTATAGATTGAATAAACATGCACGTGGAGGGATTTTTCTAACCTAACATGAAATGAGTTAATAACCTGACCTTATTATTAAATTGATTTGTTCAAAGTTGATCAGACCCATTTATTCACTTGCCCGTCATTTTGTGAAGGAATCACCCAAATCTACCTAAAGCTAAGTAAAATAAACATGTATGTGCATGGAATTTTTAAGCATTAGCAAGTATTTTGAACACCAACATTATTTTTTTCTTAAGAAATAGTTTCAACTTATAGCGTTCACTTTTGATGATTACTCTTTATCATCAGACCAAGACATTAATTGGTTTTTTGTATAGACAAAAATTAAATCTCGGATCTTTTATTCGATAACAAGAGACCTTATCAATCAAGCTAACTGAAACCCACAAACTCCATTCTATTGAGCCAGCTACTAATGTGACATACTATTTTGGGTTCCATACTTCTATCTCATTGATTGTTTTTGTAAGTTGAAGGGCAGTGAGTAGATTTTAGTAGTATAATATTTTGGGTTCTCTCTTATTTCGTTGATTTAATACGTCTATTAAATTTATTTAAACTTAAAGTTTAGTGATATTGTTCATTTTTTTGTTCATAAAAGAGAATTTTTTTTTAGGGGGAAACTGGACTTTAATTAAGAAAGAACGGCTAAATCAACTTGAAGTAAGAATAAAATTATGGTAGAACATCCTCCATCCATACTAAAAAGTCTAGAATATTACTAGCATATTTAGCCAAACTATGAGCAATTGAGTTACCTTCTCTCTTTGTATGAGAGTAAAGTAATTGAACAAAACCTTGAGAATAAAACTTTACATAGTACCACAAGGCATCCTACTGACTATTGAGGCTCAAATAATGTTAAACATGTACCATATTAAATAAAATAAGATAACATGTTCGAGTAGAAATTAATTTTTAATTATGTTTGGTCGTTTATTGTTGTTTGCATGTCACTGGAGAGTTGAGGTGCAAAACCCAATTTGATGTGAAATCTAACTTTGAGGATTAAGGTTTGGGTATGGAAATGCCTCAATTAAGAGGAATTTTTGAGAAAATACACAAGTTAATAATGAAAGATGAGACATCCTAAGTGACTTCTATTACCAAGAGACAAAGTGAAATTCCTAATTCTATGTTATTTCCAATGCTATTATTTCAAAGTCATGACTTAACTTAAAGTAACCTAGTTTAAAGTGAATTATACCCTAATTCTTATAAACAGACTGAATTAAAGTGCTTTGATTTGAAGTAAACCTAATCAAACTGATAGATTCTAAAGATTTAGGATTAAATGTTTAGAGATTTAATTTGTATATGTTAGCAAACTGAGAACAAAAACATGTCTAGAATAAGTGTTAAACATTGCTCAAAGTGTTTCAAGTCAATCTTAGGAATATTCGAGCGGCAGGAAAAGGAATTAAGTTTCATTGAAGTTCGATCGATTAAAGATCAAGCAAAACGACCGATCAAAAATCAAGGAAAAATAATTTTTGAAGAATTTAAATCAGGCCCAAGCCCACGAAAATGTTTAGGGTTTCAGTTCAACATTCTTAAGTATAAAAGAAAAACCCTAACTACGTTTTGAAGACTCTTGGAAGACTTGTAAGTTACTCATGTGAGATCTGAGAGGTTTTGTATCTTCTAACTATACAAGTGTCTACTAGAACAAGACTACAATCAAGTGCTGATGAAATCTAGTTGCCGCAAGATCAACAAGTGGTAATCTGAAACCTTTGAGTGGGATCTCAAAGCGTGGGAACTTGTGTGCTGCAAATTCAAGAGAGAAGAGTCTGTGAATTTAGAGTTTGCACGTAGTTGTGTCAGTAAGTTACTACTGGAAGTAGCAATAGTTTTAGGGTTAAATCTTTTATAAAAACTTCAATTCTCCATTAGTGGATTTGTTTACCTTGAAGATAACTATGTCAAATCCTCCCTAAGTTTTTACCTTAAAACGGTTCGTTTAATTAGTTTTCCTAGGTGATCATATCTGTGTGTTATTTACTTTTCCGTTGTTTGCATGAAATGATCTTTCATTGTTTAACCTAGATCTCATAATTAGCCTAAGTAATCACTTGGCTAATATATTAGGTTAAACAATCTGCTTTAAGGGGTCTAAACAAACAAACACAAACTAAAATGATTTGAAGTACATCATATCAAAGCGAACTAGATTGAAGTAAATCAATTCCAACTAAACTAGATCAAAGTAATTGCATCATATTCAAGCCTAAGTTATTATTTTAGGGTTTGACTTACCTTCAACACTTTTAAAAATGAAACTCCTTTTGTTTTGATAAGAGACTGTCACATCACCCACTAACTAAATAAAATGTGAGGATTAAAATTCATTACCACTTATCATTGTTTATTTAAAACAAAAAAACATGTTTTATTAATAAAGTACTGAAAGTAAACTAAACCTATTATTTTAAAACCATACATATTCAAAATAAGCGTAAATTTAGTTAGTTCAGCAACCAATAAAAAGCGTAAGTTTAGTTTATACGCAAATAAACACATAAATATGGTTTTCACTTTTCTTTTCTTCACAAGAAATATACATAAATATTTCTTGTGAAGGAAAGAAAAGTAAAAAGATGTAAAGTATAAAAAATGATAGGGAAGTGACAGGATAGAGAAAGCTACTAGTTTGGCAATTGTGCCATGTGTGTATAGAAAATAATTAATTGTTCAATATTTCAGGTACAATGCTTCCTCTTCTAAAACAAAAATAAAAGTTAGAATTGCCCCCAACTAGGGAAATCTACCCACCCCCAAGACCTGCAATGTTGTCCATTCCATTCCGACCCCATGCCCTCCATAATTTATGCCCCACATACACACATAGATTTGAAACTACAAATAAAAATTAAAAATTAAAAATTAAAAAAAAAAACTTTGTATACAAGTGTGAAGCATTGCAACAATGGACGAGGTCAGCATAATTTATCCTCCACATGAATACATAGATTTTGGTTTGATGGTCACTTCATAAGTATAAAATTCTTGTAGTGTGGGGAGTAAAGTCGAAGTTCAAACCTCTAAAATGAAACTTTATACACATAAATTAAGGCTAGAGTAAAATTTTTATATTATATAAAAAAAAAAAAAAAAAAAAAAACCAAAAAAAAAAAAAAAAAATTTTTATAAAATTGCTTACTGTACAAATATGTACACTGTTCGTTAGTCTTCCAAATAACTTGTTCTCCGGATCAATTGAATGATGTTTTCCGTTTCTAAGCTTAATAAAGTTTCTAGTTTTGATTCAGTCAAAAAAAAAAAAAAAAAGTTTCTAGTTTTGATTATTAATTTCATAAACAAGTTTTTGGGATAGAACTTGCCGAATTAATGTTCCAATACAATAACAGTTTTTCAGTTTTAAACCAGAAAAATGATTTTTAAAATGGTATACATACAAGCATGGTTGTCAAAATCGCGATCCGGATCGTAAAATCGCACAATTTTACGATCCCACCTCACCAAAAAGTTTAAAATCGTAGCAGGATCGCAAAAATGGTAGGATCGTATGTAGGATCGTGTAGGATCGCATAGGATCGTAGGATCGTATGGGATCCTACCGATCTTACCGATCCTACCATTTGGCTTGATTTTTTTTTTTTTTTTTTTTAAAGTGGGATTCATTTGGGTAAGATAATCCACCTAAACTCACAAGCCCAACGGGTTATCAGAAGGCCAATAATGAATTGAAGTCCCAAATTTACCTCTATGTCAACTTAAAATCTCAAAAAAAAACCTATATTACTTAAGTTTAACATTTTCAAAAACAAAACCTAAAATATTTAGATGATGAAATGGGATATGACAATGACAGTGATTAGATTAGAAGAACCTTAGAATGAGAATTCTCTTTTGGATTTCATATTTGTAATTAGCTAGTTTACCTTAGACTGAGAATTCTCTTTTGGATTACATATTGTAAATTTGTAGTTAGCTAGTTTTTATATGCTAACTAGCCTAACTTATTTTGGATTTGGAACTTAGAATTTGAAAAACATTTTCCATATGTGTAGATAATATTTTGGTCATGGTTGTCAAAATCGCGATCCGAATCGTAAAATCGCACGATTTTACGATCCCACCTCACCAAAAAGTTTAAAATCGTAGCTGGATCGCAAAAATGGTAAGATCGTATGTAGGATCGTGTAGGATCGCATAGGATCGTAGGATCGTATGGGATCCTACCAATCTTACCGATCCTACCATTTGGCTTGATTTTTTTTTTTTTTTTTTTAAGTGGGATTCATTTGGGTAAGATAATCCACCTAAACTCACAAGCCCAACGGGTTATCAGAAGGCCAATAATGAATTGAAGTCCCAAATTTACCTCTATGTCAACATAAAATCTCAAAAAAAACCTATAGTACTTAAGTTTAACATTTTCAAAAACAAAACCTAAAATATTTAGATGATGAAATGGGATATGACAATGACAGTGATTAGATTAGAAGAACCTTAGAATGAGAATTCTCTTTTGGATTTCATATTTGTAATTAGCTAGTTTACCTTAGACTGAGAATTTTCTTTTAGATTACATATTGTAAATTTGTAGTTAGCTAGTTTTTATATGCTAACTAGCCTAACTTATTTTGGATTTGGAACTTAGAATTTGGAAAACATTTTCCATATGTGTAGATAATATTTTAGTACTTAGTTGCTAATTAAACATGTACTGAAATTTTTAAATACATTATGTCAAAAGTTAAATATATTTTGTTTCGTTAGAATGACATAAGAACGATGTAGTGCGTGCAAATTACATTTTATGATGCAAATTTTTTTTTTTAATGGATGGATTCATATTTTAAGTGATTATATAACATACAAAGTTATTATCAATAGGTTTTTTGCTTAAAATCTGAAAATAGGTAGGATCTTACGATCCACGATTCGATCCTACGATCTACGATCCTACCTACCTTCCACGATCTTACGTAGGATCCCGATTTTGACAACCTTGATTTTGGTACTTAGTTGCTAATTAAACATGTACTGAAATTTTTAAATACATTATGTCAAAAGTTAAATATATTTTGTTTCGTTAGAATGACATAAGAACGACGTAGTGCGTGCAAATTACATTTTATGATGCAATTTTTTTTTAATGGATGGATTCATATTTTAAGTGATTATATAACATACAAAGTTATTATCAATAGGTTTTTTGCTTAAAATCTGAAAATAGGTAGGATCTTACGATCCACGATTCGATCCTACGATCTACGATCCTACCTATCTCCCACGATCTTACGTAGGATCCCGATTTTGACAACCTTGCATACAAGGCAGATGAGGATTGATTTGATACAGTGACCTCATAAAAAACGAGAGTAATGTTCATAAAAAAAAAAATAAAAAATAAAAAATGAGAGTAAAGAAAGGGGGGAAAATATATCTCTTTATCGGGTATATGCTCTCCATTCTCACCGTTGATAGATCCCACTGTGAAAACCAAAATGAATGATGTGCCTTCAGGTTAGTTTTTTATTGAAAAATTTATTTGTTGAAAGTTGAAAATAAAATAAAATAATACCTTAAAAAACTGAGATTTAAAAGGTTGTATATAAATAAATAAATCACTAAAGTTCAAAGACTTGCAAGGCTGCTCCATGCTCCAGCGTATGCATATCTTCTAACTAATATAGTATAATATATTTATATGTATATTTTAATTAAGTCTTCTTTAACCCTTTACCCAAATTAAATTAAAAAAATAGGGTAAATTGTAAAGTACACCATTGAAATTTAGCATTATTAGATTTTACACTTTGAGAAAATTAAATTTACACCCTGAAGTTTGGTTCCGTTAGCAAAACCCCACCCCTGGTTAGTTTTGGTGATTAAGTAACACATTATCTTGTTGACATTTTTTTTTTTATCTACCAAAATAACACAACTCAAACTGAAAAGCAAAATTATTGGGTTTTCAAAACTTACCCAAATTTGTATTAGCTAAAGCCACCAAGTAGACCCTAGCCCAAATGAGCGGAGTGGAACCGTTGCAAAATCTCTCTTTTCCCTCTCGATCTCTTTTCCCCCTCTCTTGATCTCTCTTTCTCTCTTGGTCTCTCTCTCTCTCCTAATCTCTCAATCTTTCTCTTTCCACATGTTGATTTCTCACTCTCTCTCTTTCCCCCCTCTTTCCTTTCTCCCATAGTCCCTCAAATTTCTCAAGTCACAGGCTGCTAGGGTATCGATGGGGTTGGGGATGATTTTTGATATTTAGTGGGCTAGGAATGACATCGTTCCCCTAAGCCCTTTAGTTTCTTTTTCTTTTTCTTTTTTTAATTAATGTTTTTCAATTTTTTAAAATTAAGAAATTATTAAAAAAAAAATCAAAAATGGTGTTGTTTTGTTAAATAGATAGTAGCACTCAACAGAAAACTAACGGATGACTGAATTGACTATATTTGAAAATGAAAAAAGGTGAAACCTAGAAGGTTAATTTTACATTTTGACCTTTTGTATACCTTAAGGAGTTCTCTTTTTTTTTTTTTTTCTTTTTTTTTTTCCTTTGTAAATTCTATTGTATAATAATATTTTGGTTCAAAATAAGTAACCATTTGGATGGGAACGTATTTTAAAAGTTTGGGTAATTTTAACTATGAATAAAATTGGGGTAGGAAGTGAGATATATTTGAAAGGATTTTTTTAATTCAACCATTTTACCCCTTGATTTATGCTTTTGGGAAAATCAATTTGAACTAAACCAAAAATGAATTTTTTTTTTGAAAATTGTGGAAAATGGGCACCAAAAAGTCATATTTTAATTATATATATATATATATATATATATATATTTTGAAGACATTGATTTCATGTTATTACCAACTAATACCCTCTAAAGTTAATAAAGTATATTCACCTTGGATTATATTTTATATCATATTATGGATAAATTAAATGGATTAGTTTAAATACCAATGATGTGACAAAATATAACTAAGATTTTTTTTTTTTGAGAAAAATTTTAAGATATCCATATTAAAATTAGCTCTCTATCCTAATTATTATAAAGTACTTATTAGGCAAAAATACAAAACTGACCCTCTAACTTTCACTGTTTTTCATTTCAGTCCTCTAACTTTCAGTTTTGTCAATTCAATCCTCTAACTTTCAATTTTTGTCAATTCAAGGTTTCATTATAACTCAGTTAGCGTTGCCATTAGATATGCTTGAAACAACGCTGTTTTGCTCTCTTTTTTTTTCTTTTTTTTTTTTTTAATTTTATAAACTCGAAATTAAAATAAAATAAGAAAAGCCTGGGAGAAAAAAAAAAAAAACCATTAAGGGAACTAACTTATAGACTCGGCCGAGATTGTTCGGCCCGACGATGTGGTTTGACCCGACCAGCTAATCCACAGGATCAAACACCTCTTTATTCCTTGATCCGTGCAAGAAGACTTCAATCAGAGAAAAAACCTGCGGTCCATCTCTGCTGTTTTGCCCGAAGGCGCACCGGAGGCTGATAGGTTTGTGAAATTCAGGCAAGGAGATGGGTTGGCTTACTTGTTTGACCCGAATATTTACACCAATGGTCGAATTTTGGTGCAAGGGATTGATGGGGTTTGTTCCCACCGGAGGAGGAGACCAAGTAATGAAGTAAGCAATGATTCAGGGAAGGGGAATGACGACATCGTTCCCTTAATGTTTTCTTTTTTCTTTTTTTTCTTTTTTTTTTTGAGATTTTTCTTATTTTATTTTAATTCCGAGTTTCAAGCATAACTAACGGCAACACTAACTGAATTGTAACGGAGCCTTGCATTGACAAAAATTGAAAGTTAGAGGACTAAATTGACAAAACTGAAAGTTAGAGGACTGAAATGAAAAACGATGAAAATTAGAGGGTCAGTTTTGCATTTTTGCCTACTTATTATATATATTATTTCTTCCCAAATTATTGGTCATGCTAAAAAAAAAAAAAAAAACCTCACATTTTAAAAGGAATATCATTTATTGTCTTGTCTCTTAATTAAAAATAAATATAAATTTCCAAAATTACCCTTAACAAAGTTCTCAAAAATTTTTATCATTTAAAGTACGTATCTTTTGTAGAGGCATAATAGAAAAGGCGTAAATGCACTTTTAGTCCTTACATTTTGACCTTTTTCCATTTTAGTCCCTACATTTTATTTTTTCCACTTTTAGTCCCTAAAACCAATTTACGCTTTCCGTTTTAGTCCTTGAAGCACTATTCCGTCACCAAACTAACGGGAAAACTGGACGTGGCTGACGTGAGCATTAAAATATTATCAAAAAAATTATTTAACATTTTTTAAATGCCAAAATTATAAATAATTAATTAATTACTCAATTTTAATTAAAATAAAAAAACAAACAAACAAAATTATTTTCTTTCCAACAAAAAAATTTACTTTCTTTTAATTAAAAAGAATTTTTTTTTCCAAATTTTTTTTTTCAGAAGAACATATTCTTTTTTTGATGAACTCAGAAGAACATATTCATGTTCTTTATGTTGTTTCCTATATATGATTCATATTCTTACCAAACACAAAAAACACAAACTCAAATTTAAACATTACCACAAGATCACAAACACAAACACAAACGCAAAGAACACAATAACAAACATAAACCAATTAAAAAGAGTAATTAAAAATTTTTCTTTTTTTTCTTTTCATTATTTTCGGAAGAACAAAGTTACATGTTCTTCATGTTCTTTGGGAAAGAACATGAAGGTTGCCCAGAAAATTAAACATGCAAAAATTCATTCAAAATCCCTTTCCTCCACTGAATCCTCCAACAAATCAAACCCATAAACCCAGAAAAATAATAAATTCCACATGAAAAAAACAAACCCATAAATTTAAAGTAAACACAGCAGCAACCTGAAACCACCAAACCCAATCAAATCTCATCTGCCCCTCTTTTCACTCTCATCCACTACTCTTTTTTCTCTCTAGACCATTCCCCTAAATCAAATCTCTCTATCTCTCTCTCTCTCTCCAAACCCAATCACTCTCTCTCTCTCTGTGGTGAGACCCAAATTCCCAATTGATCCGCAAATGCCACCTCTGAACAACAAATCGATGATGATGAACACCAGGCCAGGAAGAATCGACGGCGACTCCGACGAATCAGAGACGCCATCGAACAATCTCTGGGTCGGTAACCTAGCTAGCGACGTTGCGGACTCAGATCTCATGGATCTCTTTGTCTAGTACGGTGCGCTCGATAGCGTCACCTCTTACTCTTCTCGCAACTACGCTTTCATCTTCTTCAAGCGAATCGAAGTCGCTAAGGCCGCCAAGGATACCTTACAAGATGTCGATCTCCATGGCCACCCTATCAAGAGCGAATCGGACTCCGAGGCAGGGACTAGATCGGGTGGGGCCAAGGTGGAGGAGGAGGAGTCAGGTTCAAAGATCGGGTGCCAGGAGCCAGGGTCAAGCTCGTCCTCGGACTTGTGAGGTGAGTGGGACTCAGAGCCGAACTCGTCCCACTCGGACGAGTCATGGGGAGTGGTGGGATCGAGGGGCGAGTCATCGGAGGAGGATGAAGTGGCGTCTTTGAGATCGTTTTGAGAGAGAATGAAGACGAAAGGGCGAGCGGTGAGTGAGAGAGGGTAGAGAGAAAGTATGAGGTTTTGGTTGCTGGGTTTCATGTTCTTTGATTCGGTGGGTTTCTATTCTTTCTACAGTAACATTAAATTGAGTAATTAATTATTTTTTTTTTAATTTTGGTATTTAAAAAATGTCAAATAATTTTTTTAATAATATTTTAATACTCACGTCAGCCACGTCCAGTTTTCCCGTTAGTTTGGTGACGGAATAGTGCTTCAAGGACTAAAACGGAAAGCGTAAATTGGTTTTAGGGACTAAAAGTGGAAAAAATAAAATGTAGGGACTAAAATGGAAAAACGTCAAAATATAAGGACTAAAAGTGCATTTACGCCAATAGAAAACTTAGTAAATTATTAACTATTAATTTTAGAAACGGAACAAAATTTTGGGATATCCCAAAATAGAATATAGGATTGGACCAACAATTTGGAACGGTTGTCTTGGTCTTTCTACTAATACAAATAATAGAGCAAATAACAAAATATTAAAATAAAAGTGAATTAATATCAATATTTAGTAAGAATTGTACCTCTAATATAAAATTTGATTTAGAAGCAAATTGAATGTAAACATACAACTTTGCATTTTGTCTTCAAATAAATAAAAACTTTATTTCCAAACCGATTTTGGAGTAATATACTAATATTCCTCCAACCCACTATATGACAAATGATAAAACCATCCACGAATACTTTAGTCACATGACCTATTTATTAATGAATCATGTGACTTATTTAAATAATACACGTTGATCATTTTATAAGTCACCACGAAATAAGTTTAAGAAGATTCTTCTAAATCGGTTTGAAGGAAATCTTTGTCCACTAAAAAAAGAAGCAATTTTTTTAAAAAAAATTTCTTTTTTAAAAATCAGATCATCTCGTCTGACCTTACTTGGCCTTTCAACGAGTTTTTTTGGGCAAATAATTGGATCTAAGTTCAATTTTAGCATATTTATGTAGAGTTAGGCTTCTGTCTAATGCATTGATGAATTCGACCAAAGTCATACCGCTCTCTATATATTTTATACATGTAAAAGTCTCTGCGGTCCCCAATGGATATTGGAAGTATGGTACATCAAAAATGTACTAGGTGTAGGAGTCTAGGAGTATGAGTCCATTGTCCTATGAGCCAAAAAAAAAAAAAGAGTCTATTGTCCACGATTTAATGCATAGGAAGCGACAATAGTACTACATAGCAGGTAGATACTGTTACTAATTCCATGCCAAAACCCACCGAAATATAAAGAAGCCATCAATTGAGAGGAATGCGACACTAGCAGTAGCAGATGCTAAAGTGTGCCAAAACCCACCGAAATTTAGAAAAGCCATAAATTAAGAAAATGAACCTCATATGGTTACTTCGTTACTTTCAAGGGAAAATTCATTGGTACGAGACGTAAATTCCAAATATTCTAGGTTCAATTTGCTATACTATTGGAGCAGATTTGTTCTACCATTTATTTTGATAAAAAAAAAAACATTTATATAAAGGTAACTTTTAGTATCACCCCACACTTTTAGTCCAATAATTATTCCATAAATATAAGTGATTGTGGGGTGTAGGAGGCAAAGATCGAGATTTAAGTTTTCAAGAATGAGTTTTACACACATATATATTTAGATTATACTAGAGTAAAATTTCTATTTTGTATAAAAAAAAAGTTTTTTTTTGTGTGTTTGGTAGTATAAAAAAAATTGAATTAAAAGAAAATTATCTCTTAAATTTCTTTATTTAGTGTGAAATGAATTTTTTACTAAATATTTTTTATTGAAAATGAACCAAGCTAAATAAGGAAAATGAAATAATATTTTTCTAACTCATTTTAAAGTTATTAATTTATTATCAAACAAAACAGAATGAGATAATTTTTAAACAATATTTTTTTCAAAATAATTCATTTAAAAAAAATATTAATATCAAAATGAGTGTTAAATTAATTCATTATATTTTCCATACATAGGATTTTTGAAGTATTTCACAAATAGACGGTGGAATATTCCTACCAAACTCCAAAAGTGAAATACTACCACTTTCCTAATTTTTTTTTTATTAAAAAAAAAGAGTTATTCTAATTTTAATTTAAAAAAACAGCAATGGCATTTTAGTATTTTACTAAGATAATGACATGTATAGCTATGGCCAGCTATAAATGGCTCTTCCTTTGCCTTGCTCGCTTATATATTCCTCACACAACAAACGATTCTTTCTCTTTTTGTGGAGGAAAAACAACCGAGAGCTGAAATAAAAGGCCGAAAGGGAAAAACAGAGTGCTGAGAGAGAACCCCCAAAAAAACAATGGCTCTCAAACTCAGTCTTTTCACCTCTCAACCTCCAAAGCTGCCATCTTTTGCTCTCCAGCAAAAGTCCACTCTCAGATCTCCCAAGTTCTTCATGGCTTCCACCCTCAGCTCTGCCTCTAAGTGAGTCTCTTTTTCCAGAGCCATTCATTTTTTTTTTCTTCTAGAATAATCAGTGGATCTTTGTGTTGTTTCTTGTTTTGGAGCTGTTTTTGGATCTGGGTTTTTGTTTTTACATCTTATTATTGGCTTTTGAGTGTGCAAGTGATTGATCTTTGAATTGTGTCAAATGGGTTTTCTTTTTTATCTTCAAAGGGTTTCTATATCTTTGTCTGATATTCCTATGCTGCTTTGTTATGTTGTTATTTAGCTAATTCAAATTCAATAATATTGCTTTCATGCTCTAGCAGTAAGTTTTCGTTATTACCGAGGTGGAGGTACATATTTGATTGATGTCCCATTTGTTTTAATTTTATGAATGTTGTTTCTTTGTATTGGTCTTTCTCTTGCTTTATTCATTCTAGATTGAATTATTTGAGATGCTTTAAGACCAAAAAAAAAAAAAAAAATTTATTACTTCATATTTATAGTGAGCTAATTGAGAGGTTTTGTAGCTTCAAATGCAGGGTTTTAGATCTTCTTGATGGGTCTGATTCAATTTGATGATTCAATTATGAAATGTATGCAATTTGAAATATTTCTTTATTTGTGGAAGGAATGGTTCTTGTATGTAGTTATTTCTTGGTGGTTTCTGTTGTATCTGCCTTTTCTTCTAATGTACTTGATAATTATTTTTCGGGCTAAAAAAAAGGTTAGCTTGCAACATTGATAACATTCTAATGGTGGATTATCTTGTTTGTTCTTCTTGGCGACTGCTTGGTTAGGAGAAATGAATATTGACGCAAAAAATGCTTCTTCTTTTTTTTGTTAGTCACTATATTGTTGTACTTTCTTGAAGCCCCACAAATTCGTGATACACGTTATAAAACTTTTTTATTTTTTTAGTTTTTCCCCCAAAATATTTTGGTTTGATTATGTTGGCAGTAATGGTTTTGGTTGATTTATTGAATTTTTAGTTGATCTGTGTTAATGAACGTGTCATTTTTTTATATCTAATTTCTTTTTGGTGGAATGTGTTAGAAACTTACAGCTTACAATAAACAAATTATATACCTAAAATTGAAGTCTTCCCCTGATTAGTGGTTTTATTTTTGGAAGAGTATATTCTGAGAATTTGAGATTTTTTTTTTCCAACATGTATTGGTTTTATTTGATGGATGCATGATTGTCCACCTGTTGTTTTCTCATGTTTTTGGCAGTGTTACTGGTTTTGTCTACGTGTGGAAGCTTTCTTGATGCATGTCTGTACTTGTCCACTGTCTGGTTTTAATGGCTCTTTTTTTCTTTTGCCCTGGTAGTTCTACTAAGTTAACCTTTTCACTGTGGGCTACCCAAAATGACTTGATGTATTGATTTTGCATGGTCTGCTTTACTGAGACATTCAACCTTTCTCACAAAAAAAAAAAAAAAAAAAACACTTTACTGTGGGCTTGTATTGCTTTAGCCCATGGTCTGTTAGCCCTGCCCAAAATATCTCTTTGGGATTTTCAATATGAACCCTGCAACTTACATGCCTTTTGGTTTAATCTTATTTATATTTTCTAAATTTTCTTTGGATTTGCTTATTTGAATTGGTGATCCTATACTTTGTGCACTGGTTCTTTGTCCCTGCACTCACAGCCCTCTTGACTTCCATTATAGGTTGCAGCTGTAACCTGTAGGTCACATTATTTATAATGAAGGATGATATTTTCATCATGTTTGTGTGTTGAGATAATGTTGTCACTTTTAAATGGTTCTCGGACTTAAAAATTCATTATTTTTCATTTCACCTATTGGTTTTTCTTTGTTGGTGTTAATAATATTTATCTATTTTATGACACTTGTGGCTTAAAATGTTTCCTACGTGATTGCTTTCCAATTGGTTGGTGGTTTAATATGATATTGTGAATTTTCATTCATTATTCTTTAAGATCTTGTAGTGTGATTTAGTCTCTGAATCTATGGGCTTTTACACCCATTAGAAAACTTAACCTCATATGATTAACAAAATCTGAGGACACATCCTCCTTAGTTCTTGTACTGTTTTCATATAGTGGGGAGAAAGGAGGGTTGGGGATGTTGGAGAGGTAGCCATAGACTTGATCTCCTTAATGATCTTCTCCTTTAAATAAGTTGCATATAATTAGTTGCACGTGTGCTTCTTTCGGGCATTGTGAACTGTTGCCATATGATGGGCAGAACCTGAATTTTTTTTTTTTCTAAGTAGGTGCTAGGACAATCTAATGCCACATTCTTCATTTATTGCAGGGAGGTTGAGAATCCCAAGAAGCCTTTTACACCTCCTCGGGAGGTGCATGTTCAAGTCACCCACTCCATGCCACCACAAAAGATTGAAATATTTAAATCTATGGAGAATTGGGCTGAACAGAACATTTTGGTTCACCTGAAGCCAGTTGAGAAGTGTTGGCAACCACAGGATTTTCTACCAGATCCTGCCTCTGATGGATTTCATGATCAAGTTAAGGAACTACAGGAGAGGGCAAAGGAAATTCCAGATGATTACTTTGTTGCTTTAGTTGGAGATATGATTACAGAAGAAGCTCTTCCCACTTATCAAACTATGCTTAATACCTTAGATGGAGTTCGGGATGAAACAGGTGCCAGCCCTACTTCTTGGGGAATTTGGACTAGGGCATGGACTGCTGAGGAGAACAGGCATGGGGACCTACTCAATAAGTATCTCTACCTGACTGGACGAGTAGACATGCGACAAATTGAGAAGACAATTCAGTATTTGATTGGGTCAGGAATGGTGAGATCCTTGCCACATAATTAATGAGACTTTTCTTAAATCTTCTTTGCATGTGCATGCATGCACCCCACGCATAATCCACATGTAGACTTGCTGAAATCATTTTCACATGTACTTGTGTACTATTTGATTAAGGCTTCATACACAAACAAACATGCACATTTGGAAAGCTAAATACGATCAATCACTTCATGTCTGTTACTGGTTTGGTACTCCAACTGCTGGAGGGTTGTGACTATTAATGGCATTTTTTTTTTCAAGCATTGGTTCCATTATTTGCCTGTTAACATCATGTTTTTGAACCAAAATACAAATCCTTTGTACAGGTCAAATTATTTTCTCCAAAAAATGTTTGCTTTTGTGATTGGATGTTACCAAAAAAATTAGTAATTGATCTAGTTGTCTTAATAGTTTTTTTTTTCTCTTTAACTCTTTTCTTAAGTCCATGACAATTCCTTTGATCCTTAACTTTAATTTTCTCTATATCTTTTTTGATAGGATCCCCGAACTGAAAATAGTCCCTACCTTGGTTTCATCTATACTTCATTCCAAGAAAGGGCAACCTTTATCTCCCATGGGAACACAGCCAGGCATGCCAAGGAACATGGAGACTCAAAATTGGCACAAATATGCGGCACAATTGCTGCAGACGAGAAGCGCCATGAAACTGCCTACACCAAGATAGTGGAAAAGCTATTTGAGATTGATCCTGATGGAACTGTCATGGCATTTGCCGACATGATGAGGAAGAAGATCTCCATGCCAGCCCACTTGATGTATGATGGCCGTGATGATAACCTTTTTGAGCACTTCTCTGCTGTTGCACAACGGCTGGGTGTCTACACTGCCAGGGACTATGCCGATATATTGGAGTTTTTGGTGGGCAGATGGAATGTGGAAAAAATGACTGGACTTTCGGCTGAGGGGCGGAAAGCACAGGATTATGTTTGTAGGTTACCTCCAAGAATCAGAAGGCTAGAGGAAAGAGCTCAAGGAAGGGCCAAGGAGGCACCCACTGTTCCATTCAGTTGGCTTTTTGATAGAGAAGTGAAGCTCTAAATGCATTATGGAATAAAAAAAAAGGTTTACTCCCCAGCAAATACCTTCTCACTAAATCATAAATAGAGGTAGAAGTTTTCAAGTTGCATTTTGTTTCCCTATTATAATCTTCCCTCCTAGTGTGGAGAGAATTTGTTGGGGGAGTGACTCTGGCTGTAGATACAGTTGTTTCTTGTGTGGTGTCATTGGATATATGCAGAGAGGGGCAGCTGTAGTTTTAATATTGTGTTCTTTTCAGTGTTATGTCTTGTATGAGTCTCTGTTCCTCCATAGTTTTTAGTTTGTTCTGAGTGTAAGAAAACAATCTTCATGGCAATTTTGATGATGATGGAAATCTCAAGTACTGCTTTAAGTTGTCCTATTTTTTTGCCTCATTATGACTGACATTCGTATGATATATGCTCAGTTTAATTCATTAGCCTTTCTGTGAAGAACAATCTATATGAAATCCGCAAAGGCCATAGGGCCATTGAAAATATATGGTACTATGTAACAAGTCAGATTAATCAATCTTTTTTATTTTGCACTCCCCCAAAAAAAAAAAAATAATAATAATTTTTATGGTAGTGAGAACTTGAAATATGGTATTGAATATTTATTGAACCTGCCATTGTATTTAAGAACAACCTGAATGGATAACCTCAGTAATTGCCATAGTACTGTGACATTTAAAACGAATAAAATTATATGTTAACATTGTGGGAGGACTTTCGTCTCGGTCTCCGATCACTCACATTATGGTACACCTTTCCTCAAGCTAAAGGTTTATAAGGCAAGGGTGAGGTGTATCAATCTACATCCCACCTGCACGAATTTGCTCAATCCTACATCAGGGAGGGACGCCTCCCACTCTTACCTTATAAGCCTTTGGCCTAAAGAATGGTGTACCATATTGTGTGTGTGAACCTTACCTATCCCAAAGCGAACAATACCTGATTAGGGATCGAGACGAAAGTCCTCCCATAGACATGATTCATGATGATGGACTCAAAACTGGTATCTGCAACATAAATAATGTATAGAATCAAACACGAATGGTTCTTCATTTTAATTATTATAATCTTTCGTTAAAAAAAAAAAAAAAGTCAGACCAAACCATGCTTTAGAGGGTTTGATAATGACTTACAAGACAAGGAACAACCAAATAAACCAAAATTGTCAACCGATAAAATGCTGGGCCATTTTTTAATTACTAGTTATTGGAATAAAATAAATGGCAAATAGTGTTTCCACAATAACGAACTGTCAGTTTTCAACTTCTTGCGGTATAGAAAATGACAGAAAATGAAGTACAGATGTACAACTACAGTTTCTTAAGTATGAATAGGATTGGTACAAAAGATGTCAATATCGGGTTGTTTGGTTACAAAATTATGACTACGTTTGGGAACAGCTGAGCTGGATGTTTTAAAACGCCCACCTGATTAGATGCGCGTTAATTAAGTTTACATCATTTGAAATGGCATAAGCGTATAAACGTCCTTATCCTTAATTAAATTCAATCATGTGATTGTATTGATTAATAAACAATAATTTTTCTTACAAAAAGACAATGTCTTTTACATTGCATTGATATTATTGAATTTAATTAGTGACCTTAAAGTAGAACATTTAATAAACAGTACTTTTTTTTAGTTTTTCACCAATGAAATAATGAATTGTGTTACCCTAATATTCAAATGCTGGGCAGTTTGCAATTCCAAAATTCCTTAAGACAAGACAACTATGGAACAATCCAGCCAATCAAGAGTCTAGTAGGTCTACTTAGTTATAGTATGATCAAAGGTGACCCCAAGTTTTGGTGCTAGTTTGATGGCAAAGTCTATTTAGGCTGCTTATTTAGTAGGCCAAAATCCAAATATTTGATACTCAACATCCATTTATTCATTATAGTCTTGACTCCACCTTACTCTCTCTCTCTTCAATTTGGTGCATATTTTCGAGAAAGTAAAACTAATTAGATTTAATTCAATATTATAATTTATAGGTCATGTTAATAGGTATCTTTAGAAAAGTTCTAACACTACTTTTATGAAAATTATAAAAAACTGTTAAAAAATTAATTTTTTTTATCATTTTCCTATAAAATATTTCTATAAATAATTTTTAAATCAATACTTTTAAGACATTCGTCAATATTTTTTATTGTTTATATCAAGTCATTTAATATTATTTGACTTTTCTCTGTATAGTCTGTTTAAGTTGGTGTATATTTTGAGGAAGGTAGAAATTCTAGATTTAAAGCCACCCAATTATTTTAGCTTGACTCTCTACACTGACTTTAAAAGTTGGTGCAAATTTTGGGGAAAGGTAGAAATCGTTGTCGGAATTTATAAGTTTAATGAGCTGCTTTTTATTGGTTCCATTTGTCGGTGGACACTAAAGTCTATAGGGTCTCACTCATAAATAGGAACGAATTTTAGTAGCAATGTTGCCGAAAACATGAGCCACGACTTGTAGCATTGAAGTCATTCCCACCACAAAACCATTAGTCCACCAACTCGACCAATCTAGCCCAAGCAAGCGTGTTTCTTTGGGTTGGTTTGGTTTTTAAAAATGTTTAAAATTTATGGATTTGGTTTCGAATTTGGGATTTTTTACAAACCAGAGAAATCAAACTAATCCATATATTTTTCGATAATCAAAAAAATATAAAAGCATAAAATATAATTTAGACCACATAAATGAATTTGAAATTTTATTAAATTTGAAATACTTGCAAAAAAATACACACTTTGAAATGTAAGATTTGGGCAATAATTATAGAATTAAAGGTTACAAGGTGATGAAAGAGAATGAAAGAAGTGTTGGTTCCTGAAGGAAAGTTACAAGAGATAGTTAAAGATATATGTGGTGGTGCCTTCTTTTGAAGTGAAATTTATTTCTTTTATTACATTTTAATTTTGACAGGATCGCTCTAAGTTTGTTTTTTTTTTTTTATTGACTTTTTTGATTTTAAATGTTATCATTTAGTCTATTAGGTTAACTTATTGGTTTTTTGAATACTTCATTTTAAAAAATATTACATTTACAACATTTTTATAACAAATTATAAGTAATTAATTGTTATTATTGGTTTTAATTTAAACCGACCTCTAAAATTAATTTTTTATCCCACCAATAACAAGTTGTAACATCCCACTACAACTTATAATTAATTTTTTGAAATTAATTTCTGAATGTACATTTTACTTTCCTAAATTTTCTAATCTTGGTATTTAAAATTTGACAATCCCACAACGACTTGTAGCATTGAAGTCCCTCCCACCACGACTTGTAGCATCTGAGATTTGTCCAATCTTGGATTTCTTGCTTTTACCTTGAGAATGGAAATGGATTCACTTTGTATTTCTCCGTACTATGCAATCATTTAGAAAATTGTGAAGGATTCTAAAAATGTCTTTTCCTTGTGCCTATATTTTAACGTTTTGGGCCTTTTGGCACAAATGTTTCAAAATGTTTATACATTTGTATTTCTCTAAAAAAAAATAAAAAATAAAAAGTTTTAGCTGCTTGTATTTGACAAAACGACTTAGGAAGGATTTAAACGGCATGTTTCTATTTATATGAAACGTAATTATTTTTTTATCCTTAAAAAGTAGTGAAGTCTTAGGTGTTGCTGGGTATTTTCTTTTGTCTTTTACGCTTTAATTTGCAACCACCACATCACTGCTTCTTCTTATTTCTTTGTTGACTTTTTGTTCAGCCAGCAACTTTGTTGATAGACATAAACACAGGACACCGTGAGGGATAGAGATAAGGAAAAAGAAAGAAAATTCGTAAATTTGTAACTTTTTTTGGGCTTAAATCTTAATTAATTGGTATGAGATTTACAAACAATATGGAAATTGATTATGAATTTTGGTTTTTTGGAGCTTATGTATAGATTGATCACTTGGAAATTTATTCACGTGGTTGATTTGGGATTTATGAGTGTTGAGGGTTTGTATTGAAGATTTTGTTATGAATTTGAGATTTCAAAATTTATGGGTCTGGGATATGCTGATTTACAAAATGTTTATTTTTGTTTCATTTATCATGAATCATAGCCTTACCTGATTGACATGGTTAATGTGATGTTAATTGAGAATTTAAACAAAACCTTTAATTTTCAAGTTTCCTACACCTTCAGATTCTTTTATTTCAACTTTTAAAAAACAAATGTTCTAGTAGTATATATATTTTTAGGTGAAATAAATCCTGAAATCTTTACAACAATGATTATTGCTAAGGGTTTTATGACCTCTCTCTAAATATCATTGTATTTACTATTTACAACCTTTTTGTCTATAATTTGGAATTCTTTTTGGTTAGTTTTTGGTGGGCGATTTTATTTATATAAGTTTTGGTCAAATATTTTGTAGCATTAGTATCCTCAGATATTTTTCTAATCTATCTCAAGAAGATAGAGGAAGAAGGTTGATGTGAAAATCCAACTCAAAAGAATGACTATGTATTCTTTTCATTTGAATAATGGAAACATGTCCTCCACATAATAGATTACATTTGTCTCATGCTCTAGCCCTACAATTCAATCCTTAAGAGGACACCAATACTTCGGTCGTAAATTCATTTTCCTCTCTCAATGTCCTCAACTAACTCTGTTACCTTGTATTGCTTTTAATTATCTTCTACTAGCTTCTAATTAAAGTCAGTCTAGATATAATTGTAGTATCGTTTATTATGAACCTTTTTTGAATTTTGATAATGTTTGTCACGTGCAATGCCTCAAAACTAGCATTATTAAAGGTAACAGTACAGATGCTCAAATGGATAATCTTTCATTCAAAATGATCCGATATGTGACTAAAGATACAAGGTCCAAATACTAGTAATGGTTTGGGCTCAAACTGACAATCCAAATCCCCCACTAAAGGATTGGTACGGTTTGGTTTAATTATTCTCCAGGCCAATATAGAGATATCCCCTAGAACCCAACCAATCCAGCCCTTTGCCTCATCATTGGAATGACGATGGGTCATGTGACTCGTGTGTTTTGGTGATGATTTCTGGGCTGTCATTCAGTATATTTTGCTAGGAGAATATATCCAGTTTAGATATGAGGTTTAAGTATATAACAAAATGAAGCAAAGTTGGCTAGAAGAAGTGTTTATAATTTGGAATATATTGAGGCACAGCCAAAGAAATTATTTGTCTGATCAGATGCTAGGCAAATGAGGCTACCGGTCTAAATGGGGTATCAAGTAGTTGTGCATGATTCTGATGGCAATGTGATTACAGCTTCATTGACAACCAAGCAACTTTTGGGCTTGATCTTGATGAATCAGAGGTGCACAAGTTAAGCTTACATAAGGTGATTTTTGAATGGATAATTTACTACACTCAGAAGTCACTATTTTGTTAGGCTCCAAGTGTTTCAGTCAGAGTTCAGATAGAGCATAAATGCGGTAATGAAATTATTTGGTTTGAATAACAATGCCAATTTTGTAGCAGCAAATGTGCCCAACGTAAATGTTCATAATGCTAAAAATCCGATGCCCTCAGTAAACTTGTGATCATTTAAAAAAAAAATTAATTTGATAGTTTCTACCAAACAAAGATTTAAATCTAAGATTTGAATCTTAAATGTCTTGATTAGAAAGCTACAACTACTCATCTATCTTAAATGGTTTAAGCTCTTGGGCAATTAGAGGCATGGTTTAAGCCCTTGGGTTTTAAGATCTTTCGAAAAGGACCCAATGGTTCAGAAACAGAGAAACACCAAAAACATAAAAGAAAAGAAACATAATTTTTAAGAAATAAAAAATAATACTAATATGCTCAAAAAAAAAATTTTTTTTTTTTATAGGAACGGTAAAATTATTTTGAAAAAGAAAAAAACCCAGAAAATTAAAAATACTGGTATGCTAAATCAAAAACATAAGAGTCACAGATTATACAAAGATGAAAGCAACTAAAAGCATTCAAAAAATTTCCCACGCATTAGAAAAAAATCCATAAATTCAAGCACAGAGCCAATCGGATCTAACCTAAGAAACATATTCTAATATGATCGATCCAGATAAACACAAACACACAAAAAAGTCTAGAAAAAAAATAAATCGAAATTGTGTGGAAAAAAATTAAAATGTAGCGACTTGTTCGAGGCCTTAATCAAAAGTGAAATAAGAATAGGCACGGAGAATCGCTTATTTATATTGCCAACCTTCAATGCAATTTGCGCCATTTTTATCATAGACGCTCTTGCTCTGCAAATTGGCTTTTTTCTTAAAAAAAATAAACAATACTTTTTCACATTCAATCTCACAAAAATTTTGATACATAAACCAGAAATAAAAACAAAACAAAGACGAACGAGACTTCACTCGTATTCGCTAGCAACCAAGGAGATTATAATTTGTAAACCTTCGATTTTGAGGAGGAGATGCAAAAGTGTGTTGTGGTGAGAATACGTTGAGTTAGAGTAGCTTTTATAGGCCCCGGAACTAAAACCCTAACCCTAATTTGTCTGAGTGTGAAATGACATAAATGCCCCCATTTATTTTGAGGAGGGGAAGTTGAGTTGGGCCGTAGGGTTGAGAATTGGGCTTGAATCTATTGGTAACGAAATGAGCTTACGATTGTTTGGGCCTAGATTTCATCTTTGTTAAAATGTCACTAGCACAAGAGATGTGGCCGTAGAGTGGTGCAGATCTCAAATGGCTTCAAAGTGAGTTGGTAAGAGCCCTTAAAAAGAGCCTGTTTTGGTCCAATTACTTCAAATCATAATATGCAGGCCTACTCAAAATGGCCATTCTATTCTCATGTACAGAAAACCTCTTGGTGCTTTTTAAACCAATGAAATTGGCAAACGAAACAAGCATTCACATCCAACTCGGAAGTATGCACTATCCTTGGGCCTCAATGATGAAATGAAAGTCTCCTCTTTCACACACTGGGCCAAGCACCGCGTCAAACAAGATTTGATTTAGAAATGAACAAAGTTAGCCTCCAAACAATTTTTTTGGAGTAAACCTTTTCAACTCATTATGACCCCGTTTGTTTCCACTTTTTGAGCCCAAAAAGGGCGTTTTGAAAAAAGCTCAACCCACTTTTGCGTTTGGTAAACTCAAAACGCAACTTTTTAATAAAAGTTGCGTTTTGAGCATTGAGAAAAAACTGAGGACAAACGCGGAAGGGATTATGGACCCTCAGGGGTCCATAAATGAAAACGCGCTATGCACGTTTTGTATATTACCGTTGCAAACCCGAAAAATACCGAAATACCCATCAGTTCTCTCACGCCCTCATCTCTCATCTGTGTCTTTTTTCTTCGTCTTCCTTTTCTTCTTCCTCTTCGTCTTCCTCTGCTTCTTCACCAGTCTACCCCCACAATCAACAAAACCCATTTCAACCTTTGATATTCCGAACACAGAATCAACAAAACCAAATCAAAAACAACTCAAAATCAACACAAAAACAACTTAAAATCAACTCAAATCCGAAAAACTCATCCCAAACCCAACTCAAAATCAACCCAAAATCCATATGAAAAAAAAAAACCCAAAATCCCAAAATCCTTATGTTTCAATCATCTTCATCTTCATCTTCATCATCATCATCATCATCATCATCATCTTCTTCTTCTTCTCTGGAGTGTGAAAAAAAAAGAATAAAGGATGAGTTATGGCGTTGGTTCCGATCATCCAATCTTCCCGATCCAAGCACTTAAGGTTACGTTCTGGAGTTGGATGAGTTGGGTGAGTTTGGTTCCTTTGTTTGTTTTGAAGTGCTAAGAGGAAAAAAAAAAAAAAAAAAAAAAAAAAAAAAAAAAAAAAAAAAAAAAAAAAAAAAAAAAAAAAAGAGAGCTGGGAATGTTTTGGACTGAAGATGGTAGAGGAAAGAAGGAAAAAGGAAAAGAAAAGAGTGTGGTTACGTGGGTGGATGAGAAAAAAAGAGGAGAAAAAAAAAAAGAAAAAAAAAAGGAAGTAGAGCCACGTGTGTGGAGAGAAAAAAAGAGAGAAAAAAGAAATTATATCATAATATTTTCACAATATTTTTACAATAAATTTTAAGGTAGGCTATTATTAGCTAATATTGGTGAGAAAAAAATAATTTTAATAGTATGTTAAAATTAAAATTACTATCAATTTTTATCATAATATTTTTACAATACTTTCACAATAAATCTTAAGTGGTAGGTTATTATTAGCTAATATTGGTAAGAAAAAAATAATTTTTTTAGAAAGAGAAAAATTGATTTAAGTACGATGAAGTAATTGATTTAAGTATGAAACAAACTCACATAAAAAAAAAAGTATGAAATAAATTCCCTTATATATTGTCCTTTTTGGTAATTTATCCCTCAAACTGCCACTTTTATAAGTGCTAGTCAAACACTCAGCTTTTTCATTGCACTTTTTAACAGTTTTTACCAAACACTCAACTTTTTGAAACTCCACTTTTTCATTATGCACTTTTAACAAAACTCCATTTTTTCATTATGCACTTTTACAAAAAGCTGAACCAAACTCACCCTATGTAGCTATTTATAAGACTGTCAATGTATAGTATACATTTAAATGAGTGGGTTTGGGTGGACAAATGGATTTGGGTTGATTTTGCCACCCTTAATGTATACTACTTAAACAAATTATATGACTTATTAACAAAGTCATGTGTCTAAAATTGGTTTATTCAATCACTACATAACGTGTTGGAAAAAGATAGCTCTAAAAATGGTTGTACTTTAGAGCCAAACTTTTTCCTTTGAAAATTTCAATCCAAATTATTTAATGGAAATATGTATATATCCAAACTGGTTTGAATGAAAATTCATCAAACCCACTGCATGACAATTAATAAAACTATCCGCATGTACTTTTAGCCAAATGACATATTTAAATGAGTTGTGTAACTGTTTAAATAATAATACTAATTAATGGTTTTATGAATTATTAAGTGATAGGTTGAAGGAAATTTCTTCAAACCGGTTTGCGGGAAAACATTGTCCAATTATTATTTATTATGGGACTTTATAGTAACAATCCTATGCAAATCATGTTGTCTCCAATGCGAGAGATACTAACATGCATGGCTTTATTGGCCAACTATTAACTTAGTACAAATGATTTTAATTAAAAATATAAAACACTTGTTGTGGGTCACAGGTAACTCAACTAAATGTCTTAGTCTGATAATAACATTAATAAAGAGTAATCATCATAATATAGATGACAGATTGAATTTTTATCATATCTATAAAAAAATAAAAATAAAAAAGCCCTTGCATCTTGCATTGCAGTTTTTTGGGTGCATTTAAAACCCGTCTAAGTTCATTGCCGCTTTTTGTTGGTTAACTGGAGATCACTTAGGACTGTGAAGGTGATATTTGATTTTGTTTTTACCTTTGGTCCCCCGGGTTCTCTTTGAGGCTGCAAATAGCAAAGTGTCAAATTGTTTACGAAAAGTTAGGGCTCAGTTCGGAAAAAATTATTTATGTTCTTTCTTTTTTTTAGCCAGTGAGTCAACTTCAAGTTTAAGTTATACTCAATTATGAGTAATGCTACTGTTACAAACTATTTTACAACATATTTACAAATTATTGATGTTGTCAATTCATACTAATTCTTATTTGGGTCCAGTACTAATCTACTTTTTCACTTACTAATAACTATTCATCACATTAACATTTTGTAAAAAAGTTACAAAATAGTTTGTAACTCTTGCATTTTTCCTCAATTATTAAACTATTTTACAACAAATTTACAAATTATTGATGTTGTCAATTCATACTGGTTCTTATTTGGGTCCAGTACTAAATCATTTTTCACTTACCAATAACTACTCATCACATTAGTATTTTGTAAAAAAATTACAAAATAATTTGTAACTCTTGCATTTTTCCTCAATTATTTTAAACTATTTTACAATATATTTACATATTATTGATGTTGTCAATTCATACTGGTTCTTATTGGGGTCAAGGACTAAATCATTTTTTCACTTACCAATAACTACTCATCACATTAGCATTTTGTAAAAAAATTACAAAATAATTTATAACTCTTGCATATTTCCTCAATTATTAAACAAGCCATGCCCAACTATAATAATGTAATCATGAACAAACTCGTAAGTATAAGATTCTATATATATATATATATATATATATATATTTACGGAATACTTGATCCCCTCCTTGACGCTTATTATAAGTTAATATTATAGACATACATGCTAAATATCTTTATAATTTTAATTAAATGAAAATACAATATGAGAAATATTATGTTTACAATATTTTCACAACACTTATACAACAAATTCTAAGTGGTAGGTTGTTATTAACTGTTATTAATGAGCAAAAAACTAATTTTAGTAATGAGTTTAAATTAGAACCAATAACAAATTACAACCTAAAATTTATTATAAAAATATTATTAAAATATTGTGTTCGTAACTTCTTATAAAATACCACATCTTCCATAAAATATCTTTTTTTTGGGGGGTTCCATGTCACATAGTACTTATTCATCAACAGTGGCTTAATTTGTTTCAGAGATTTTATGCACTTTAGTATTCACACCTTGCGCTCCAAGTGAAATATTGATCGTACCGTTGAAGAGGACTTCTATCCACACACACACAAAAATAAAATAAAATAAAAAATGCAATAGGTGCTTCATAAGAGCACTTGTAGCAGTGGAGCTAAAAAGTTATATAGCTATTTTAGCTCCACCAAAACACAAAAATAAACCTACAGTAGTGGAGCTATAGCTATTTTTTTTTAGCTTCATTGCTACAGTGCACATCTATCTATGAATGTGCACTATAGCTAAGAGCTAAAAAATAAAATAATTTTTTATTCTCACTTCCTATTAAAATATTATTTATTTGTTTTTCCTTTTCCGTTTAAAACTCTCAACTCTCACCTCTCTCTCTCAACTCTCCCAGCTCTCTCTCAACTTCCTCTCACCATTGCCAGCCCACCCCCACGTTATTGACCCACGCCATCGGCTCACGCCGCAAACCCAAGCCGCCAACCCAGCTTGCCTTTTTTTTTTTTTGGCTGTTGTGAGTTGTGTTGGTTATGGTTGTGTGGGTAGATCGACATCAGTGGGTGGTTGGGTAGATCGGCATCAGTAGTTGTGTGGGTGGATTAGCATCAGCCATCAGTGAGTAGATCGGCATCAGTGAGTAGATCGGTTCGTTGGCATCAGTGGGCTATGGGTGGGTTTGTGGGTAGATCGATGTGTTCGTGGTGGTGGCTCAAGTGGGTTTTGTGGTGGTGAGTATGGGTGTTGCCTGGTGGGTCTGGGCTTGGTTTTTTTTTTTTTTTTTTTTTTGTTGTTGTTGTTGTTGTGGGCTGTGGTGGTGGTGGTGGTTGTGGTTGTGGTTGTTGTTGTGTGTGTGGCTGTAATGGTTGTGTGTAGTGGTTATGTGTAGTGAATATATTATTTTATTATAGTAGATATATTATTTTATTGTAGTAGATATTTTATTTTGTTGCGATGTTTATATTATTTTATTGTGTTGAAAGCTAAAATAGATCTACTACTGCAGCATATGTGTAGGTAAAATAAATAAAATAACTTTTTGTGGTGCCAAATAGCTAAATTTTTAACTCCACTGCTGTTGATGCTCTAAGTTGCAAGATTAGGTGACTAATAACGGCACTTATGGTCTGTTTGGGATCTACTTATTTCACTAAAATTGAAAATTTTTTGCTGAAAATATTGTAAATAAAAATAAAAGTTAGCTGAAATAGTACAATAAGACTTATGAATAGTACTAAAAAGTACAGTAAGACTCATAAATAGTAGCAAAAATAAGTTGGCAAAAATAATTTTTACCACACACTTAACCCATGAGTAATATCTTATATCTCTACCGTTTTGTGAGAGAGAGAGAGAGAGAGAGAAGGAAGCTTTGGTGCATGCAAATGCAATAGGTGCTTTCATGTTGGTGTTTTCACATTTATTGTACGTACAATAAATGTACAAATTAAATTCATATTTTGGGTATCTGTAAACAGTATACTGTGTACAGATATTGTTTACAGATACCCAAAATATTACTGTGTACAGATACTGTTTACAGATACCCAAAATATGAATTTAATTTGTAGAAAAATTATAAATAATTTTTTAATAATAATCCCATTAAATTCATTATTATTATTATTATTATTAGCTGTAATTTAATAATGATACATTAAAAATAGGTTGATACCGAAATATTTCATCTCAATTGACAAACTAAAACAATGACTGAAGTGGTATTCATAACATTGTTTTCACATGGATCCTCCAATTTTTTTTCTATTTTTCACACTCAACCACATAGGTAATTATGATCAAAACTGTTTAAAAATTGGTGATCCTAGAATTTTTGTATTACCGAAGACCCAAGAAGTTTCCTCTCCCTATTTCTCTAGATTGGAGTTTTAAACGTTAAAAAATTGTAGACAGCATGCTGCCCCCTAAGCCCTAATTCATAACCTATTTTCATCTAAAACCTTTTTATTAGGCAAAGATCATTATTGCTTTAATAACATTCAAACGTCAGTTTTTTTTTTTTATTCTTATTTTTTTTGAAACTCGAAACATTTGAAATTTTGATTTGTAGGTGCCAGTTTAATTACCAAAAGTAACAAATATATATTGATTTTACTAATAAATGTTTTTTAGAAACTTTTTATGGAAAACAAAAAAGTAAAAAAAAAAAAAACCGATTACTTTTTTTTTTTTTTTTTTTTTCTATAAAAAGTTTGAGTGGTGAAACTAGAGGAATTTGATTGGAGTGAATGCCAGCTAAGAAAAGTAATTTGTAATCGCATACACAAAAAAATAAAAAATAAAAAAATAAATAAATAAAAACTCCTATATATCATTCAATGGTTATTTCATTTGGTGAATTCGAAGTTTCAGGTCATTTGGGGAATTCTAAATGTGAAACGAAAGGAATAATGAATGCGAATTAGGAAAAGTAATTTGTAACCCCACACACAAAATAATAATAGTAATAAATAAAAATTCTTTTATATATATGTAAATATAAAAGGTTTTACAAACGTAAAAGTATATTAATAAACTATTTTGAATATGTAGATGAAGTAGAAGGTATATCAATATGATCTTAACAGGTGATAAAATTCCGTAAAGATAGAATGTAAAATTTATGTTTTACATAAATTTTATGTCCTATCTTGACATATCACATTATTTTATTATATATTTAAAAATAAACATGATTACATTTAATTAATTTTAATATACATGTATAAATCTAATCAAATCAAAAATTCATCAAAATGTTATTAAGCGTGATAAAATATATTGAATTTTAAATAAAATAAGATAGGATTAAATAGTCAGCAGAGAAACTTTATGAAATAATTTGAGAGGTATTGGATAAGTGGGACGCAAAAGGTCATAAAGAAATACAACTATTTTAACGTTATTTTACTTGTCCCGTCGTTATCAAATTCAGATTCGTTTAACAATATCGCTTTTGACTCTTGACAGATACTTCAAAATCATGGTTCAAGGGATTTGTAGCCACTAACCACCAAAACTTAATAAAGTGCATGCTCTTGACAGGTGGACAATATTAAAAGAAAAGACATGCAGACAATAAATTATCCCTTTTGAATCTTTGATAGATTTTTTAAGGTCATATTTCATTGAAAAAAAATAAGCAAGTCGCTATACATATTTGAGGGAGGGTATGGTGAGACCAGGATTTATAAAGAAGCCGGGATTTGGGGGGATAGAATTTCTTAATTTAACTCCTAGTTTGGCTTCACAACTGTAGAATTTAGAATTTTACAATTTACGCATGGAAAATAAACACGTCGATTTTTTGTTAATTTTTTGATTGAATAAACAAGTCGATTTGCCTAGTTTTAAATTCCATCTAAATAGGCACAATTCGATTTGGAGGTTGTTTTGCTTGTGGGGTTGCTCCAGTTGAGTTTTCTAATATCATTCTCCACAGTAAGCTCATCCTTGAAGTTATTGATGAAAAATTATATCTTGTTTTGGGAGTATACACTATCTCTTTCACAAGAGGAGGATTTCACACATCATACTATGACTATCTCTCTCATAGTAGCTGAGTTCCAGCAAAAACAAACACATACAAAGAGGAAGAGTAATAGGGTTCAAATTACACCATAAACTTCACTCCTTTTTACACACCTAAATCTCATTTCATTGTTCATTCCATTCCATTTAATTCCCTCCTCCCAAACATGGGAGGAGTGTTTATTTATTTATCTATTTATTAAAAAAAATATTAGCTTAATTTGTGCCTGTAATTTAACGTTTTGGGCCTTTTGGCACAAATGTCCCAAAAGGTAATAATATTAAAGGTAACAGTATTGAATATTAATGCCCAAATGAAAAATCATTTACCCAAAATAATCTGAGTTGTCACTAGAGAGTAAAGATGAGGACCAAACGCTCCTAACGGCTTAGGCTCAAACTGACAATCCAAATCCGCCACTAAAGGATTAGTATGGTTTGGTTTAATTATTCCCTAGCCCTATATAGATAAACCCCGAAAAGCTGGCCCAATTTAATTGAGGAGTTTGAGTAAAATTTGTATTTTTTTGCATGTAATATTGTTTAAAAACTGAAAATATGTTGCTAAAATGCTCTACCAAACAGCCCTAAAGAACCCAACCAATCCAACCCTTATAGAACCCCATCCGCCATATGCACGATTGATTGATTTATCATTGGAATGATGATGGGCAATGTGTGTTTTGGTGATGATTTCTGATCAGATGCTAGGGAAATGGGGGTACCCGTCACTATTGTTAATAAGGTTAATTTCGATGTAGTCATATATAAAAGTAACAGTGTAAATGGTACCAAGTAGTTGGGTATGATTCTGCTGGTAATGTGATTGAAGCTTCATTTACAACCAAGCAATTTGGGCTTGACCTATCAAAGGAACACAAATTAAGCTTACACGAAAGTGGTTTTTGAATGGATAAGCTACACTCAGAAGTCACTATTTTCTTAGTTTCATGGTCAGTTACTTGTTTCAGTTAGAGGGGTCCGAGAATAAATGTGGTAATGAATTTATTTGATTTGAAGAGCTGCATTCTAAAATTGCCAAATTTGTAGAAGCAACTGTGCCCAATGTCCACGTCCATAACAATACTAGAAATCCAATGCCCTGAGTTAATTTGCCATCATTTTGAGACTATAATCACAGACATTTTCAGGGCACTTACTTAATTACAACCTATCAATTAGGGATAGGATATCCTAAAAAGTACATTTGAGACTATAATCATAGGTTTTCCAAACCCAAGCAAACGGGCCAAAACCAAATTGACCGGTAATTATAAAGGATAGAAAAGGATTGACTCAATGGATCAGAAACTGGGAAACACAAAAAACACAAAAGTAAAAATATATTATTTTATAGACGAAAAAATTTATTAAAAAAAAAAAAATCTACCGTAAAATTAAAAATAATTCTAATTTACTAAAATTATTTTCAAAGAAAAAAATAACCCCGAAAATTAAAAGTACCGGTATGCTCGTATTTGATAGAAAGCTAGGCGATTGAGACCCAGAGATTTTGAGGAGGAAACCCAAAAGTGTGCTATGGTCAGAAAACGATGGTTTAGAGTTGCCTTTATAGGCCCTGGAACCACAACCCTAACCCTAATTTTTATTGGTGTGAAATGACAGAAATGTCCCCGTTTATGTTTTATGGGCCTAAGGGATGGGAGGTGGGCCAGTTTGGGAAGAGGGAATCCTGGTGGACCTGAATCTATTGGTAACAGGCTTGAGATCTGATGGGCCTAGAATTCAGCTTTGTACAAATGTCAAAACTTGTGGCCATACTTTAGAAAGAACACAAACTTCAACATCAACCCAACAAAAAAAGAGGGTGTGTTATGTGTAGTATAACTTACACCATTTTTTCTTAAAAGTTACCACGATTTTTGAGTAGAATTGTGGTTTGTTTTTGTATTAGAACTCTTTTCCCTCTCCCTATGTTTGTTTCTCAAAAAGAAAAAGAAAAAGAAAAAAAGCCCAACAAAAAAAGAAAGTAAAAAAAAAAGAAAGTAAAATCAGACTAGAAGAAAGTAGTACTAATTAATAGAAACCTTTAATCGACACGTGCATTACATATTCAGAAACAGACCAAGATACAAGTGCACATGACATAGTACGTACATAATCAACACAACTATTGTTCACCAATGACACAAATAACGCATCACTGAAAACATTTATTATATGTAGAACTAGACTTGTTAAAATTTAAATTCACACCATTCATTTAAACTTGATTATCTTCAGGCTCAGGAAGCATGTTCAAATCAGGAACACGGACATTCCCTTGGGCCTCTACCATAACAGCAGGCACCACATTCAAATAAGGAAGACCGCCATTCTCTTGGTCCTCCATCAAATCAGGAGTCTCATTCAGATCAAATATGGCAGCAGGACGGGCATTCTCTTGGGCTACCAGCACAACAGCCCTTGGGGCACTTTCTTGGGCTACCATCACAACAGCCCTTGGCCCTCTTACACAACGAAGTAGCCGTGGACGTTTGGAATGAATTCTCTTGTGACCACATAAAGCTCTTATCGAGGAAAATGGTTTTCCACAATGCTCACAAGTGTACTGTGGAGAGAGGTTGTCCATAGCCATAGGATGGTTGGGAAATGAAGAGAGGAACAAAGAAAGGAAAGTTGGGAGTATCGGAGTTACTGTGTGGGTGACTGACTTCGAGAATGATTTATAGATGATGAAGGGACTACGAATAGACTAATATCCCATGCTATGAGTTTGTACTTTGCAAATTATTGAAATCAGATTTCTGACTTTGACAAATGAAGGAATCTTGTACGTCTCGCATGATTTTTTTAAAGGGGTTTAAGCATGATAGATTGATATCACTTTTGTCAAAAGCAACATTCATCTTGTACCAGGGTTTCCACATCTTACTATTGATGGCGTTGTGAAAGCTTTTCCCACTTTGAAATAAAGATCCATCAACCCTCGTGTGCATTATGCCAATGCCTTCCCCTTGTATACACTTTTGTTAATTGTCTAATTGTAAACACAACTAATAATATATAGCGTAAATTTGGGCTTGCCCCACATGGATTATGTATTGATCGAAATCTTAGATTTGTCAATTTATAAGTTGACTTTACCTTATGAAACCTTAGATTTTTTTTTTTTTTTTTCAAATTAATAAATGAATGACACCCACCAACCTTCCCTGACATCTTAGATTTTTATTTCAAATTAATAAATCAATGACACCCACCAACATTCCTCTAATAAATTATTATAATTTGATGAAACTAATAAATTATAATTTTAATATAGAGACATCGCCTCATTTGCATTACTTTCTACTTGTATATGCTTTTGTTACTTAGCACTTGTCCACAGCCACAGGGCTATCTCTACGTCTTTTAGGCCTATGGCGAAAATTTAGATTGATAACACTTTTACAATTAATTATTAATTAAATTATATTTATTCGACTTTCTAAACCATAATGATTTTCAGTTTGAACAAAAATCTATTATTCTGCATGCACTTTTGGTTCTGACATATAGTATTAAGCCAAAAAAAAAAAAAAAAAAAATCTATTATTCTCATTTTTTGTATGCAAAATTATTATTCAAGTTTTACAAATATTTATCTTTCTATCAATAATATTTTTATTTTTGAGAAATATATAATATTGTTAATTCACTTAATTTCTTTTTGTAATATATATTTACAACTATAAGTTAGTTGTAATGATAATAAACTTTTACCAATCATGAAAATTACATTCTCAAAAAGTGATCTTTGTAAAGTTGCTAAACTTTCAATCTTTGGTCAACTGATTTTTGTTAGCCTATTAGATGCCTTTTAATTATTAAGAAAAATTAAGCATAATTCATAGTCTAATGATAGAGATGTTATCGTTTTTTTACTTTAAAAAAAAAAAAAAAGATGCTATCTTACTTTTGACTTATAAATTTATTTAATATTAATTAATTAAAAAACTTGATTTTATTTGTCAACTTATATATATATATATATATATATAATCAACAAAAAAAAGTAAAAATTCATAACTAATATATATATATATATATATATATATTATTAAGAATGCGTTTTACTAAAATAAAGTAGTTGGTCAATGCTCCGTTGGATCCGCTTGAAAAGGAAGCAAAGGCTATGGAGGAAGCCATCCAATTTGCTAGAGATACTGGTTTTCTTGACGTTATTTTTGAAAGTGACTCTTTGTCTGTGATTCAGTCCCTTAATGGTAATCTTACTCCTCCTACTAGTATTGTCAACATTATCTCAGGTTCTCTTCAGGCTATTCACTGCTTCAGGCAAGTGCAATTTGTCTATGTCCATGGGTAATAAAGTAGCTCATGACCTAGCTCAATATGCTAGTAACATTTTCAGTTTTGTTACTTGGATAGAGGAGACGCCGTGTATTATTGAACTCTCTTTAGCGCTTGATGTATTGTGTTTATCCTCCTCCAAATAAAGTTTAAGTATTCTCATAAAAAATAAAAAAATAAAAAAATAAAAGTAAAAAGTACATCGTGAATGTTATGATTAATCCATTTGGTACTTTGACAATAATCCCCCCAACCCAAAAAGGAATCCAACAAACAATACCCTATCAACTTTGTTTCTTCATGTAGCCGGGCCACCATCATGTCACCAAAATTCCGGTTTTCGTGCATATGGGATTCAGAAATATATTACAAGGCCTGGTCCTACACTCTTACGTACAAAAAAGACAAACAAAAAGATGGATTAATGAGATTCCACAGCCTTATCTACTATACAACAAAACCACACCGAAGGCAAACAAACTAATTTGTCTAAACATTATCTTGTAAAGGACTAGACTGAGAGGACTAGACTGACGCCACTGCAGTGTAGAGTCTGGTACGAATGTTAAAATCAGTCCCTTTCCAAAAAAACATAAAGTTGATCGACTGATTCTATCAAATTATGTACGTAGGTAGGGCCCTCCTTTTGAAATTACGATTATTCCCTTGAACGTTAAGAATGTTCTTTTTGTTATGTAAGTTGATCTTGTCCGTTCACTTGTTCGGTGGTGATTACTTTTCTTTTCTTTGTTTTTCTCATTGACTGTGGGTCCATTTGTTCTGTATTCATAAAGTGGACATATAACAAAGTTTTTCTTTAAATTAATTAAGAGAGAAATTTTATAAACTTATTATATATATTTATATTAAGTGGGAATTTTGAAAATATAACTGTTAGATTATATGTTTTTATTACATCTTTAATGTTTACAAAATTTTAAGAAAATAAAATATCAATTGCTATGTCATCAAATAAATGTTATAATTTCAAGTTTTTGCAATCTAAAGTTGTAATTAAAAAATAAATTAATTGATCAAATAGTAAATAATATCCGATTTGAACGAATTTGATATGCATGTTAAGAACATAAGGAATATGAAATTCAATGGTTAGATTTTCATTATTCACACCTAAAAAAGAAATATATAAGAAGTTTGAAGAGTTTCTCTCCAAACTAGTTTAGAGAAAAACTTTGTTCATAACTATATCTATACACTTTATAGAATCTAAAATTTATTCTTCAAATTGAGTGCTGACTTCTCTAAAAAGAGAAATGCAGAAAATATACCCAGACAGCCTCCCACTCCTCGATACACTTAACTGCCTCCTTCAAATTTGTGGGTTTTTTTTTTTTTTTTTGGTCAAATTAGTGTTATGCATGGTTATGAGTCTTACAATCCAGTCATATTATCTACTCCTTTATAATAAGAATTATTTTTTAAATCGTTCTTTTTTATTATCGAATTTTTAAGTTAAAAGGATGCCATGTGCATTCCAAAAAGATGCTGCATTAGTTTCTTATTTAATGTTTATAATTATCTTAATGTTATAACTCAAAGGAACTTATGATTTTGATGCCATTTTAGTGTATATTTTTTGGTGCTAACCTCATGACACTTCTAACTATATCAATAATTCACAATTGTATAATATTAATGGACAAATTTGTAAGCCTCAAATTAAGATAAAAGAAAAAAAAAAATTTGTCAAAAAAAAAAAAAAGATAAAAGAAAAATTATGACACTAAATTTTTCCAAAAAAAAAAAAGTTTCATCGCACTTATAAAACGCATGTAATGAGATTGATATATATATATATATATATATATGTGTGTGTGTAAAATAGTTCTATAATACCCTTTACCTAAAAAAGTTGTTTTATTCATAGGAAAAATAAAAACGAAAGAGAAAAAAAAGAGAGCGATGATGCAGACGATGATAATATCAATATCCTTTCGTAATCATAAGTGGAGAATCCTTCTTCTCAGAAAAAAAAAAAAAAAAAGAAAAGAAAAAATTTGGAGAATCCACAAAACATGTTGATGACTTCAATTACACCAACACGGTCACATATTAGATCAATGATTTTATTTTATTTTGTGTGCGTGGGGTTATAAGTTAATTGATTGAAGACAGTTTCTGTCATCCTTAATTTCAATATAATGGGAAATGTTAAGGAATATTTATTGTGGGGTTCACCTAATAAAGATTATTTATTGTAAAGTCCACCTAATAAAAAATTAGTATAAATTGATAAAATGACTGAAAATAGTACTAAAATAACAAGTGAAATTCAAAAAATTGACTTTATTAACTTTATACCCTATAAAATTAGTCAAAATTCTAACAAAAAAAAGTTAACTTTATTGAGACAATGTTGTTTCTTAACAGGCTCCTTGTAGTACCCAATTTTAATTTTTTTATTATTATTATTTTTTTTTTATGTAGCCACTATTATGTAACAAAATGCAAGCGTCCACTATATATATATCCTGAATATATATATATATATATATATATATATATATATAAGCAACAAAAAAAAGTAGAAATTCATAACTAAATAAAAAAAGGGTAAGCCAACTTTTCAAAAAATAAAAAAGGTTAGCCAAAGGGGATTGTGGATCACAATTGTACTTGTAAGGACACGATTTGTGACGACCCGTAACAGTGTTGGGTTCGCATGTAAAAAGGCTCAAACAATATCATTTGTAGAGCGTGGGTTTGAAAGGCTAGGCCTTGGTCACCATACGGTGGGTTTTTCGTGGGACGGTGGTTTTCCGTGGTGGTCATACATAATTAAATCATGTTCGCCCTAAGAGTCTTTCTTCTGGAGGCGGGCTGGGAGGCTCTGGTTTTTGGCCATTTTTCCCAGCCTCTGCTCTAGATTGCTTCATTTTCCTTTTATACTAGCATGTGTTTCTTATCCTTCGTCCACGTGTGGGGTTCGATTTTCCAAGACTGATACTTGTCCCATCAGCCCATACCCAGAGTGGTTGGGGGTGGTTGAAAAAAGCTGAAGAGTATGGCTCTGTCAGGTGTAGAGTATTGAATGGCAGTAAGGGCAGCTTTCCCTTTGTCCTTGGTCGTTATACTATCCAACACACCTGTCTTTATTGACTTAGATATTTTAGATTTTTTCCCAAACTGTTCCTATACCATTTTTGCCCTTCCTTCCAGGGAGACCTCGGATATGCCGAGGACAGAATCGTCCTCGGCTATATCTCAAGACTTATTTGGACTTTTATTTCCTATCCCCGACTATAACCTTCCTCGGC
The DNA here is from genome assembly GCF_932294415.1 of Quercus robur. Lineage (NCBI taxonomy): Eukaryota > Viridiplantae > Streptophyta > Magnoliopsida > Fagales > Fagaceae > Quercus > Quercus robur. Next base: position 5,769,101 of record NC_065543.1, on the reverse strand, counting down.
TCGGGCTTTAGGCCCCAACATAAAAATGGGCCAGGGCCACAAATTATTGGACCCCACAATAGCCCCTCAAAATCCTGTTGTCTGACCTCTTGGTCGGAGAGGAGGGTTTTGATAATGCCACGTCTTCATTACGATCTGTTTAGATCTGCCCTTCATCAATGTGGGTGTCTCTTCATCTATCCAGGAAACATACCGGACTACTAGACATTCTTTTGAATTCATTCATGACGCGTTCTTGCCGCTTCATTATCCGAAACGTGCTTTTAATGATTTCCTTTTACGAGACCATTTAAATTCGACGGTTATGGACGGTGTGGAGAAGTGGAATGAGTATATTCTCGTTTACCGATTTTCTTGGAAATATGGGTAGATTAAATGCCTCCCGTTCTGCCCTTCATATAAGAAGGAAAGCAAGAGGTTATCTCTCTAACACAGAGCCCTTTCAATCCTTTTGAAGTCTGAAAATCCTTAGCCTCCCCCAGAGTTTCCCTTATCCGCTTGCTTACATCTTGAATCATGATAAGTCCAAGATAGGAGTGAGAATGAAAAGACCATACCCTTCCCAGAAATGCTACATTCTTGCGAAGCTCAAAATGGCTCAGTCAGGGCAGGGATGGGAGAGACTTAAGATACTTCTCATCCTCCTTTCAGTCAAAATCCGAAGCAGGGGTTCGTCGCGTCAAACTTTTGGTGCGGCTAAGCTGGGATCACCCATTATCAGTACCAGCCGCTCTCTTATGAGCATAGCTAACATGGCACCAGCGTGTTAGGAGTCAGGACTGACGCAGGGACAAAGTATCCCTGCTTCTTCCTTTCTTCCTTCACTGGTGTCTTCTTTTGTCCCTCTTTCTTCTTCTTTCCACCACCAGATCCATCCTGATGCTTTTCCTTCTTCCTCTTCTTCTCCTCTCCCACCAAGGAAGGTCCTCCTCTCAATATGGGTGCCACTAGGGCAGAGTTTGGAAAGACTTGGGAGCAGAGCTTAACAAGATTTCTGTTTGTTTTTTTTTTTTTTTTTTTTTTTTTTTGTAACTCATCTTCTATATAGGCTTCGTTTAAGCCCTTCATTGTACACTGTAACATCTCTTTACATTAATAAAGGTCGTCATTTCTGGATTTCGCATATTCTATCTTTTCTTTTGAAATAGTTATGCCGTGAATAGACGTACTATCCTGTAACTTCTTTCTTTTTATTTTTATACTATGAACGATGCTTGAGGCCGAAATCTCAGTTAATAAACAGATCTTGCTCTGTGCTTATGGGATCTATCTAGCATAATAATGCCGACTTGAATAAATGGCACTTAGGGTAGAAAACTTTTACTAAGAAAAAGGTGTTCATAATGAACTTAATAACATTGTTCGGCACAATAATGCCGACCTGAGAAAGCGATACTTAGGGCCAAAATCCCTTACAAAGCTAAAAGATACTACTATGAACTTACTGGAGCTATCGTGTACAATAAGACTGACCTGGAAGTGGGTTGTATACCCCCAAATTTGAACGAGGTGATGGTTGAATGCTCGATGCCATGTAGGAAGTAATTCATTCGAGGATATATAACCCAAAATGTACCCCCCCTGTTGGTCGCAGAGTAATAAGGCGTTTTGCCATCTTTTTAATAACTTTCATAGCCTTGACCTTTTCTGGTATTTAGTCCGAGGACTGAGCGACTTAGAATTCCTCTTAAGTAGCTTTCTTCTAAGTAGTTGGTTTCCCTAGAGGTTTGAGTCTGAGGACCATGCAATACCTTGGTTCTATCCAAAACTCAGTTTTTTCTTCTAAGTAGTTGGTTTCCCCATAGGTTTGAGTCCGAGGACCATGCAATACCTTGGTTCTGTCCAAAACTCAGTTTTTCTTCTAAGTAGTTGGTTTCCCCATAGGTTTGAGTCCGAGAACCATGCAATACCTTGGTTCTGTCCAAAACTCAGTTTTTCTTCTAAGTAGTTGGTTTCCCCATAGGTTTGAGTCCGAGGACCATGCAATACCTTGGTTCTGTCCAAAACTTGATAGATATTGATAAGTAGTTGGTTTCCCCATAGGTTTGAGTTCGAGGACCATGCAATACCTTGGTTCTGTCCAAAACTTGATTTTGATAAGTAGTTGGTTTCCCCATAGGTTTGAGTCCGAGGACCATGCAATATCTTGGTTCTATCCAAAACTTGATAGATATTGATAAGTAGTTGGTTTCCCCATAGGTTTGAGTCCGAGGACCATGCAATACCTTGGTTCTGTCCAAAACTTGATAGATATTGATAAGTAGTTGGGGGAATTAACCCCTTGACTATGGTATGAAACTTTGGTTCTATGGGAATTAGCTCCTCGGCCAAGCCCCTAGGACCATCCGTGCGGCTGACGCTATGAAGCGTAGCCCCTAGTAAAGAAACATAGCCCCTAGTGGAACTTTACGCTAGAACACTACAGCCGGCTGTTAGAAATGACAAGGGAATTGTCTCGACCTACCACATGTGCCAACACACAAGCCTTTCCCACAGACGGCACCAATTGTAAGGACACGATTTGTGACGACCCGTAATAGTGTTGGGTTCGCACGTAAAAAGGCCCAAACAATATCATTTATAGAGCGTGGGTTTGAAAGGTTAGGCCTTGGTCACCAGACGGTGGGTTTTTCGTGGGACGGTGGTTTTCCGTGGTGGTCATACATAATTAAATCGTGTTCGTCCTAGGAGTCTTTCTCCTGGAGGCAGGCTAGGAGGCTCTGGTTTTTGGCCATTTTTCCCAGCCTCCGCTCTGGATTGCTTCCCTTTCCTTTTATACTAGCATGTGTTTCTTATCCTTCGTCCACGTGTGGGGTTCGATTTTCCAGGACTGATACTTGTCCCATCAGCCATACCCAGTGTGGTTGGGGGTGGTTGAAAAAAGCTGAAGAGTATGGCTCTGTTAAGTGCAGAGTATTGAATGGCAGTAAGGGCAGCTTTCTCTTTGTCCTTGGTCATTATACTGTCCAATGCACCTATTTTTATTGACTTAGATATTTTAGATTTTTTCCCAAACTGTTCCTATACCATTTTTGCCATTCCTTCTAGGGAGACCTCGGATATGCCGAGGACAGAATCGTCCTCGGCTATATCTCAAGACTTATTTGGACTTTTATTTCCTATCTCCGGCTATAACCTTCCTCGGCTCGGGCTTTAGGCCCCAACGTAAAAATGGGCCAGGGCCACAAATTATTGGACCCCACAGTACTATTGTCATTTTTTATAACTGTGTAAACAGTAAGACGACTCTCTTTTAATGGTTAAAAATAAAGACATTTATATGTTTACATTGTACTTACAATGTAAAGTTATATTATTAACACATAAAAATTGACAAATGTTGTACACGTAGAACATTATTATTATTTTACCCCTAAATATGTGGATGGGCATTATATTAATAATGCTTTTTATAGTCTTTTTGTTCTCATTATTTTGACGGTGGAGCTATCTTCCCCTAGAATTTTTATTATCATTTTAATTTAATTTTCCATTCTTTTTTATCTATTACATTTTCAACGCTAATGAATTGTTTATTTATTTATTTAGTTTTGATGTTCAACTAAAAATTAACTTATATTTTTTTAATTACCGTGACTGGTCAATTTGCTTTGGTAGAGATAAGATTATACACTCTCGTTATAAAACATGGACTATAAACTTTTAATTATGTTTTTTAGCATCCACATGGACTAACTCTTGAGAATTAATTTTATTGGGAATAAATTATTAGTCCTTATTCTTTTAATTATAGCCAAAGGAGTATGACATATAATCATCATCATATTGTTGTTATATTAAATATTGGGTTTTACCACCGCGCACTTGATACGGTGGTCACTCCACAAGTATAAATGTTTGTGAGGTGTGGGGGGCAAAAGTTGGGATTCAAATTTCTAAGAGGGAGCTTCACACACGTATACACTTAGATTAAGTTAAAGTAGAAAATGAAAAAGATGATTAATTTGACAATTTTTTTAATTCTTTATACAAAATTTCATAAAATAAATGATTAATGCATGTGCATACGTTATCTAAGAATAATTTATAGTTTATAAGTGACTTGCACGTGCCTAAAAGCTATAAGTTATTAATAATGTCAGACCTAGACTCTCCTTTATCTCCTCTGTTTTTTTCTTTTCCTTGAGAATTGGAATATGCTTACAAAGATGCTTGGTTAAGGGTTGGCGTTTCACAATCAAACTTGGCTAGTGTCCGGTGCATTATTGCACTGGACACAATTCCAAACCTTCAAAATCTACTTTATGCAAATTCTCATGGTGGTGGAAAAAAAATCCTTTTACAAAATCCTCTTTTTTAGTATAGTATTTAATTATTTCTTTGTTAGTACTACTTTGAAGTTGTGTGGTGAAAAAATGGATAATTATACTTTACCATTCTATATTATAATCCAAATCACACTTTGAATCCTAAATTTTCAAAATGTGCAGCAATATGTAAATATATTATTTTGAAATATTTTAAATAATTGGGATAACTTATATTCAACTAAATTTTATCAAACACCCTAATAATTTTTTTAATGAATAGTAATAACTGATAAGGAAAATTATTGTTTTACACTCTAAATGTACAATGTTTTATATAATGTTCACATTCTCTTCTTTAAAATATATATATATATATATATATATATTTTTTTTTTTTCATACCTTCATATTCTACCTATCTTATGAAAGAATATAAGAAAAAGTGATATAGAAAGTTTTATTTATTTTTTAAATTCAAATTTTATAACAAGTCGTATTGACCAAGAATTTTTTTTAAGTTACATGCTCATAATGTTAGACAATTTCTTTCACACACATATAATATTATTAACAACAAAAATAAAAATGAGAAACAGTAACATAAAAATTTTACTACTCAAGAAAATTAATTTAATCTAATAACGCATATATAAACATAACACAAGTACTGATGAAACCCTTATTGTAGGAGAGAATACAAAATTTGATAATTCTTAAATAATAAATAGGTAAAGAGTAAATATTTATAGAGGTTTATATGATGGATTTCATGGATTTAAAATTGCTTTTATGACTCATAAGTAAAACCTTTATTAGAAAAACACAAAAACAAAGAAGAGAAATTCATACTGGTAATAGTTTAGATGGTAGGTTTGATAAAGACTTCTATTATGGGTTTCACAATCATCAAATTGGCTAAGTAATAAGAAAAAAAAAAAAACAAAAAAAAACAAAGGAGAGTTGGATTTCTAAACAAAATATAAATTGTAAGAGAATGAGAATTATTGTTGTGCCTAAGAATATAAAAGAATACACTAAAAAAAAGAATAAACTAGCATTATGCCCGTGAGATGCACGGCTTAATCAAAATTCATATGTAAATAGTTTTTATTTAATAATTTACTTAAAATTAGATAATAGAATAGGTAATGAAAGTAAATGAGTATTTGACTTTTAAGTTAATCAATGAATACAAATTGTGTGAAATTAAAGTATTATAAAATGTGTGTGTGTGTATATATATATATATATTTAACTTTAAGGCTCAATTAATCACCAACGTATAGTTAAATAGAAAAACCTTGAATGTAATAAAATTATCCAAAACAATAATTGAAATCATATTTAAGTAGAAACCTCAATTCAATAATTAAGAATAATCTAAACTACTAAACATTTAAAATAATGACAAATTTTGCAAAAAAATATTAATGAAAAATTCAAAATAAAATAAAATGATGGGTACTAATATTGTTGCAATTTAAGATGCATTAGACATTTTTTTTTTTTTTTTTTTTTGGTGTAGTATATGGTTACTACAATTGAAGATGCATTAGACCTATTTTTTTTTTTATTTTAGTGTAGTATACAGTTACTGCAATTTAAGATAAATTAGACCTTTTTTTTAGTGGAGTAATTAAAAAATAAGAAGAATTAGATTACACTACATTTACTTTGCTGCAATTTAAGATGCATTATATTTTTTTATGTAAATGTTTTCTTTTTAAAATCTAAAAATCTAAACAAATTTCTACAATTTAGTGTTGCCACTTGATGTAACTACGGCGTCTAAGCCCAACGCATTCTAAAAGCAAACATATTTATTGCACTATTTTAATAAGCTGTTACTTATATATATATATATATATATATATATATATATAACAATAAATATGTTTATATCATGAATAAGATATATTGTTTTCTTAGATATAATTTTGAAATTGTTTTTTAAAACTAATAAAATTGAATAGTCAACCAACTTGGTTCTTCAATTTTACTATTTCTTTTTTTTTTTCTCTCTCAAAAATTTCTCTTTAATTTATATTTATGGAAGAATATATGTTACCGATTAAAACTCTTAAAATAAATATTGACAATCACATTGAAATACCATATCAAACCCTAAAAAAACAAAATAGCTATCATAAAAAGAGATTGAAAGATTAAACTTGCTTAATTACCCAAGAAGATTAAACCAACTAGATATAATAAAGGCCAAATAAAAAGTAACTTAAACGATGCATTGAAAATAAAGTAATATAAATTAAAAAAAAAAAAAGTAACTTAAATGAAGCATCGAAAAGAAAGAAATTTAAATCAATACATAAACTCAAAGTTACAGAGAAGTTCCTATTAGTTATAGAGAAAAAAATTGAGAGAATGAAATCTAATATACATACAATGTTAGTAAAAAGAGTGAAGGAAAAAAACAAAAGATAACAAAAACTTTTTTTTTTGGTATTTATCTAAAAAATTGATAGAGATGTATAGAAAAAAGTTGATAAGAATAATAATAATTTTTTGTTTATCCATGAGGTGTTTTAAAAAAATAAAAAATAAAATTATACATTGATATTAGACGATTAGTTGTTGTATACCTGTACTGTGGTTGTTTTTAAAAATAATTAATGTTGATATGAAAAATTAATGTGAAACCAAAATTCAAAATAAATTAATAATAAAAGGATTATTAATTAAAAATTTATTCTGTAACCTAAATCCTTGAGGTGAGTATTTGAAATATACTTCTTTGATAAAAGATGGTACAATTTTGTTGATTTCAATAACCTAGAAAAGGTTTGGATTGCTATATACATCTTTGTAATGTAAATTTTTTCTTGATTTTTATAGACTTATATAAATAATAATAATAATAATAAAATGATTAGATAAAGAATTTGAATTGCAATCAAATTAAGATTTTTATTAACTTAGAGGAATGTAATATAAAGAATTTGGATTGTAATCAAATTAAAATTTTTATCAATTTAGAAATTATAGGAGAAGAAGATAAGGACAAAAAATATATTTATTTATTTTTTAAAAAATCTAACAAAATTTTTTCATTGGAAAAACCAACGCAAATATCATATTGACTTTCTCTCGCCCTACTTCTAAAGATAGAAAGAAAAGGTTGGAGAGAGTGACTTTCTGAAATTCTCTCCTTTCTAAAGCTGCGCTAGGCGACCCCCCCAGAACTAAGCTCCGCCCCTCTTTTCCCCCCTTTAATGATAGACCCTCGCTTTGCTTCCTATTCATTTGTGGGTCGGAACTCGGGGGCCTTTTTTTCTCAAGAGGCGATTTCAAGAATCAACCAACCAACAAATCCGTAGCCTAGGTGACTCACAGCCTCCCTCTTGTCTAAATGAAATCAATAAGTTTTTTGATTGATTTAGGGCGTAGCGAAGCCAAATTCAATCAAGGCAAGGGGCGGCCTACTTTTCCTTATACTGAGTTATCCTATTCAAATTTAACTATACTAATGGAACATGAAAAGTTTTTAGATGATATGGACCCCCAAGGGATGAGCGAGAACCTCCAATTGCTTAGGAGTTGCACTCTGTCCTGCCGCTTGGTGGATGAAATCTTCTCTCCCTTTAGAATTCTTTCTCCCACACATCTTTGCCCTCTTTCACCGAAGAGGAAAGAAGAATCTTCCAAGCGAACAGAGACCTAAATTTCCATCAGATTCATTCCTAAGCTTGCTTTGTTGTAGTAAGATGATCAGTCCGAGACTGCTGGGGAGAAGAGAAAGAGTAAAAAACTCTCTGATTCGGTCATCGAGTTTCTGAAATATGGTAAAGTCACTTGGCGCAACCACGGCGTCTAAGCCCAACTTTTATTATATAGTAAATGATATAGAGAATTTTTAATTGTGAGGAAGTTATATTTCTAATCATTTTAGGAATTATAAGAAAAGAAGAATTAATTTAGGATGTATGTTTATCCCAATTTTTTTTTTTCATATAGATTGAATTGGAAAAAAAAAATGTTGACAACAATGACATGAATGTAATGTTTAAAAAAATAAATAAATAAAAAAGAAGTAAACGTGAATGATACCAATAAGGAAATAGGATAGATTTTTTTTTTTTTATATAATTTTTTTTTCAATTATAATCAGCTTAGAGGTTTAAAGTTATCTAAAGAAGAAGAAGTTAAACTCAACATAACTTTATCCAAAAAAGTGATAAAGTCATAGAAGAAAAGTTGATAAGAACAAAGAAAATGATTTATTTACAATTTGTTTTGAGTTAAAAAGAATTGTTGCAATTTGAATTTTTTTTTTAAAAGAGTCATATGAATAGTATGAAAGGGAAAAGAAATGTTGATATGGGTGTTACATAAAAATAAATAAATAAATAAAGGAAAAAAGAAAACGTGATTGATGGTTGTAAGGAAATAGGATATAATTTTTTTCTTAAAACCTAATTATCAATGTAGAAATTAAAAAATAAAATAAAAAACACACAAAGAAGAATAAGTTATTATCAACTTAACTTTATCCAAATAAGTGATAAATCAATGGAAGAAAAGTTGATAAGACCAAATAAGATGTTATTTTTATCTAAAAATTTAATATAAATTTTTTTTAGTTAAAAAAAATTACAAGTTTATATGTAAACATGTATGAAAATTAGTTTTCTATAGACTTGAGATTAGATTATTTAAATTTACAAATAAGCTAATAAAAATCAAATTATTTTTTGTAATTGTTTATAATACAAGTGGTCCATTCTGTAGTAAATTCAAAAATAAGAACATTGGCAAGTTTTTTTTTTTTTTTTAATAATTGATAAATGAAAATTATTCTATCTAATTAACTCAGACTATATAATTTCAACTATAATATTTTTTTTTTTAAATCAGCTATAATTTTGTTATTAATTATTAATACTTGTGATAATACACTAAATATAATTTTAAATTACGAGAAACTCAAAATTAAAACAAAAATCAATTAGAGATACATAAATAAATAAAAATTAGAACGAAACTCTATTTGTTTGAGTAACACCATTGGTATGTTAGAAGTTAGAAGTAACACCATTGTACTTATTTCCCAGTGCTTAGCATAGCCATTATAGGCATATCCTTGCTATGATATGAGCTTCCTTTTAGAGAATTCTCTTCAACATTGAGTTAAAACTCTGAGTTTATAAAATGAAATATAGGATCCTTATGAGTTATAATATATAGCTACTTGAATTGAATTGAACTCACTTGGTAATCCCTTGAGAACGACGCCGAAAATGTCTTCATTGTCAGTTTGAACATCTTTTTATTTTTATTTTTTGAGAAACCTTCAGTTTGAACATCTAAGTAAGCCAATTTATACACTCATACGATTTAATTCAATAAAGTTCGCACAATTGGGGGTATTATAATTTCTCACTGAAATACTTAGCATTCAAGTTGTACTATAGTGCCCCAAACCACACAGTATTATTACTTGTTTGGCATTGATACCATTTGCCACAAACAATTAAAACATTAGAGCCAAATCTAGGCTATACTGCAAAAATACTAGTTAAGTTACATTTAAGGCAATATAAGAGAGAGAAGAAATACCCATTTATGTAAACTAAAACATCCTAATTTTGCTGTGTCTAATCACATAGATGTTTTTTATGATTGGTGGGCTTTAGTGGTGAGATGATTATTTATGATTTTCTCTTAGGATTTTCTAGTCCTTCCCGTCAAAAAGAATGATGAGAATGAGATATAAGAGACAATCTTAATCATACTTATCACAAACACGAGCCACAGAGCTCACTTGCTTAGTTGTGCATTAAGATGCTCATCTAAGCTACAAGAGATACAAAGTTTAGAAAACTTTGTTTCAAAGGCCATTTTAAGGTACACAAGTACCAATATACACAAACACACATTGTTTTTGTATTTTTCAATTTTTTTTTTTTTTTATAAAAAGTAAAATAAAACGAAAACTGAAAAACAACCAAACAAAAACGTAAAGAAACACACAAAGCATAAAACTAGATGCAAATGCATGAGAAAGGAGGAGAAAGAGGAGAGATCACTCCATAGAGATTACACCAATGTTTTGGCACAAAAATTCAAAATGTCTGCTATCAATAGGCTTAGTGAACAAGTTGGCCTTCTGATGGATGAACTCAAGAGTGAGTGTGCCATCTTCGACAAGCTCCCGAATGAAGTGGTATCGTATCTCTATATGTTTTGTTCAAAAATGTTGAATAGGGTTTTTAGAGATGTTAATGGCACTGGTATTGTTACAATAAATGGTAAGAAGTTCTTAACAAATACCATAAGAATGAGTTTTTACATCCACAGAAGTTGGGTGCAACAGCTACCAGCGGCGATGTATTCAGCCTCAATAGTGGATAATGAGATGGAATTCTGCTTCTTACTCATCCAGGAGATAAGATTATTACCCACATAAAAACAACCCCCGATGTACTTTTTCTATCATTAGCATTCCCAACCCAATCCATATTAGAATACCCAGCTAAGACATCATTTGTGTCCTTGCTATACCACACTTCGAAATCGGCAATTGTTTTGACATACTTTATGATTCTTTTTAAAGCAATCATATGAGACTTTTTAGGGTTTGCCTGATATCTAGCACACACTCCAACACTGTAACTAATGTCAGGTCTACTAGTAGTGAGGTAAATGAGACTACCTATCATACTTCTATATAGGAAGAATCAACACTTTTACCTAACAAGTCAATAGTGAGTTTAACATTAGGGCTCATGGGGGTTCTAATAGAACTAGCAGATTCCAAACCAAACTTTTTCACGATATTTTTGGCATATTTAGATTGAGATATGAATATACCTAACTCTTACTGACGAATTTGCAATCCAAGGAAGTGATTCAACTCTCCAATCATGCTCATCTCGAACTCGGCTTGCATAGGCTTTTGAGAAGTCATGAGTGAGTTCATCATTTGTAAACCTGAAGATGATATCATCAACGTAGACTTGAGCTACTATCAATTCGCCATTCTCCTTTTTGATAAAAAGAGTTTTATCAGCTTGTCCTCTTATGAAACCATGTGAGACCAGGTATTCTGTAAGCCGATCATACCAAGCTCGGGGTGCTTGCTTTAGTCCACATAGAGCCTTCTTGAGGTACAACACATGATCCGGAAAGTACGGATCAATGAATCCTTTAGGCTGAGCAACATAGACATCTTCTTTAAGAAACTCATTCAAGAATGCAGTCTTCACATCCATTTGGTAAAGCTTGAACTTCAGGTGACAAGCCAGGGCTAGAAGAACTCTAATGGATTCCATGCGAGCTACAAGAGCAAATGATTCATCAAAATCCACTCCTTCCTCTTGAGAGTATCCTTGAGCCACTAGATGAGCCTTGTTGCAGATCACATTTCCTTCCTCATCAGTTTTATTGTGGAATATCAACTTTGTGCCAATGATGTGCTTTCCTTCTGGTCTAGGTACCAAGGTCCAGACATCATTTCTTTGAAACTGGAGAAGTTCATCATGCGTGACCTTAACCCAACTTTCATCCTAGAGGGCATCCTTAACCTTGGTGGGTTCAACTTGCGACAAATAGCACGAATAAAACACAAAGTTAGCAACACATTTATCAACTATACGCTTTCTTAGTGTAAGTTCATTCATATTTCCCATAATAATTTCAGAAGGATGATTCAGCTTGATCCTTGAGAAAGGTTTTTTCTCTTCATGAGATTCAATCTTAGGTGATGTAAGAATATCTGTTGAGACTTCTACAGCACTTGGAGTACTTGGAGAAACAAGCTCTTGATCAACTTCTTCTTGAACTACCTTAGACTCTGAAGGAAGAATTGCCTTAGATATTTCCTCACTACTTTTCTCAGAAACCAAAATCTGAAGCTTCATCAATTACAACATTGACAGTTTCCATCACTTGCCTGGTTCTCTTGTTGTACACCCGATAAGCTTTACTTGTGGATGAGTATCCTAGAAATATTCCTTTATCGCTTCGGGAGTCAAACTTTCCCACATTTTCTCTATCCTTAAGGATGAAACAAGTACTTCCAAAGATTCTGAAATACTTTACATTCGGCTTTCTTCCTTTCCACAATTCATAGGGAGTCTTCTTTGTACCGGGTCTAAAATATACCCTGTTAATCGTATGACAGGCTGTGTTGACTGCTTCTCCCCATAAATTTCTAGCCACATCTTTATGGACAAAGTTTAGTTAAAAAACCATTTGTGGTCTAAGGCTACAAACTACTTTAATAAACTGACATGTGTAAAAAATGGCATGTGCATTGCACATGATTACTTAAGTAAACTTAACCCAATTAACCCTAGTTAACTATACCACCTATTAAAAAAATAAAAAATAAAAACTAAAAAACTAAAACAGATACGTCTCTCTCTCTCTCTCTCTCTCTCTCTCTCTCTCTCTCTCCGGCTTCTCTTTAAACCCAGAAACCAAATCCCTCTCTATTTCATCGACTTTTCACCACTGATCACCCCTTAATCTCCATCTACCATTACCACATGAGTCTCTCTCTCTCTCTCTCTCTCTTATTCCGTTCTGCATTTATTTTTCAATGCCCACTAACTGTTTTTCAATGCCCACCAACTGTTTGAAACAATGTCTAAATCAACATGTTTTTATTTTTCACTTTTGTTATTGATTAAAAACCTTTTCTAAGGTGATTATGACTTTGTTAGTATCATGTGGGTTAACCTTTTCAAAATTTGGATAAGGTTTTGATTGGCTTAATGGATATTGTATTATTGTTGTAGAATGGGTCATATGGTTGCTTCAAGGGTGCAGAAACTAAATTAATATCTAACTTTGGTAAGAAACTAAAATCATATACACTGAATATACATTGAAAAATGTGAAAGAAAAATCGGCTATTGGTGAGGATGGGGAAGACTCAGCCTCTAAGTTAAAGGTGAAAGGTTTTCCTTTCTAGAAGTCAACTGCACTATCTACAGAGGCAATGATATTGTGGCTCAGGTACAAATAATTGATAAATTTTTCTAGCATTGAAAACTGAAGCCTTAATGATTCAGATTTGCTTTGTGTTCTGCGGAATTTACTAAAAATTGCAACAAAGATATATTGTTTTAAGCTTGATCAATAACTTGACAGAACCATATTTTGTTATTTACCAGAGGTTTAAGTACATGTTCAGCGTGTGTGATTTGTGTATAGACTAGAAATTATTAAAGATTTTTAACAACAGCTTACATTTGATGACTGGACAAAGAAATATGTACTAGGTACAAACTTAATAGCATTGCTAAACACAATTTTTTTTTTTTTTTTTTTTTTTGCTAAGAGCTCAACAAGTTGCTTAGTTAGCTACTCTAAGATAAGATACATGACTTTTGCTTTATGTTATGAGCTTTTGAACCATGCTTTTCTTTTGTGGCTTTAATTTATCTTGTTGATCTCTCAACTTGAACAGTTGAACTACATTACTCTTGTTGGGGAATTAGTTATATGTATAGGTTATAGAATGACATGATTTTTAGGTCTTGTTCATCTCTCAATAGATTCATCTAATTTCTCATGCATGATTTTTTTTTTTTTCATTCCTTAAAATTATGTCTCATAGATTTGTTAAGAGCCACTAGCTGTAAATGTTGTAGATTGTTTATATTTTTTTTCTCTTAATTTTATAATTACAATTTATTCATTGTGGTTTTCAACATAAGGTCTCACTCTTATGTTTTGATGCAGGTACAAGTTGCGACAGTTTATGCTAAAAGGAATAAATTTCGACTAACCATATTTCCTGGATCTGATGATCATGCTTTGGTTGTAGCATTGGTTGTAGTATTTCTATATTGAAGATAATAGAATGGTTGTAATATTTCTAGATTGAAGATAACACTTATGATAATGCACCCTCCATAGTGCTATGTTTCAAGAATTAGTCATGGTTGTATTTAAGCTACAACTTCAGCAATAAAAGGCAGTAAATATTTTCCATTTAAACTTTTCTCTTCTTGTCTATTAATTTCTTGGAGGGTTGTGGCCTCGAATACAACTAATTCCTTTCAAACTCACCGTTTCACAACACATAGCCTCTGTGGTATAAAACTAGACCAATTCTGATTAATCTACAAACAATAAATTGACAGATTCTAGAGGATCCACACAGCTATATGATAAAATAAATAGCCAATAATCTGCACCAAGTCATGTGCACATAAAGACAACATTGTAATTTGTAGGGAAATCAAAAAAACAAAAATAGAGTTTTCTTGGTTTACTATCAAATGTAAACTAGGGAAGCAGAAAAAGTGGTACCATTTTGCACCACATACTTTATCTCTCACAATAGCCAAAATAAATTTAGCCTAAATTGTAAATATACGTAACTTTTTTCTCTATAAACTTTATTTCAAACAATAACTTGATGCATTTCAAATGATACAACAATAAGAAATAGTCATCAATCTGCCAATGGTTTGACAATAAAAAAACCAGCTTCAATCTGCTAATGGTCTAACAATAAAAAATAATAAAAAGTTAATAGGTTGCCAATGGTTCTAAAAAACCAGCTTCAATCTGCCAATGGTCTAACAATAAAAAAAATACTAAAAAGTTAACAGTTTGCCAATTGTCTAACAAAAATAGTCTTCAATCTGCCAATGGTCTAACAATAAAATTCTTGCACCCTAACTCCAGTCTATTTAGTGCTTTTGCCAATATGGTGCTCTTCTTGGATAACTTCAAAAGTAGCTATTGAAACCTATAAATAATAGCAAAGAATAATTGTCACAGACTATAAACAAATTTATGTGCCTACAAGATTTGACATATTATAGTGGAATGTAACATATCTTACTTTATTTAGGCTTCCAAGCAATTCAACTTGTCTTGCCTCACAATCCTTTTTTTGCAAGCCACTGGCATGTTTTTTTAGCATGCGTTGTTTTGCTTCGAGATTTACCATTTTTCTTCTCTAATGCAGATTTCAACCTTCTCTTTGGATGCCCAACAGTAGGTTTTGTTTTAATTCTACATATGCTATCACCTTGTAAAACATATGTAGTAACATCATCATGGACCTCTATGCAACTTTCCATATTATTTGAATGACATTTTTTCTCTAATCTCTTGCAATTCCTTCATTAATTTTTCAAAACATTTTTTGGTATGTTCATACATTATCTCATTCTCTACTGCAAGTGTAGAAATTTCACGAGCATTGTGAGTCAAATAAGAGTAGCATTTTCCTATTGACTCTTGAATCATTTAATCCTCACAAGTAATAAGATGTTAAATTGCAATTAATACTTCCTCATTATGTATACAAAATAACAAATCAGCATTGAGGCTTCAGTTTTCAATGTTAGCAACATTTATCAATTAAAAGTTCAGTGTATATGATTTTCGTTTCTTCCCAAAGTAATATATTAATTTAGTTTCTGCACCCTTGAAGCAACCATATGACCCATTCTACAACAATAATACAATATCCATTAAGCCTATCAAAACCTTATCCAAAATTTGAAAAGGTTAACCCACATGATACTAACAAAGTCATAATCACCTTATAAAAGGTTTTCAATCAATAACAATGGTGAAAAATAAAAACAGGTTGATTTAGACATTGTTTCAAACAGTTGGTGGGCATTGAAAAACAGTTAGTGGGCATTGAAAAATAAATGCAAAACAGAATAAGAGAGAGAGAGAGAGAGAGAGAGAGAGACTCACGTGGTAACGGTAGATGGAGATTAGGGGGTGATCGGTGGTGAGAAGTCGATGAAATAGAGAGGGATTTGGTTTCTAGGTTTAGAGAGAAGCCAGAGAGAGAGAGAGAGAGAGAGAAGACGTATCTATTTTAGTTTTTATTTTTTATTTTTTTAATAGGTGGTGTAGTTAACTAGGGTTAGTTGGGTTAAGTTTACTTAAGTAATCATGTGCAATGCACATACCATTTTTTACACATGTCAATTTATTAGAGCAATTTGTAGCCTTAGGCTACAAATGGTTTTGTAGCTAAACTTTGTCCCATCTTTATTGTGTAACATAGCTCTAGCCATCTCTTGAATGACTTTGTTCTTTCTTTCTACTACACCATTTTACTGAGGAGTAATAGGAGTAGAGAATTCTTGAGATATATCAGATTTAATGCAAAAAGATTCCATGTATGAGTTCTCGAATTTTTCACCATGATCACTACGAATTCGATCAATCTTCATGTTCTTCTCATTTTGCAATCTTGTACACAAAGCTTCAATGTGCTCAGGAGCATCTGACTTGGATCTTAGAAGAATGACCCAGGTGTATCTGGTGAAATCATCTACTACAACCGTGATGTATCTCTTTCTTCCAAGGGATTTTGTTCTAGTTAGACTCATAAGATCCATATGTAGTAAGCTCCAAAGGTTTGGATGTAGCTAATGTCTGAGTGCTTGGATGTTTTGCTTTTGTTTGTTTCCCAAGCTGACACAGTCCCCACACAACATTGCTAACCCTGCTGAGCTTTGGTATTCCCAACATTAATTCATGCTTAGATACAATTGACAGATGTTTGTAGCTAGCATGTCCTATCCATTGGTGCCATAGGTCTTCATTTGGTAAACGAATATTATTGTACACAATGTTAGCATTAGGTACTAATCCATAGCAATTATCCAAAGCGCGGACTCTGCTTATGAGTTTCTTACCAGACTCATTCAAAACAAGACATTTCCCATTTGAGAATAACACCATGAAGTCTTGATCACAGATTTGACTTATACACAACAAGTTCACTCTTAGACCTTCTACATACAATACATTTGTAATGTCTGGTAGTTCAGATAGAGAGATGGTTCCCTTCCCTTTTATTTGTGATTTGCTCCCATCACCGAAAGTGACATTTCCACCTTTCTTAGACTCGAAAACCTTAAAGAGAAAATGGTCTCCAATCATATGTCTTGAGCATCCACTGTCAAGGTACCACGAACATGTGCCCATTACTTTAAACGTAAACTTCATTATAAAGCACACTTCATGCTTGCTTGGCAGATCAGTAGGAATGGTTTTCTCTTTCAGCTGCCATTTATGAACAAAGCCTTTAATTTTTATGAACTCCGTTGCATATTTCATTTTGAGATAGTCTAATTTCTTCTTTACCACACTAAGACATTTTTCAACAATCATCAAGATAGCTTTCAAATAACTTTTAGACTTGCATTTCCTAAAGCACTCGATCAAATGGATATTAGAAAAGCAAGATGTATTTGAAGCAAAAATCATTTTCTGCCGCTTGTAGCCATGACAATAGGGGTCAATGTATCACACAGCAAATATTAAACCTAATCAGAGTATGCCTGTTTTGATACCACTTGATAGGGCAAAAATGTATTGACCCCTTTTACAAATTAATTAATTATCCAAGTTAATTAATTAGTCAAATTACATGCAATAACGTGATAGCACAAACAAATCACCAAGTAATTAAATGCAGTGGAAAATAAGTTTGACACAGGTGATTTGTTTATGAATGGAGAAAACCATCGAGGTAAAACCCAACCGGGTGATTTTAAGGTCACCACTCCCGAAAATCCACTATTATCAATCACAAGCAGTTACAAGTATAAGGAATCTTATCAAACCCATTGGCCTATCCTGAAATACCAACCTACAGTTGAACCCTTACCCCAATACCTAATTGGACTTGTATTGTAGCGGCAATCTCTCCGTTCAATGCACGAATCCCAGTACGTGACTAACTAATGATGCACAGATCCCAGTACATGACTAACTCACCAACTTGAAGAAGATGTTGGCTGCAAAGTTCTTCAATTCATCAACAATGAAAATTAGAAAACTCCTTGGTCACAAAACCCTTGGCGTAAAGACGCAATAACTTTTACAGAGAGAATAATGAACTAGGCCACTTTTTGCATCTGGTCACACAATGCATGCGCAACGGCTTTTAAAATAATCCTTATATATGTCCAGGGTTGTAAGAAAAGAAATCCTACACAAATAAATAGGAATGTGAGTGTAATCAAATTTGGAATTTCTGGTTTCATAATTCTCGACAGATACAGCTTGTGTTGAGCTTCTGTCAAGCTTCAGCATTAAATCTCGATAGAAGGGATTTTGTCGAGACTTCTTTCGAGCTTTAATGATCAGCATTTCTTTCACTTGTTTCTTGGTCAGATTTACATGGCTTTAATACTTAACTTATACAATTGTTTCTTGAAGTACTAAACACATCCTAGATCTAACCGATTATAAGTAAAGTACGTTTTGTTAAAGGATTAGCCAATTACATACATTATGTCCCTAGCAAGCTGCTTGTGTTTGACAAAACAACTTAGGAAGGATTTAAATGGTAGACTTCTATTTATGTGAAACATAATTACTTTTTTTTCCTTAAAAAGTTCTGAAGTCTTAAGTGCTGCTGTGTATTTTTTTTTTTTGTCTTTTATACTTTAATTTGCAGCCACCACACCACTGCTTCTCCTTATTTCTTTGTTGATTTTTTGTTTAGCCAACAACTTTGTTGATAGACATAAAATGAGGGATAGAGATAAGAAAAAAGAAAGAAAATTTTTAAATTTGTAACTTTATTTTGGGCTTAAATCTTAATTAATTGGTATGAGATTTACAAACAATATGAAAATTGATTATGAATTTTGGTTTTTTGGAGCTTATGTATAGATTGATCACTTGGAAATTTATTCACGTGGTTGATTTGGGATTTATGGGTGTTGAGGGTTTGGATTGAAGATTTTGTTATGAAGATTTCAAAATTTATGGGTCTTGGATATGCTGATTTACAAAAACTTTATTTTTGTTTCATTTATCATGAATCATAGCCTTACCTGATTGACATCGTTAATGTGATGTTAATTGAGAATTTAATCAAAACCTTTAATTTTCAAGTTTCCTACATCTTACCACTATATACTCTTGGTGCGATGGTCACTCCACGAATATAAGTACTTGTGGGGTATGGAGGGCAAGGGCCAGGGTTTAAGTCTCCAGGAGAGAGTTTCACACACATATACACTTAGATTAGGCTAGAGTAGAAATTCTATCTTGTATAAAAAATAAAATAAAATAAAATAAAATAAAGTTTCCTACACCTTCTGATTCTTTTATTTCAACTTAAAAAAAAAAAAAAGTTTTAGTAATATATATTTTTAGGTGAAATAAATCCTGAAATCTTTACAACAATGATTATTACTAAGGGTTTTATGACCTCTCTCTAAATATCATTGTACTTACTATTTACAGCCTTTTTGTCTATAATTTGAAATTTATTTTGGCTAGTTTTTGGTGGGCGATTTTATTTATATAATTTTTGGTCAAAAGAATGATTATGTATTCTTTTCACTTAAATTATGGAAATGCCCTCTACATGATAGATTACATTTGTCTCATGCTCTAGCCCTATACTGGGACGGAGCTATGCTTGGACCAAGGGGGACAATGGCCGCCCCTGGCTCAAAGAGAAAAACCAAAATATAAAATATATAAAACCTGGTTTTGAATTTTTATGCTTCATTTTTGTTTAGTACTCCCATGTTTTCCCAAAAAGTACACTTTTTTTATTCAAATTTTCATTAAATTTTGATTCTTTTTCTGAGTTTCTATTTAGGTTCTAAATGATTTATGAAATATATCTTAAAGCATTAACATAAGATAATTGCAGCTTAAGTGTTTGATTAAGTTCCCCAAAGAAGTTTGGGATTAAAAAAAAAACACGCGCGTGCGCGCGCGCACGCACACACACACACACATATATGCAATTTTATAAGTAGCTTGGATAAAAACAAATTTTTTAAGCATTTGGATTTGAGTGTATCTTGCCCCCTTCCGCTCAAAATCCTAGCTATGTCCTTGGCCCTATAATTCAATCCTTAAGGACACCAATACTTTGGTCATAAATTCGTTTCCTCTCTGTGTCCTCAACAAACTTTGTTACCTTGTATTGCTTTTAATTATCTTCTATTAGCTTTTAATTAAAGTCAGTCAAGATATAATTGTAGCATTTTTTTATTATCAACCTTTTTTGATAATGTTTGTCACGTGCAATGCCTCAAAACAGTATAGATGATGCTCCAATGAATAATCTTTCATTCAAAATGATCCGATATGTGACTAAAGATACAAGGTCCAAATACTATAACTGGTTTGGGCTCAAACTGACAACCCAAATCCCCCACTAGAGGATTGGTATGGTTTGGTTTAATTATTCTCCAGGCCAATATAGAGAAATCCCCAAAAACCCAACCAATCCAGCCCTTTGCCTCATCATTGGAATGATGATAGGTCATGTGACTCGTGTGTTTTGGTGACGATTTCTGGGCTGTCATTCAGTATGTTGCTAGGAGAATATGTCCGTTTAGAAATGAGGTTAAGTGTATAAGCATGGCACAAAATGAAGCAAAGTTGGCGAGAAGAAGAAGTGTTTATGCTTTGGAATATATTGAAGCACAGCCAGAGAAATTATTTGTGTCTGATCAGATGCTAGGCAAATGGGGGTACCCGACCTCACAATTGTTTATAAGGTTGATATTTCGATGTATTCAAATATAAAATTAACAGTCTAAATGGTATCAAGTAGCTGTCCATGATGTAGGGAATTTCACCGAAATCCCAACCTGTGAGAAACAAAAAAAAAAAAAAAAAATAGAGAAAACACACGCTAAAGAAAAAACAATTACACGCACAAGACAGTATTTACGTGGTTCGGCAATTTGCCTACGTCCACGGAGTTGCAGGGATTTCACTATTATTAGGGAAGAAGAAGATACAAGATGCGGCTACAATTATTCTACACTATAAAAACGCGGCAACCAAACCCACAATAGCCTATCAACCCAAGCCTCCACTCCATGGACTAAGCCTCAGTAAATCTCCCATTAAAAACCACGCAATATTATTCGGGTCGGGTCGGGTCGTCAAACCGGATCAAACAAAATTAGGCTCCATAAAGCCCAACGCATGATTCTGATGCTAATGTGATTGCAGCTTCATTGGCAACCAAGCAATTTGGGCTTGATCAAAGGTGCATAGTGGCAGCTCTAGGAATTTTTTCCTCAAAAAGCGTAAATTACATAATCTAATAAAAAGAAAATTTTATATATTGACAACAATAATAATAAAAAAACACGCAAATATATAAAGTTTACAATATAAAGTGTGGGGGCCGGTTAATCAATAATTATTGAAACCGTGTTAACTGGGCCTGTGGCCCATCCGAGGACGTTAAACCATCCGAGGAGGCCCATATGAGGTTATAAGGGGAACCAAATGAAAAGAGGAGTAGATATCACATGAGATGGGTCCAGTATTCGTCTGAGGACAAAGTCCTTCTCGGTAATATGTGTTCGAGGACGACCTAAACGCCATATTGTTACAAATACACTTTAGAGCTACATTACCACTAAAGGTGGGACATGGGACCAGGGGTAAGAAAGAAAAGATCAACAAATATCTTTAACAACTGCTGCCTTTGCATTAATTGCCTCTCAACCAACTCTCTGGCCGCATTAATGCGGAGGTGATGCTTGAACAGTGATGAAGTAGCCTTACAGCTGTTGGTTGAAGGTTCCAGAAAGTGTTGGATGGGACAGGAAGGGATCCCCCGAATCTAACCTACATGTGTGTGGTGAAGATGACACCAAGAGAGCAGTATATAACATGGAAGAATGCATCAAGAGAAGAGATCGGAACTTTTGAACAATTGATGCCTAGAAGAAAATCTCATGAAATAAAGAACTTAGCTTGCTTCAATAATAAATTGATCGAGATATTTATGTTAATCCATCTAGAAACGTTAAGTTTAATCGTTTTTCTTTTGAAGTTAATCTAGTTCTTTGACATCCATGCTCTACAAATTTATTGTTTAGGCCTTTAGCATTCGAACCCAATACGAGTTTGGGATCGTTACAAATTGAGTCCTTACATAAAACTTGTGGAGTTCAATTGTGGTTGTCAGGGGCGGCACCACCTTATGGCACCACCCTGGCCTGAAAAAAAAAATTATATATATAATAATTTAAAATTTTATATTTATCTTCCTTTAAAAAAAATTATGGAAACACCCTGAGGTTTTTTTATTTTTTTTATTCTAATAAAATTAAATTTTGGTCTATAATTTGAGCAACTTAACAATATATTAGGGTCTTTTAAGTAAAAAGAACCACATGTTTTTATATTCTTTTAAGCCTATACTATGACTTTACTTTTAGTTTTTTCTTTACCTGACACACTGTCATTGTACGACTACTTTTCCTCAAAAACATTATAATATATATTATACAACTAATTGGTCAAAGTCACGTAAATTTAGCTTTTTTCATTGTACAACTACTTTTCTTTTTTCTTTTTCTGATAATTTTGATTAGAAAAAAATAGTAGTTTTAGTTAATTAAGTGAATAAACTTAAGTCAAAGGTCTTGTAGCTGAATTGACACCTCCCCATGTACAAAGTGCTTGGAGGTCTAGGAGGGAAAAGAATTTGAAGTGTGGGATTAGCAGCATGTTGTAATTATTTCTCAAAAAAAAAAAAAAAAAAAAAAGTGAATAAACTTAAAAAGTTACTTAATTCACTGCATATTTATATTGCCAACCTTCAATGCAATTTGCGCCATTTTTATTATAGACGCTCTTGCTCTGCAAATTGGCTTCTTCTTTTTTTTATTATTATTATTTTTTTTTAAACAATCTTTTTTCACATTCAATCTCACAAAAAGTTTTGAAACATAAACCAAAAACAAAAACAAAACAAAGAGAACCACACTTTACTCGTATTTGCTAGCAACCTAGGAGATTGGAAACCTTAGATTTTGAGGAGGAGATGCAAAAGTGTGTTGTGGTTAGAATACGATGATTTAGAGTAGCTTTGATAGGCCACGGAACTAAAACCCTAACCCTAATTTGTGTGGGTGTGAAATGGCATAAATGCCCCCGTTTATTTTGAGGAGGTGAAGTTGAGTTGGGCCGCACGGTTGAGAATTGGGCTTGAATCCATTGGTAACGAAATGGGCTTACGATTGGGTGGGCCTAGAATTCAGCTTTGTTAAAATGTCACTAGCACAAGAGATGTGGCCGTAGAGTGGTGCAGATCTCAAATGGCTTCAAGTGAATTGCTAAGAGCCCTTAAAAAGAGCCTGTTTTGGTCCAATTACTTCAAATCATAATATACAGGCCTACTCAAAGTGGCCATTCTATTGTCATGTACAGAAAACCATTGCAATTGGCAAACGAAACAAGCATTCGCATCCAACTCGGAAGTATGCTCTTTTCTTGGGCCTCAATGACGAAATGAAAGTCTCCTCTTTCACACACTGGGCCAAGCACCACTACAAACAAGTTTTGATTAAGAATTAATATCTAACTTCTAGGTCAAACCACTAACAAAAGAAGTACCCTTTTTTTTCCGCTAAAACAAAAATGGATGGATATCACACCCAATGAAATTATCCCATCCCCGCACAAAATATTTTTACCACTTTTATTTTATAATTTTAACTTTTTTTACTTTCTTTCAATTTTTTTTTATTTACTAATGGTTAAAATTAATAGTAACTTTTTTCAAATATTAATCTCAATCATTGAGAAACTGTTGGACATTATCACAATCCTAAAAGGATTATTAGTTTTAAGATAAAGTTATAACTTAAATAAACTCAATTTTACAAAACCCAAGGTTGAGTATATCACCTCTTTATTTTTATTTGGAATCTTGTAAATGAAAACTTTTAGGGCATTTGTTGATAAATCATTTTTAAATTTTTTTAATACTACTTTCACGATAAATATAAAGAATTGTAAAAAAAAAAAAAATCAACCTTTTTTTTTTTCATAAAATGTTTATACAAATATTTTATAAACCAATACTTTAGAGCATCGGTTAAATTTTTATTTTTTATTTTAATAACTACATTCACATGGTAGGTGAAAACGTAATTTCCTTTTTTATGTCTTAGGGTTGATAATCCTCATAAAGGCAAGATCTTAGAAATTCGTTAGAGATTTATAAAACTTTTGGCTGGAAAAGTTAAATTTATAATGAATGCTGGAATTTGTTCCCAATCACTTTACTTATAAAGAAGGAATGATTGATCTATTAAGAATTGAATGTCTACAACCACTACAAAAAAATTTGGGTTATTTTGGTTCACTAAATTCTGTCAATACAATCACTAAACTACATAGCGGCTAGGTTAGATTACTAACTTTTATCTCTGAGGTTATAAGTACACTCATAATAAATTAAAACATTCTTGAAATAAATGTGAAAAAAGGTAGGTGAGTTTTCGCATCAAAATGTTTACATTTTTCAACCCTCTAAATCATAACTCTTGATATGATTTAGAGGGTTGAAAAATGTGACACGGTGTGGTCCTGGACCGGACAATATGTCCTACCAGATTTTGTTTTTTCTAATTCATCACTAATACTAAATAAAATAGAGGATAACTCAAACTTCAGGAAAGGCATTTTTACACATGGACCAAACAATATGTCCTACCAGATTTTGTTTTTCCTTTTTGACATACAATAATTCATCACTAGTACTAAATAAAATAGAGGACAACATCCACACTATTAATAATTAGTTTCATATTGAATATGCTACAATAATTAAAAAATTTCTTTTTTGAATCTACACTAGATTTCATTATATTAATTAATTCAAAAATCAAATTAGTAGAGCTAATAAAAAATGACATGTCAATTAACAAAGTAACAGAAAATATGACTTTAGATAAAATAGAATGGATCCAAATAATACATATAGCCAACCATAATTAATATGTTAAGGATTCATAGTCAACTCTCAAAATTTAGAAAATAAAACTTTGTTTGTTGTTGTTGTTTATATGACAAAGGCAATTTAGTAAGCCTAATAAAGCCATAATACTTAATGTATAGAGACACGAATCACAAAGTTAACCAAAATATAAAGTAGTGGATCACTCATTGAAATAAATAAAATAAGGGTCATGTTAATGAGTGTCCTTAGGGCACTGGTTAAGAATCCAGTTAAAGAAAGTTTTTATGGGAAAAGAAAAAGAAGCAATTAATGTTTTGACAGTTTTTTTCATTTCCTATAAAAATGATGTCAAAACTTTCTTTAATTAGATTCTTAACCAGTGCCCTAAGAGCACTTGTTAGCATTTCCCATAAAATAAATAGACAAAAAGAAGTAAAATTTTCAGGTATTAAGTCAATAAATAATGACTCCAATCCATACAAAGATAAGCATGAATTATAAGTATATACCATTTGAAAAAAATTATAACATCTCATTGCTAATTATAACCATTTGAAAATTTCACATGACACAGAGGACACATCAGTTATTAATTATTATATTTCCTCTAAAAATTAGTAATTATTATTATTAGATTACTATGACGATGTAGATAGAGAATATATTGTTGGGCTTTGATGGCACAGACTTTGGATTTTGAAGGATGCAAATCGAGGATTACCTTTATGGGAGGAAGTTGCATCTACCGCTTCTAGGGGAAAAACCTGAGGCTATGAAGGCTGATGAATGGACGCTTCTTGACAGACAGGTTTTAGGAGTTATTAGGTTAACTCTGTCTAGGTTTGTTGCACACAATATTGTAAAGGAGAAGACCACAGCAGATCTGATGAAGGCTTTATCCGGTATGTATGAGAAGCCGTTTGCAAACAACAAGGTGTATCTGATGAAGAAATTGTTCAATTTGAAGATGGCAGAGAAGTAGCACAACATCTGAACAAATTCAATACTATCACAAATCAATTGTCGTCTGTAGAAATTGATTTTGATGATGAGATTTGTGCTCTGATCGTTTTGGCTTCTTTGCCTAACAGTTAGGAGGCAATGAGAATGACAGTAAGCAACTCTACAGAAAAGGAAAAGCTCAAGTACAATGATATACGAGATTTGATTCTGGCTGAGGAGATTCGCAGAAGAGATGCAGGTGAAACCTCAGGATCTAGTTCTGCCCTAAACCTTGAGACAAGAGGCAGAGGTAATAATAGAAATTCAAATCGGGGCAAATCAAAATCTAGAAATTCTAATCGAAACAGAAGTAAATCTAGATCAGGCCAACAAGTACAATGCTGGAATTGTGGGAAAACAGGTCACTTTAGGAATCAATGCAAAAGTCTTAAGAAGAAGAATGAAGATGATTCTGCTAATGTTGTAACAGAAGAGGTACAGGATGCATTACTTCTTGCAGTAGACAGTCCACTTGATGATTGGATTTTGGATTCAGGAGCTTCGTTTCATACCACTCCACACTGAGAAATCATACAGAATTATGTTGCAGGTGATTTTGGTAAGGTGTATTTGGTTGATGGTTCAGCCTTGGATGTTGTTGGTATGGGAGATGTCCGGATATTGTTGCCCAATGGGTCTGTTTGGTTACTGGAGAAGGTTCGACATATTCCTGACCTGAGGAGGAATCTAATTTCTGTTGGACAACTTGATGATGAAGGACATGCAATACTATTTGTTGGTGGTACTTGGAAGGTTACAAAGGGAGTTAGGGTATTGGCTCGTGGAAAGAAGATTGGTACTCTGTATATGACCTCATGTCCAAGAGACACAATTACAGTTGTTGATACAAGTACTGATACAAGCCTATGGCACCACAGACTTGGTCACATGAGTGAGAAAGGGATGAAAATGCTGCTGTCAAAAGGAAAACTACCAGAATTGAAATCCATTGATTTTGACATGTGTGAAAGCTGCATCTTAGGAAAGCAGAAAAATGTGAGTTTCTTGAAAATTGGCAGGACACCGAAGGTTGAAAAATTGGAGTTAGTACACACTGATTTGTGGGAGCCTTCTCCGGTTGTATCCTTTGGAGGTTCAAGGTACTACATCACTTTTATTGATGACTCAAGCAGAAAGGTATGGGTTTATTTTTTGAAAAATAAATCTGATGTATTTGAAACTTTTAAGAAGTGGAAGGCCATGGTTGAAACAGAAACAGTTTTGAAAGTAAAATATTTGAGGTCAGATAATGGAGGAGAGTATATAGATGGAGGGTTCAGTGAGTATTGTGCTGCACAGGGAATTAGGATGGAGAAGACCATTCCTGGGACACCACAGCAGAACGGTGTGGCTGAGCGCATGAACAAAACTATCAATGAGCATACTAGAAGTATGAGGTTGCATGCTAGACTACTAAAAACTTTCTGTGCTGATGCTGTTAGCACTGCAGTTTACCTGATAAACCGAGGACCATCAGTTCCTATGGAGTTCAGACTTCCTAAGGAGGTTTGGAGTGGTAAAGAGGTAAAATTTTCACACTTAAAAGTTTTTGGTTGTGTTTCTTATGTTCATATTGATTCTGATGCTCGTAGTAAACTTGATGCAAAATCTAAAATATGTTTTTTCATTGGCTATGGTGATGAGAAATTTGGCTATAGGTTTTGGGATGAACAAAACAGGAAAATCATTAGAAGTAAAAATGTGATATTTAATGAACAGGTTATGTACAAGGACAGGTCAACTGTAGTGTCAGATGTGACAGAGATAGATCAAAAGAAATCTGAGTTTGTCAACTTAGATGAATTGACTGAAGGTATTGTCTAGAAAAGGGGTGAAGAAGATAAGGAGAATGTAAATTCATAGGTAGATCCGAGTACAGATCTTCCAGGAACATTAGACCTCCACAGCGTTATTCACCCACTCTAAATTATCTCCTGTTGACTGATGGTGGTGAGCCAGAGTGTTATGATGAAGCCTTGCAAGATGAGAATTCAAGCAAGTGGGAGTTAGCCATGAAGGATGAGATGGATTCCTTGTTGGGGAATTAGACATAGGAACTGACTGAATTGCCAGTAGGAAAGAAGGCTTTGCACAATAAGTGGGTATACAAAATAAAGAATGAGCATGATGGTAGCAAACGTTACAAGGCTAGATTAGTTGTTAAAGGGTTCCAGCAGAAGGAAGACATTGACTACACAGAGATATTTTCTCCAGTTGTGAAAATGTCAATAATCAGACTGGTACTGGGAATAGTAGCTGTAGAAAATTTACATCTTGAGTAGTTAGATGTGAAGACAGCATTCCTTTATGGTGACTTGGAGGAAGACCTTTACATGATTCAGCCAGAAGGGTTCATTGTTCAGGGACAAGAGAATCTAGTCTGCAAACTGAGAAAGAGCTTGTATGGCCTAAAACAAGCTCCTAGGCAATGGTACAAGAAATTTGACAGTTTTATGCTTAGAATTGGGTTCACGAGATGTGAAACTGATCACTATTGCTATGCTAAGTCTTTTGACAATTCTTACATTATATTACTGTTGTATGTGGATGATATGCTTATTGCAGGGTCTAGCATTGAAGAGATTAATAATCTGAAGAAGCAATTGTCCAAACAGTTTGTAATGAAGGATTTGGGAGCTGCAAAGCAAATCCTTGGTATGAGAATCATTAGAGACAAGGCTAATGGTACATTGAAACTTTCACAGTCAGAGTATGTAAAGAAAGTTCTCAGCAAGTTCAACATGAATGGAGCTAAACCAGTGAGCACACCCTTGGGTAGTCATTTCAAAATAAGCAAAGAACAGTCACTGAAGACAGAAGAAGAAAGGGACCACATGAGCAAGGTGCCCTATGCCTCAGTTATTGGCAGCTTGATGTATGCTATGGTGTGTACAAGGCCAGACATTGCACATGTAGTGGGAGTTGTGAGCAGATTCATGAGTAGGCCTGGAAAGCAGCATTGGGAGGCAGTCAAGTGGATTCTAAGATATTTGAAGGGTTCATCAGATACATGTCTTTGGTTCACAGGTGCAAGCTTGAAACTGCAGGGTTATGTAGATGCTGATTTTGCTGGTAATATTGATAGTAGAAAGAGTACTACTGGGTTTGTTTTTACTTTGGGTGGTACAGCTATATCATGGGCTTCAAATCTACAGAAGATTGTTACTTTGTCTACTATAAAAGCTGAGTATGTTGCAGCAACTAAAGCTGGAAAGGAGATGATTTGGCTACATGGTTTCTTAGATGAATTGGATAAGAAGCAGAAGATGGGCATTCTACACAGTGACGGTCAGAGTGCAATCTTTCTTGCCAAAAATTCGGCTTTTCATTCAAAGTCGAAGCATATACAAACAAAATACCATTTTATCTGTTATCTTGTTGAAGATAAACTGGTAATACTTGAGAAGATTTGTGGATCTAAGAACCCAACAGACATGTTGACTAAGGGTGTCACTATTGAGAAGTTGAAGCTGTGCGCAGCTTTAATTGGTCTTCTAGCTTGAGGACAGGAGGATGAGTTGCAGGGATGAGGGATTGTTTTTGGAGGATTGCAGTTGATGTTGGTGATTGAACTAGTCTCCAAGTGGGAGATTTGTTGGGTTTTGTGGAGCCTAGTTTTGTTTGATCCGGTTTGACGACCCGACCTGACCTGAATAATATTGCGTGGTTTTTAATGGGAGATTTACTGAATATAGAGAAAATATTGTAGCCGCATGTTGTATTGTATTCTTCCCTGAAAATAGTGAAATCCCTGCAACTCCGTGGACGTAGGCAAATTGCCGAACCACGTAAATATTGTCTCGTGCGTGTGATTGTTTTTTTTTTTTCTTTGGCATGTGTTTTCTCTATTTTTTTGTTTCTCACAGGTTGGGAATTCGGCTTAATTCCCTACATATATATAGTTGGTTGTCAATTAATATATATATATATATATATATATATATCAAACTCAAATCGTTTGAATTCTATATTGGGAATTTACGTAATGCTTCCAAGACTTGCGAGAATATATATATGTAACTTCCCTTTTGTCAAACCACTAACAAAAGAACTGCCCGTTTGTTCCCGCTAAAGTTAGAACAGAAAGACTACCTACTCTTTTGCAAAAATTAAGAACTGTAAAATAAATTTTTTTAACAAAAAATTGTTAAAGATAAATAAAATAGATTGATTTTTTTTCCCGAACATTTTAAATTGTAATTAAAAAAAAAGTTAAGGTCGGACTTGCACTAAACAAAAAAGGACCTGAAATTTGTGCAAACAGTGAACTTAATCTTTACTGTTGACAAAAATGTTATAGTGGGATCCGCATATTGTAAATACATTTTTTTAAAATGTCTCAAGTAAGAGACAGAATAAGGGTCGATACTCCTCATTAAGGCAAGGTCTTAGAAAACTATATATTTAGAGATTTATAGCGCTTTTAGTTAGTAAACTTAATTTTCTAATGAATGCGATCCCAATCATTCAACTTAGAAGTAGAACAGAAGGAATCATTGATCTATTAATAAGAATTAGGAGTCTACAATTTTGTGACCGTGAATTCGGCTTGATTTTTTGATCGAGCTTGAGCTTGATATTAAGCTTGAGTTTGGCTCCACTAATTAATCAAGCCAAGCCAAGCTCAAGTTTTTTGGCTTTCCCACGAGCTCAAACTCAAACACTATTTTTAGGCTAGTCACAAGCTTAAGCCAAGCTCCAGTTTTTTAATTTTCCTGACGAGCCAAGTTTGAACATGCACTACTCCACAAAGCTCTACTTGTTTATAGCCCTAATGTCAAAAACACAGAGTGGCTATTTTTTCCCCCCTCAAAAAAACCCATATGCACTCTAAAATGTCTGTCACAAACTTCCAAGTTTGAACACCATTTGCAACTTTTTTTGTTTCTGTATTGACAATGCCCCACTTTTATGTATTAGAGCCTGCAAGAGACACCCTTTAATCTCTCTTCTATCCATTTTGTATAATCTTACTTTTTCTATTTCTTTAGTTTATACTGTCACTACTCACGAGTCGCTAGTCAGTAGTCACTACCCCAATTTTCTGTCATCCTTAATTTCAATATAAAAATAAATGTCAGGCATATAAGCATTGTGTCCTTGTTGATTGTCCAGCACATATGTCTTTACATCAAATGATGTAAATGAAACATTGATTATTATGGGATTCACATAAAAGATAGTCACTGAATTAATGTGTAGTAGATGTCCTATAAATCAAATCCCCATAGGGTGGACGCACCAGTAAACATTATAACAATCTTTGGTGTGCAAACACAAATATGAAATGTAATAGAATTAAGGGTCATGTTAATGAGTACCTTTAGGACACTGGTTAATAATCCATTTTAGGAAAGTTTTGACACTACTTTCATAGGAAATTAATGGAAAAAACTGTTAAAACATTAATTGCTTTTTTTTTCTCTCTCATAAAAATTTTCTTTAAATTAATTATTAACCATTACTCTAAGAGTATCCGTTAGCATTTCTCTAAAATTAATTATATATGCAAATGTTTACACGGCAAGTCTGCCATGAAGAGACTTTTGGTGGGGACACAAATGATGAACAACTTTGTTAAGTGAGATAAAGAAAATTTGCGTAAAGTAGAGAAATGCCAACCCTTTACTCTGAATTTTATTTTATTTATCGTGAGAATATACTCCTTTAATTCAAATATACTTTTCTCTGTATCATTAAGAATGCGTTTTATTAAAATAAAGTAGATTGTGAATGTTATGATTAATCCATTTGGTACTTTGACAATAATCCCCCCAACCCAAAAAGGAATCCAACAAACAATATCCTATACAATTTTTTTTTTTGGGAAGTATATCCTATCCACTTTGTTTCTTCATGTAGCCGGGCCGCTATCATGTCACAAAAATGCAAGTTTTCGTGCACGTGGGATTCATGAAAATATTAAAATGCCTGGTCCTACGTACAAGAAAGACAAACAAAAGAAGATTCCTTAATAATTTGTCTCAAACATTATTATATTATAAAGGATTAGGGTGACCCCACTGCAGTGTAAAGTCTCGTACGAAAGTTAAAATTAGTCCCTTTCCAACAAAACATAAAGTTGATCGACTGATTCTATCAAATCATGTGCGCAGGTAGGGCCCTCCTTTTGAAATTTCGATTTAGTCAAGTACCGTGTATATATATATATATATATATATATATTTATTTATTGTGAAGTATGATGTGTTAGTTGATATTGTCCATTCATTTGTTAGGCGGTCGATTACTTCTCTTTCCTTTGTTTTTCTCATTGATTTTGGGTCCATGTGTTCTGAATTCATAAAGTAGACATATAACTGTACACTATCGAGTCTAAAATTTATTCTTCAAATTTAGTGTTGACTTCTCCAAAATTAGAAATGCAGAAAATATATCGCTTTACTGTCAAAAAAAAAAAAAAAAAGAAATGCAGAAAATATACCCAGACAACCTCCCACTCCTTGATACACGTAACTGCCTCCTTCAAATGTGGTTTTTTTTTTTTTTTAATCAGTGTGTTATGTATGGTTAAGAGTCTTACAATCTAGTCATGTTATCTACTCCTTTATAATGAGAATTGTTTTGTAAATCGTTCTTTTTTGTTACCGAATTTTTAAGTTAAAAGAATGCCATGTGCATTCCGAAAAGATGATGCATTAGTTTCTTATTTAATGTTTATAATTATCTTAATGTTATAACTCAAAGGAACTTATGATTTTGATATCATTTCAATGTTTATTTTTTGGAACTAACCTCATGACACTTCTAACTATTTCAATAGTTCACAATTGTGTAATATTAATGAACAAATTTGTAAGCCTCAAATTAAAATAAAAGAAAACTTATGACACTAAACTTTTCTTGAAAACAAAGTTTCATCGCATTTATAAAACACGTATAATGAGACTCATATATATATATATATATATATATAATAGTTCTATAATACCCTTTATCTAAAAAAGTTGTTTTATTCATAGGAAAAAAAAAGAAAAAAGAAAAGAAGAAGAAGAAGAGAGAGATGATGCAGACAATGGCAATATCAATATCTTTTCGTAATCACAAGTGGAGAATCCTTCTTCTCAAGGAGAAAAAAAAAAAAAAAAAAAAACACACACAAGTGGAGAATCCACAAAACATGATGATGACTTCAATTACACCAACACGGTCACATCTTAGATCAATGATTTTATTTTATTTTGTGTGTGTGGGGTTATAAGTTAATTGATTGAAGGCAGTTTCTGTCATCCTTAATTTCAAAATGCAATCATGCATTTTGCACTTTCAGTCATAATGTCACTAAAAGATCACGTCAAAGTAGGACCCTGTCAATTTTCACTTTCTGGCCTTTTTTATGATCCCTTTATGATATGATTTGATGGTTGTATCTTTTTCTAAATAAAGATTAACGCATGATGCGGTTACGGAATTAAGGTACTGTTCTACTTTCAAGTTTTAACTTTTTATATATATATATATATATATATATAGATAGGGTTATGTTGAAGTTATATTTAATGTAATATATATATATATTTTTTTTAATTAGATGTAAATTTTAATAATTCTACTGTTAGATTACATTATTTTTTGTATATTTTCCATACTTACAAAATTTAAAAATAACAAAAAAATTAATAACTATATTATTAATTAATTGTTTAAATTCAAGTTTTTGTAATTAAGAACTAGTTAACAAGCAAATAGGATGGCATGACTCTTGACTATTGTATTACAACTGAATTTAAATTAAGTACAACTGAATTTAAATTAAGTTACATGAATCTTGGCAGTTATATATTTTATTTTTGAAAAGATAATAAACCTTGTTAATGTAATCTGAACAACTCTACAAGAATGCACCCTATTCAAGTTACACATCAAAGAAATATTATTCTAAACAATAATCACTAAACTTGTTGGGTGAGTGAGTCATCCACCACTTTTGGAAAGTAGACCCAATCGTAGACAGTAACATCAATTGCGACAATGTTCACTACGGAGCGTGGCATTTTTTTGTGATTACGTTGCTTTGATGATGTCATGTTATTAAACAACTTCTTTATTATAATTGTGACATTATTAAGCGTGATTGGTGAAAAAGAAAGTTGGTCCAATGTGTGCGTGCCAGCCTCCTTGGATTACTTCTACTTTTCTTTCTCTCACACTTTCACTCTGTCAAGTAAAAGTACGTTTTAGTTTTAGAATCAGCATTGGTGCCGTTTGAATTCGGCTGAATGTTGCGTCTGCGTCCGCGTTTTAGCTTTTTTTTTTTTTTTTTTTTTTTTTTTAATTTCACGCATTTTGCAGAAAGGCAGGGACATTAACACTGTAGCAGTACTGTTCATACACTGTAGCAGTACTGTTCATGAGACCCATAGTCACTTTATTCATAAAAAAAATATTAAAAATGGGTCCCACGACACTATTCACACATTTAAAAATTATTTTGCTACAGTATTTTTAGTTTTCAGTTTCAGCAACAATAAGTTCAATCCAAACGGATCCATTATCTCACTTTTTAATAAACATGGATTCACTAATACTTTAGTAATTAACATATGTATTAATAAATTGAATCCATCTCACTATTGGATATATATTATTTAGATATAAACCACTGTTAGACGTATATCATTCAGATAAGAACCACTGTTGAACATATATTATTCAGACATAAATCACCACTGGACATATATTATTTGGATATGAACCACAACTGGACTTAAACTACTTGACATACATTATTTAGACATGGACTGATGCTGGACATACCTTTTTATATTGAACATGAACTATACCACAGTTGGATATGGACTATTGGACTCATTCTATTATTGGACATATGACACTTAATTAATCATTCTATTGGACATCACTTAATATACATAATAATGAAGTTCAATTGATCAATGCGGTCTAATGTCAAGTTCCGAATTGAACTCTCCAAAACAAATCCGGACCTAGCAAAGTCACCCTTTCAGAGGAAGATACGTGGCCACGTACAAAAACGGCCCCCCATCAACTAACATATGCCCAAAATAATAGGTAAAAAAGAATGGAAATTTAGAATAAAAATACTATAAAAATTATAGGGGAAAATAACTTCACCCCAAAATAATGATGATAGAGAAGCGGAAAATAATCCATCTCCAGCTCGTCCAAATGGTTCGTCCAGAGCCTACAGCACAGATTGATCCAAGAGTCAACCCAGAAGAAGGAGAGACGTCCATTAAATAATAGCACCACTCCATAAGTTTAAGTCTCCCATGGACGAAAAGATCGTCCATGAGGATCGTCCATGAGGTTCGTCCATGAGAAGTCGTCAAATATCCTTGGACGACTAAACCACCCTACACCAGACGGACGAACCCTCAACACTTAGACTTTCAGCAACCCTCAACTATCTCGACAAACCCTTCGAATAAATTAACCTCCATTTAGCAGTTACCACTTTATATCCGTTGAGGGAGGTTACTCCGGAGTTGTTGGATTCCACAAAACCTGGGGAGGTTATCGAACAAATAACCGCCCCTGGCTCCCTATATAAGAGACCGGTCTGGACCCGACAGAGGTAAGTCTTTTCTCTCAGACACATTTCCAAAACACTTGGAACTTACTCTCCTACAAATCTAACTTCTCCATCGGAGGGGGTTCGACCGGTCTTCTCCGGTCTCCTCTTTTGATCGCCTTCTCTTCCTTGCAGGCCATCAACCGCTTGAACAGCCCACCGAAGCCAGGCCATTCTACCTTACTGATTTCAAACATCATCAGTTGGCGCCGTCTGTGGGAAATCGAAGGTTGTTTTGCGATTTTCTTTTCCGCGACAAAAAGGTTAGGATGGTCAGGACCAGGTCGAGGGCTACTAGCCCTGGCCGTCAGGGAAGCAGAGGCGCTTCAAGTGATCCTCAGCGTGATCGCCAATCCGCACCAGTCATGCAAACGTCTTCCGTTCAAAATATGCAATCCATGGCGGCTGCAATGGCGGAATTGACTCGCCAAAACCAGGAGTTAAGGATGGAGATCACTCACAGGAGACAGACACGTGAGGAGCATGCAGGGCAGACGCAAGGCCATGGTGACACACAGAATACTGAGATTGGAAGTCAGTTTAGAGGCACCACTTCACGGACAGTGCCACACCTGAAAGAGGAGATGGATCAAATGAAGAAAGTCATGGAGGAGATGAAGGAAAACATGAGAAGAACGAATCCTATAGAGGATTTGGTCCACAGGACTGACTCTCCTTTTACGGCTTCCATCAATGGCCACCCTCTACCATCAAAGTTCAAACTACCTTCCCTGGACTCGTATGACGGGACGCGTGACCCCTTCGATCACATTGCAACATTCAAGACAACAATGCACCTTCAGGGGGTCCCTGATGAAATCATGTGTCGAGCCTTCCCTACTACCCTTAAAGGCCCGGCACGGGTTTGGTTCAGTAAAATCCCCCCAAGTTCCGTAAGTTCTTTCGAAGAGTTAAGCAAATTGTTTGTTAACAATTTCATCGGGGGACAGAGGCACAAGCGCTCTTCGTCCAGCTTACTGACCATAGAACAAGGGGAGAACGAAAGCTTGCGGTCATTCATCACTCGCTTCAACAGAGAAGCCCTTAGTGTGGACGAGGTGGACGACAAGCTTCTACTGGCAGCCTTCCACAACGGGATTAATTCGGATTTATTTATCCACAAGCTATATGAGAAGGAGCCTCAAACCATGGCCGAGCTCGTCCATTCGGCTCAGAACTTCATGAATGCAGAAGATGCAATCATAGCCAAGAAGAGGAAAAGAACTGAAAGGATGGAAGCGCACCCAGCTCGACACTCAGAACAAGCCCCTCGTCCAAAGAAGGGACGGACGGAAGATAGGAAGGAACGAGATAGCAGGAAGACAGGTCCCTCGGGAAGAAGCCAGAACTATACGCCCCTGAATGCTCCACTTAATCAGGTGCTCATGCAAATCAAAGACGATCCTGCTTTAAAATGGCCAGAGAAGATGAAAGGGGATCCCAACAAGCGCAATAAGAACAAATATTGTCGCTTTCATAGGGACCATGGGCATGACACGGATGAGTGTTATGACCTAAAACAGCAAATAGAGAACCTTATCAGACAAGGAAAGTTGAAGCACTTTGTTGGAAGGGATCGTACAGATGAGAAGCTGAAAGGCAAAATGGAGGAATCATCCCGGCCCCCACTAGGAGAAATAAGGATTATCGTTGGGGGGAACTCGACGGGGCAGTCTTCCAAGTCAAAGAAGACGTATCTCAAAGCGGTACAAAGCGTCCAGCTCTCTGGACGATCACCAAGGACGAGATCAATGGACGAGCCAACCATTTCCTTCACCGACGAAGATGCTGAGAGGATCCATCACCCGCATGATGATGCGATCGTCATTACATTGCTCATTGCAGATTATACAACCAGGAGAGTGTTGGTTGACAACGGAAGTTCAGCAGACATATTGTATTACCCCGCCTTCCAACAGATGAGGCTTGGACGAGATCAACTTCGTCCAGTCTGCTCGCCACTGATAGGATTTGGAGGAATGAAGGTGCAGCCTGTGGGTACCATTACATTACCAGTTGTGGTAGGGTCGTACCCGCAGCAGATAACCAAGGAAGTCAATTTCCTTGTGGTAGATTGTGCATCTTCATACAACGCCATTATTGGAAGGCCCACTCTTAATAGTTGGAAGGCGGTAACTTCGACCTACCATCTATCAGTCAAATTCCCTACGGAATACGGGATAGGACAAGCACAAGGAGATCAGTTGGCAGCTAGAGAATGCTACTTAGCCATGGTGGCTTTGGACGAACAGGTGCAGACAATGAGCATCGAAGAAAGAAGAGTTATTGCAGAGCCCACGGAAGTGTTGGAAGATGTTATTTTGCAGGAAGATGATCCAGAGAAATTTACCAGAATTGGAACATGTATGAAGGATAAGGCAAGAGAAGACCTCATCCAGTTCCTGAGGAAAAGTATCGACGTTTTTGCATGGAGTCATGACGACATGCCTGGAATCGACCCAAGTGTGATCACTCATCGGTTGAATGTATACCCCTTTTTTAAGCCCATTCGTCAGAAGAAGAGGGTATTCGCTCCCGAGAGGGACAAAGCAATCAAGGAAGAGGTTCAAAAACTGACCACAGCAAAGTTCATCAAGGAAGTCTATTACCCGGATTGGTTAGCCAATGTGGTGATGGTGAAGAAAGCTAATGGAAAGTGGAGAATGTGCGTAGACTTCACGGACTTAAACAAAGCATGTCCCAAGGATAGTTATCCTCTACCACGCATTGATCAATTGGTGGACTCTACTGCCGGCCATCAGTTGCTGAGTTTCATGGATGCCTTCTCAGGATATAATCAAATCAAGATGGATGAAGCTGATCAGGAGAAAACTTCCTTCATTACCAGCCAAGGCTTGTTTTGCTACAAAGTAATGCCCTTCGGCTTGAAGAACGCAGGGGCAACTTATCAGAGGTTAGTGAATCACATGTTTCGTCCACAGATAGGACGGAATGTGGAGGTTTACGTCGACGACATGCTTGTGAAGAGCATAGACGAAGGAAGCCATCTAGATGACCTACAGGAAACCTTTGAAACACTTCGGCGATATAAGATGAAGTTGAACCCAAGCAAGTGTGCATTCGGAGTGTCGTCGGGAAAGTTTCTGGGGTTCATGGTCTCGCAAAGGGGAATTGAAGCAAATCCGGATAAGATCCAGGCTATATTGAACATGGAGCCACCGAAGAGTATCAAGGAAGTCCAATCCCTCACAGGACGAGTTGCCGCTTTGAACAGGTTTGTTTCAAAAGCCACAGATAAGTGTTTACCTTTCTTTAAAGTCCTCAGGAAGGCATTTGAGTGGACGGACGAATGTCAAAGGGCCTTCCAAGACCTGAAAGATTATCTTACAACGGCCCCATTATTAAGTCCATCTGTGCAAGGAGAAGAACTGTACCTATACTTAGCGGTGTCCCCACATGCCGTAAGTTCAGCTTTAATCAGAGAAGAAGGGAAAATACAAAAGCCAGTGTACTACACTAGCCGGGCACTCAGAGGAGCAGAGGGAAGATATCCGCTCATGGAGAAATTGGCTTTCGCACTAATAACGGCTTCAAGGAAGTTAAGACATTACTTCCAAGTTCATATCATTAATGTC
The DNA here is from genome assembly GCF_932294415.1 of Quercus robur. Lineage (NCBI taxonomy): Eukaryota > Viridiplantae > Streptophyta > Magnoliopsida > Fagales > Fagaceae > Quercus > Quercus robur. Next base: position 5,729,945 of record NC_065543.1, on the reverse strand, counting down.
ATGACGGACCATCCGCTTAAGAAGGCAATGAACAAGCTGGAAGCCGCAGGACGACTCGTTCAGTGGGCAGTTGAACTTAGTGAATTCGACATTCGGTATCAACCGAGAAGTGCAATAAAGGCTCAAGCCTTGGCAGATTTCATTGCGGAGTTCACTCCACGTTATGAAGACCTGGGGGAAGGTGAGTACAACAAATGGGTCGTCCATGTTGATGGATCGTCTACATTATATGCTGGAGGAATAGGAGTTGTTTTGCAGTCGCCAGAAGGGGACAAATTCAAATACAAGGCCCGTCTGCAATACCAGACTACTAACAATGAAGCGGAGTATGAAGCCCTTTTAAAGGGGTTGGAACTGGCCAAGTCTGTAGAAGCAGACTCAATACTTGTCTTGGGAGATTCTCAACTCATCATAGGCCAAGTCAATGGGACATGTGAAGCGAAGGAAGACAGAATGAAGAAATATCTAAGGAAGGTAGTACGCCTTGTGAAGAAATTCAAAAAAGCAGATTTTGTTCAAATCCCGAGGGAAGAGAATGTGGAGGCAGATACTCTGGCGAAGGAAGCATCTGCGAATGAGGCCTTGGACGAGATGAATGATGTACACTACATGCCAAGCATAGACCTTCCAGAACTGATGCAGATAGAGGGAGAAGGAAATTGGATGACCCCGATAGTGTCATACTTAAAGGACGGAATGCTTCCAGAAGAGAAGGATGAAGCTAGAAAGCTCAGAGTCAAGTCAGCAAGGTATGTGCTTATGGACGAGGTGTTATATAAGAGAGGTTTTTCCCAGCCTCTCTTAAGATGTTTGGCTCCAGACGAGGCAAATTACATGTTGAGGGAGGTTCACGAAGGAGCATGCGGGAACCATTCGGGAGCCAGGTCACTCGTCCATAAAGTCATCCGAAGTGGATTCTATTGGCCAACCATCCAAGCTGACGCTAAAGCATATGTCAAAGTCTGTGATCAATGCCAACGCTTTAGCAACATTCCCAGACAGCCAGCAGAATATCTCACGCCAATGATGGCCCCTTGGCCTTTCGCACAATGGGGGCTAGATATTTTGGGGCCCTTTCCGACTGGAACTCGGCAAATGAAGTTTCTGGTGGTGGGAATAGATTACTTCACAAAATGGGTGGAAGCCGAACCCTTAGCCAAAATTACACAGCAGAATGTCAAGAACTTCGTCTGGAAGAACATTGTATGCAGATTCGGAGTACCTAGAGTACTAGTGTCAGACAATGGACGACAGTTTGACAACACACCCTTCAGGGAATTTTGTGAACAGCTTGGAATGAAGAACCATTACTCCTCACCCTCCCACCCACAGGCCAATGGCCAGGCAGAAGTAGCGAACCGATCCTTGCTAAAGATCATCAAGACTCGGCTCGAAGGGGCAAAGGGGATATGGCCGGATGAATTACCAGGTGTTTTATGGGCTTATAGAACTACAGCGAGAACTCCAACAGGAGAAACTCCTTTTAAGCTAGCCTACGGAAGCGAGGCAGTTATACCAGCAGAAGTACACATGACGAGCCACAGGGTCAGGAAGTACCAAACTGAAGAAAACGACGAACAGCTCCGTCTTAACCTTGACCTTATGGACGAGGTCAGGATGGATGCAGAACAGAGGACAGCAAGGTACAAAAATCTCATGGCAAGACAATATGATGCTATGGTAAAGCCTAGGCGTTTCAACATTGGAGATCTCGTCTTGAAGAGGGTTACCTTGGCAACAAGAAACCCGGCCTACGGGAAACTTGGCCCAAATTGGGAAGGACCTTATAGGGTTGTCAACTGCAAAAGGCAAGGATCCTATTATTTGGAAGCTTTGGATGGGCGGAGGCTGGAACACCCTTGGAATGTTGAGCACCTCAGGAAGTACCATCAGTAAGTGCTGACCCTTCACCGGTGTCCTTGGACGAGATGTATGGACGAGAAGAAGTATTTTACTACTGTTAAGTGTTTTTAAGTATTTTAATAATCCCCTAGAAGGTACATTAGTGTTTTCACTTTTGTGCTATTCATGGACGAATTGGTTTGTATTTTAAATTCAATAAGGCACTAGCTAATAAGCATGTGCCATGCCTGTGGACGAATGATTACATAAGTTTGGGTTTTCAAATATATATATATTGTTTTCAAATATATTATTGGAATCCTTATATGTTCATTCAGATTGATCCGCAAAAAGAAAGCATGAACGAATGAAATCCTTGGACGCAAGGATATATCGTCCATGAACCTTTCTCCAAAGGAAATATGAAAAGTTTCATCCGTCCAGAACATGGGACGAGGTGAAACCTAAGCTAAAATACGGAGGTTCATCCGTCCAGAACATAGGACGAAGATGAAACCCAAGCTAAATACATAGCAAGTTTCATCCGTCCAGAACATAGGACGAGATGAAACCTAAATACAGAGGTCCATCCGTCCAGAACATAGGACGAGATGAAACCTAAATACAGAGGTCCATCCGTCCAGAACATAGGACGAGATGAAACCCAAATACATAAGTCGATCCGTCCAGAACACAGGACGAGATGAAACCCATGCGAAAAATAAAGCATGATTCATCCGTCCAGAACATGGGACGAGATGAAAAGGGCATACTCGTCTAGACCCCAAGACGAGATGAATTCCCAAAAGTATTCGTCCGAAACGCAGACGAGCCAAGACTTCAAAATTAGCTTAACAATCCATTACCTTGGACGAGAAACGCTAAAAGTCTAATCATCCAGGACGACAAAATGATCGTCCATAATTTCGGAGTGATGGAAAATCTAGCCAAAGGGATCAACATACTTTATCTTGGTGATGTAGTAAAATTCACCCTCATGACCAAGACGAGGAGAACTGAATTCCTAGATGGACGAATCACATTGCTGATATGATAATAAAAAGTTCATACATAAAGCTGAAAACATATATATTCAAACAACAATGGAAGTGAAAATAGAATTATTCATTTCTTTCATTTAAAGGGTGGACGACCAACGTCCAAAAACCCATTTAGTTTTGAATATATAAAGCTCGTCCACAATCCTGGACGAGATGATTGTACTTGCATGAGCTTTTAAAAAAAAAAAAAAAAAGGTAAAAAGCCCAAAACAACGGGCACTTCCATGAAAAGCAAATAAAAACAAATTCTCTAAAGAAATAGACTTCACTTGGGTTCGTCCTGAGTAACTTCAGTGTTAGCATCGTCCATGATGTTGACGTCCTCGGAACTCGTCTGCAACACAGAACTCTCGGTAGCAAGAGGAAGCTTGAACGAGTTAAAGTCCAAATCAGGATACGCGTCTTTGGCATCAGCACGGAAGTCTTCATAACCAGCTGCATAATGACTGTCTAGACGATTCTTATACTCGTCAGACTTCTTAAAAGCAGCAATTGCTTCTTCACGTGCCTTCTCCAAGGACGAGGTAAGCTCTGCAACTTGTCCTTCTAGATGGACGATGCGGGTATCCTTCTCTAAGTTGTCAGCTTTGAGCTCCTCAACATCGTTCTTCAGCTTCGTCTCGCTTCCCAGCAGACGATTAAAGTCCTCGGTCAACCTAATGACCTCCCCCTTCTTGGATAAGACCTCATGGCTTAGCTCCTTAGCCTTATCCTTGGCAGTCTTGGCCTCTGTAGCAAGCTCCTTGGCCTGGCAAGTCGCTGTATAAAACTTTGACATAGCCTGCATTTGGACGAAAAGGAGTTAGACATTTCATTCAAAAGTTAAATGTTTACACACAAGGACGAGGAAGAAACTTACCTTGAAAAGGTCATGGATGCCAGAACGCTCAAACTCCTTCACTGACATGTTGTAACATTCGTTAACTTCATGATCAGTGACGATCCCTTTGAACGTCCTCCATGCATAACCCTCGTCCAGAACCAAATTAGAGGGACGATCAGAGGGCTCAGACGGGCTAGGCTTGTAAGAAGTTTTGGGAGCAGGGGGAGGATCAGACTGGACAGGATGAACTATTTGGACGGGCTCCACGTCCACAGGCTCGTCCAAGTTCACTGTTGGTGGAACGAACTTTGGAACCTTGGGAAGGGAAGTCTTACTTGGTTTTTGCTTCTTGTGGCCACGACGACTGGGAAGGTCGTCCAGGTCCACATTGCTTGAAATACCCTTGGACTTCCTCTTCCCAGCCTGGACGGAAGCCACTTTGGGAGTTGGAGCAGCAACATCCTCGTCCCCGCTAGCCACTGTTTTTTCCTTGTTTTCCCTCATTGTGCTTATCCCTATGACGAGAAAAATTAATCAGAAAAATTAAAAAAAAAAAAAAAAAAGAGAGCTGAAATAATAGAATATAATGGACGACACTTACTTCGACGAGTGACCTCCTCGTGACTTAGGTTCTCAGCCGTAGGAAGTGGACCAAGTCCCCAAGTTGCTAGACGACTAAGAGTAACTAAGTCGTGAAAAGTCCTTCCTGGAAAGGTGCGAACCACGTCTATCCGGTCCAAGGAAAACTTGTCCAAGCGTGGACGAACAACAGCTGCATCACCAAGATAAATGGTTAGACGAGTAACAGATAAGAAATTTTAAGGGACAAACAGGGTAAAATGGAAAGAAAGACATACCCTCAGGACGAAGACGACCTAGAGGGCTGGTAAAAGGTGGGAAGAGGGGAATACCCACATCAGCTGGGTCCCCAGCCCAATTTCCAGAAATAATAAAAAATTCTTTTTTCCAAAGCCGGTCAGACGAACTACGGCCCGTTATTAAACTGTAATATGTACCTCTGGACGAAAACTGGTAGAACCCAGCAGATTTTTTGATCTCTGAGGGCTTATAACAGTAAAGGAACTCGTCCACTGTAATTGGACGGTTCCCTTCCAGTGCCTCACGCCATAATACTTGCATGGCAACAATCGTCCTCCAGCCATTGGGGTTGAGCTGGTTTGGCCCAATACCCAACCTTTGGAGGAGTTCTCTGCAGAAAGAGTTTAAGGGAAACCTAAGGCCAGCTAATAGGTAAGAAGTATATACCCCTAAGCCAGAGGAAGGGGAACAACACCATTCACCAGGCTGGGGTAGACGAGGGTTAAGCTCTTTAGGGATTTGGTATCTATCTACAAGAGTTTTCAACTTAGCGCCGTCTAAGGTGGATGCTACCTCTGGGGCACAACTATAGATCACATCCTCTTCGTCCTCCTCCTCGTCTTGAGGAGGACTAGATGGCTCTCTGGACGAACTAGCCTTAGATCCAGAAGCTGCCCTACGTCGTTGCTCCTGAAATTCCTCTAAAGGAATGCCAGGAACCCCAGACGAGTAATGCTCGTCTGAGGAATCACTACAGGACGAACTACCTATACTACCCTCACTCTCAGAGCCGTCCAGGTAGTCGTCTATCTCTCTCTCTAAACTAGACGATGAAGACATGTTTGGAATGTAGAAGACTTAAAATGAGAGCCTAAAAAAAAAAAAGAAAAGAAGAAATACCTGATGAAACTAGGACGAGAGCTAGACGAGAATCTTGGACGAATTGGCAGAAGAGAGAATGAGAGAAAAAGTGAGGGGCATGAAAGAGAATGTACTATTTATAGGCCCCAGCAACAGGGTCAACGAAACGACGTTCACCACTCAGATACAGACACGTGGCGATTCTTTTGGGAAACGAGATCGACAGGACTGGCTAACCAACAGTCTCGCGACACGTGGCGTACGAAAAAGTGAAATTTAGCCAAAATCACAACGATGTCCTGGACGACCCTTTGAACAAAGGGGCAACTGATAGAGAAGCGGAAAATAATCCATCTCCAGCTCGTCCAAATGGTTCGTCCAGAGCCTACAGCACAGATTGATCCAAGAGTCAACCCAGAAGAAGGAGAGACGTCCATTAAATAATAGCACCACTCCATAAGTTTAAGTCTCCCATGGACGAAAAGATCGTCCATGAGGATCGTCCATGAGGTTCGTCCATGAGAAGTCGTCAAATATCCTTGGACGACTAAACCACCCTACACCAGACGGACGAACCCTCAACACTTAGACTTTCAGCAACCCTCAACTATCTCGACAAACCCTTCGAATAAATTAACCTCCATTTAGCAGTTACCACTTTATATCCGTTGAGGGAGGTTACTCCGGAGTTGTTGGATTCCACAAAACCTGGGGAGGTTATCGAACAAATAACCGCCCCTGGCTCCCTATATAAGAGACCGGTCTGGACCCGACAGAGGTAAGTCTTTTCTCTCAGACACATTTCCAAAACACTTGGAACTTACTCTCCTACAAATCTAACTTCTCCATCGGAGGGGGTTCGACCGGTCTTCTCCGGTCTCCTCTTTTGATCGCCTTCTCTTCCTTGCAGGCCATCAACCGCTTGAACAGCCCACCGAAGCCAGGCCATTCTACCTTACTGATTTCAAACATCATCAAATGAAAACAAAAGGACTATAAAAGCTTTATTAATTAAATGCACATCCACATATTTAGTGGTAAAATAATAATAATATTGTAAACTTTTTCTAAAAATGTACAACATTTACCAATTTTTATGTATTTACAATGTAAATTTATATTGTAAATATAATGTAAACATATAAAGATCCTTATTTTAAACCTTGTAAAGAGAGTCTCGTTATAGTTTACATGATTATGGAGGCATGAAAAATGACAATATTACAGTGTGATCCACAATCTCCTTTGGCTTATCTTTTTACTTTTACTTTTTCTTTTTTTTCTTTTTGGAAAAAGTTGGCTTACCGTTTTTTATTCGTTTCTGAATTTTAACTTTCTTTGTTGCTTTTATAAAAGTGGTCAACATAAAATCAAGTTTTTTGAAAAAGAAAACATCAAACAAATATTTAATTAATTGATTTTAAATAAATTTATAAGTCAAAAGTAACATAATAACAATATCTTCCCAAGTTTGTTTCTTCATGTAGCCACTATCATGAACGTTATGATTAATCCATTTGGTACTTTGACAATAACCCCCCAACCCAAAAAGTCAAAAAGGAATCCAACAAACAATATCCACCCAAGTTTGTTTCTTCATGTAGCCACTATTATGTCACAAAACACCAAGTTTCCGTGCACTGGAATTCATAAAAATATTAAAGAAAATGTTAATGGACACTGTAAAATACTTACTAAGAATGATTTATTATAAAGTTTATCTAATAAAAAATTGATATAAATTAATAAAATGACTGAAAATAATACTGACAAATGAAACTCCTTGTCCCACGTATACAAGGAAGGCAAACAAAAGACGAATTTTTAATAACTTATCTCTCTCCATTATTATCTTATAAAGGGCCGGCCAGACTAGGCTGATCCCACTCCATTGTAAACCCTTTCCAAAAAAAACATAAAGTTGATAATTACGATTATTCCCTTGAGGCGAAAAATTACCATATTGTGAAGTATGATGTGTACCGTACAGGTTTGTGTTGGTTTGATCAGAATGTTTATTATAAAAAGGGTCGGGATAATGTGTCCTAAAGACACACATTAAGTTATTTATTTTCAGTAACATTTTTCGAAAATTGAAAAAGGTTATCAATACTTTTTCAATTCTCAAAAAAATATTTTTAAAATTAATTAATTATTATATGTCTTTAGACCACACATTAATAAAATCATTATCGATCTTGTCATTTCACTTGTTACATGGTCCAGTACTTTTCTTCTTTGTTTTTTTCATTGATTGTGCGTCCATGTGTTCTGAATTCAAAAAAGTGGACATGCCGACATAGAACTGTAGAAGTTCTTCAAATTGAGTGTTGACTGACTTCTCCAAAAAGAAAAGCAGAAAAGTATGCGGGTCCAAACGGAAGAAAATCCATTCCGCCATAAATATACCCAGACAGACTCCCATTCGTCGATACACTTAACTTTCTCTGTTCCATTTCCAAACCATCAAACAGGAACTCCATGGAAAACCCAGCCAATCGGACACAACACAACACAACCGTGGGCCTAACAATGCCCACGGCAATGGTTCAACTGTTGTTCATTTTCATATCTTGAATAACATAACTCAAACACTTCTTCTGCAAGTTTTCATATTTTAAAATTGTTACATGATAATTTATTATCTGTTATTATTATCTATTGTCATTGTAACTAAGTGTAGCCATTTTATTTTGTTAAATTTATATGTATATATATTTTATTCAATTTCCATTATCTATTTCTTATTGGTTTTATAAAAATATTTTAATCTAAATGATAAAACTTAATTCACTTGCACCATATTACTTGTTGATCAACAAAGTCACACTCATCCATACATTAATAAAACACTAGGTTTCTATTTAACTAATCAAATTCTTGAACAATCACTAACTTTATAATAAAAAGTTAATATAACATGATAACAATATACACAAGTGTGATAAACCCTCTATATTTTTCTAGTTATTAAATTATATAAAGTTATATTATATTATACTATACATGGAACATATTCACACAAATAACATTATAACAAAGAAAAAAATAACGCACATATTACACACACAAATAACATTATATTTATACTATACATGAACATATTTAGTTTTTAATATTGTGAAAATATATATTTGTATGCTATAAAAATACATGTTAAAAATATTATTATTGTTTAAATACTGAAAATTGTTATTTAAAAGCGAATACTGAATAACCCCTATATTATTTTGTTCAATCAAAAGAAAAAGATTGAGAACTTTGATAGTTCTCTTTATTGAGAAAGAGATTCCCTACAATTACAAAGAGACTTCTATATATGATAGGATCATCATACTATATCATAAAGATAATCATTAAAAAAATGGCCAGAAAAATGCACATACATCATCGGTACACGTGCCCATGTGGGGATGAAAATTGAAAAAACGGGTCTTCACTCTGTCTTAATTTGACTCTTTGTAAGTCTGGTCCTACGCACAAACAAAAAAGATTTCTTAATAATTTGTCCTTTCTTCGGTGTCCATGTATATTCATTTATTTGGTTGAAAATTAAAAATTGAAAACTAAAAATAATAATAAATAATAAATTAATGTTTATATCCATGTTATTGTTTATAAGCCTAAATGAAGTGTTCATGTTCCATATACAGTGCAAGAGGCGTTGAAAAAAAAAAAAAAAAAAAAAAAAAAAAAACAAACACAAACACAAACACAAACACAGAAGAAATTATTTCTATCCAAACGTACACTATAAGTTGATCGACTACCCAACATAGTGATTCTATCAAATCATTGTGAAGTACGATGTGTCCTTTCACTTTGTTACGTGGTCCAGTACTTTTTTTTTTTGGATTGTGGGTTCATGTGTTATGAATATGTGAACATAGAATTCTAACGTGAGTCTTTAAAGTATACATTAGTATAAATTATTTGAAAAAAAAAATATTAAAAAAAAGAAAAAAATAATTAACTATTTTGACAATTTTTTATAAAATTTTTTCCAAAATAGATAGTTAATATATAAACTAAGGATATACATTAACCAAACTTGTACTTTAGAATAGTTTTAGAATTACAAATTATTCTATAACTTTTTTCCCACAACTTTGACATAACAAATTATGAATAATTAACTATCACTTACATATAAACCCACTATTTTTTTTTTTTTTTACCAATCACACTCTGTTACATCACAATTATAATAAAAAATTGTGAAAAATTATGTGATCTTAGATTTTTTTTATATATTTTATTACTATATTATCAAGGTTTCTATTAACGGACACAGTGCCCGTTAACAGCAATATTTTTGTATTTATTCTGACAAAAGTTTTTGTCTTTATTGACCTTTGTATTTTTTCGTTGATTTTTTCATCGATTGTGGGTCCAATATTTCTGAATTCATATTGTGGACAGAGATCTGTACACTGCTTATTGAGTCCAAAATTTATTCTTCAAATTGAGTGTTGAGTCTGACTTCTCCAAAAAGAAAAGCAGAAAAGTATGTGGGTCCAAACGGAAGAAAATCCATTCGGCCATGCCCATACATTAATAGTTGATACTTGGGCTTCCCCTAGGCTATAAATATACCCAGACAGCCTCCCATTCCTCCATACACTTAACTCTCTCTCTTCCATTTCCAAACCATCAAACAGGAACTCCATGGAAAACCCAACCAATCGGACACAACACAACCGTGGGCTTAACAATGGCCGCCGCAATGGTTCAACTTTACCAGAGACTGAAAACACCGCGAGGGCTGTGGCTAAGCAGACTAGGGGAAACACTCTTGCTAGATGGGGCAAAGTCAGAGCTAATGATCTGAATGAGCATCCAGTACTGTACAAATGTTCCATTTGCCAGAAACAGTTTGATAACTTAAGAGTTATATGTTCTCACTTGATAAAGCATAACCGCCGTCCATACAGGGGGCTGACGACGCCTTCAAATGTGGTGTGTTTTTATAAAAACGAGCACCCTGAGGATGAGGACCGTGAAATTTGAGTTGATGGTCAAAACTGCGTCCTTCAAATGTGGTTTTCTTTTTTCTTTTTAGATCAGTGTGTTATGTATCCTCAATCCAGTCATGTTATCTACTCCTTTATAATGAGAATTATTTTTTAAATCATTCTTTTTTATTATCGAATTTTTAAGTTAAAAGAATGCCATGTGCATTCCGCAAAGATGATGCATTAGTTTCTTATTTAATGTTTATGATTATCTTAATGTTATAACTCAAAGAAACTTGTGAACCTCATGACACTTCTAACTGTATTAATAGTTCTTAACTGTGTAATATTAAAGGATAAATTTGTAAACTTCAAATTAAGATAAAAGAAAAATTATGACACTAAACTTTCCCCAAAAAAAAAAGTTTCATCTCACTTACAAAATGTGTCTGATTAGACTGATATATATATATATATATATATATGTATAATAGTTCTATAATATCCTTTATCTAAAAAATTAAAAGTTGTTTTATTCATAGGAAAAATAAAAAAGTAAAAGAAAAAAAGAGAGCGATGATGCAGACAATGACAATATCAATATCCTTTCGTAATCACAAGTGGAGAATCCTTCTTCTCAAGGAAAAAAAAAAAAAAAACAGAGAGTCCACAAAACATGATGATGACTTCAGTTACACCAACACATTCAAATCTTAGATCAACGATTTTATTTTATTTTATTTTGTGTGTGTGGGGTTATACGTTAATTAATTGGAGGCACTTTCTGTCATCCTTAATGTCAATATAAAAATAAATGTTTCTTCATATAGCCACCATCATGTCACAAAATGTAAGTGTCCATTCACTTGGGATTCATAAAAATATTAAACGGTCTGGTCCTACAAGGAAGACAAAGAAAAGAAGATTCCTTATCTCTCCATTATCTTATAAAAGGTCTTATCTTTTAATAATGTAGTGAAGTCTCGTACGAATGTTTGTTTCTTAATGACTTTGTGTCATACTGACATGCACCATAATTATTCCGTACTTTTTTGACACACAAAGGAAGAGAAGAAGAGGTCTTAAAGAAACTGATATTGGTGTATATCTCAAAAGGGTTTTAACATTGAAAAATGAGTGTGAGTTAAACAGGTTCAAAATCTGTATTATCAACTGTGTATCCAAGAGTTAGGATCCTTTTAGATATACACCAATGTCATTGACTAAAATTGAGGGATTCGGGAACCTTTTAATTAAAATTGAGAAATGCCATGTTTGTATCTTTTTCTATGTGACACATGGCCAACCCAAGGCCTAGGCAAGTTAGTCCTAGACCTAAGGCCCTACTAGAAAACAAAATTTCCCTTAGGGAAAAATGTACCAATTCCCATGATTAGAGGTCCAAGTTTTTATAAAATTATATATACTTTTTAAAGGTTGTACATTTTTTTTTTATTAGGCATGTCAAGGATACTACATATTTTATTATTGGTTTACAAATGACCATGTTATTAATCGCAAAAAGGTGATATAAATATTCATTAGTTAAATTGATGAAATTCATCAATGAGAGTCAATGTTACATTATATTTTGAACATTTTATAGTGCTTTTAATTAGCACATTTTTCTATTTTATTTCCATTAAGACTCTCAAAGTACGAGACCAATAAAACCTTAACCTAATTGAAACCATAAAATGTTTCCAAAAGATGTTGCAAATGTGTTAAATCATCAATTATAGATTAATCTCTCCTAATAGTTTGAGATTTTAATTTTTGTAAACTGATATCCTACAAAGTCACGCACCAAATAATATCTATCTCTCTCTCTTAAAAACAAGATATAAAAAAAAAAAAAAAAGATTACAACTTTAATTAACTATGCGTCATCATATATTCAAAATAAAGTATCTTTTTTAATCAAAATATATTTTTATTTATTTTTATTAATATTTATAGTTCAACTATGATATTCAATTCTCTATATGAAATTAACATTAGTTTAGTTGGTATTATTCATCAAATTATGCATTTAATGTATCAAATTAACCTTGATTTGATTAGTATTCAATACTTTTGTTTAATTAATATTTACGTATTAAAGGCCAAGAATAAAATTTTCACCTTAGGCCCCAAATTATATTGGGCCGCCCCTAATGTGGCAGGTTGTTATTGGTTGGCAAAAAAGTAATATCAATTGTGAATTCAAATTAGAATTGGTAATAATTTGCGACAAAAAATTTGTAATGAAAATATTGTGAACATGTTGTGACATAGTAATCCTCTTTAAGTTTTAGCCAAACTAAATCACTATTGCTTTTTTTTTTTTTTTTTTTTTAAGCATGATTTCTTTTAATGGGATTTAAGCATGATATTTTTTATACCACTTTTGTAAAAAAAAACAACATTCATCTTGTACAAGGTTTCCATATCTTATTTACTATTCATGGCAAGATGTAGATATATATTTTTGAAATATTTTAAATGATTTAATTATTAACCATTATTTTAAAGGCATCTGCTAGTTAGCATTTTCCTATAATTGATTATATATACAAATATTTACACAGCAAGTCTGGTATGAAGAGACTTTTGATGGGACACAAATGATGAACAACTTTGTTAATTGAAATAAAGAGAATTTGCATAAAGTTGATTGTGAAATGCCAACCCTTTACCCCAAAATTTATTTTATTTATTGTGAGAATCTACTCCTTTAATTCAAATTTACTTTTCTCTATATCATTAAGAATGCGTTTTACTAAAATAAAGTAGATTGTGAATGTTATGATTAATCTTCTTGGTACTTTGACAATAATCCCCCAACCCAAAAAGGAATCCAACAAACAATATCCTATCAACTTTGTTTCTTCATGGAGCCGGGTCACTATCATGTCACAAAAAATGCAAGTTTTCGTGCATGTGGGATTCATAAAAATATTATATTATAAGGCCTGGTCCTACGTTCAAGAAAGACAAACAAAAGAAGATTCCTTAATAATTTGTCTCAACATGATCTTATAAAGGACTAGGCTGACCCCAATACAGTGTAAAGTCTGGTACGGATGTTAAAATCAGTCCCTTTCCAAAAAAACATAAAGTAGATCGACTGATTCTATCAAATCATGTACGTAGGTAGGGCCCTCCTTTTGAAATTACGATTATTCCCTTGATCATTAAGAATGTTCTTTTTTTATGTAAGTTCATCTTGTCCGTTCACTTGTTCGGTGGTCGATTACTTTTCTTTTCTTTGTTTTTCTCATTGATTGTGGGTCCATGTGTTCTGAATTCGTAAAGTGGACAAATAACTGTACGCTTTATCAAGTCTAAAAGTTATTCTTCAAATTGAGTGTTGACTTCTCCAAAAAAAAAAGGAAGTGCAGAAAATATACCCAGACAGTCTAGGCTATAAATATACCCAGAAAGCCTCACATTCGTCGATACACTTAAACTTTCTCTCTTCCATTTCCAAACCAACTAACAGGAACTCCATGGAAAACCCAGCCAATCGGACACAACACAACCGTGGGCTTAACAATGGCCGCCGCAATGGTTCAACTTTACCAGAGACTGAAAACACTGTGAGGGCTGTGGCTAAGCAGAAAAGGGGTAACCCTCTTGCTAGATGGGGCAATGACGACAGAGCTAGTGATCTGAATGTGCATCCAGTACAGTACAAATGTTCCATTTGCCAGAAACAGTTTGATAACTTAAGAGTTATAAGTTCTCACTTGATAAAGCATAACCGCCGTCCATACAGGGGGCTGACGACGCCTTCAAATGTGGTGTGTTTTTATAAAAACGAGCGCCCTGAGGATGAGGACCGTGAAATTTGAGTTGATGGTTAAGAGTGTTTTTTTTTTTTTTTAATCAGTATGTTATGTATGGTTAAGAGTGTTACAATCCAGTCATGTTATCTACTCCTTTATAATGAGAATATAAATCGTTCTTTTTTATTATCGAATTTTTAAGTTAAAAGAATGCCATGTGCATTCGGAAGAGATGATGCATTAGTTTCTTATTTAATGTTTATAATTATGTTGATTTTGATGTCATTTTAGTGTTTATTTTTTGAAGCTAACCTTATAACACTTCTAGCTGTATTAATAGTTTGTAATTGTGTAATATTAATGGACAAATTTATAAACCTCAAATTAAGATAGAAGAAAAATTATGACACTAAACTTTTCAAAAAAAAAAGTTTCATCGCATTTATAAAATACATGTGTGATGAGACTAATATATATTTATATATATATATATATATATATAATAGTTCTATAATACCCTTTATTTAAAAAATTTGTTTTATTCATAGGAAAAATAAAAAAAGAAAAAGAAAAAAATGAGAGCGATGATGCAAAAATGACAATATCATATCCTTTCGTAATCACAAGTGGAAAATCCTTCTTCGAAAAAAAAAAAAAAAAAAAAAAAAAAAAAACAAGTGGAGGGTCCACAAAACATTATGATGACTTCAATTATACCAACACTGTCACATCTTAGTTCAATGATTTTATTTTATTTTGTGTGTGTGGGGTTATTAGTTAATTGATTGAAGGCAGTTTCTCTCATCCTTAATTTCAATATAATGAGAAATGTTAAGGATTACTTATTGTGGGTATTATAGAACTAAAAATACCGGGCCTTACCGGACTATATCAGACGTACAGTCGAATATCAGACATCTCGGCTGAGAAATGGAAATCGGGGGTACTAAAAACTTGAAGAAAATGGAAAAATTTTGTAGCAGAAAGCTCACATCGCTGTCATCACTGGTTGTTTTCCCATGTCATTAGCCATTTCCCCCAGCATTCCTCCTTCTGTTTTGTCCATCTACTTCTCCTTTTTCTTCTTTTTCTTCATCAGTTTTGATCGAGATTGCACCTCTCTTCTTGTTTCTTTTGTTTTAGTTGTGTGTGTGGCTTTGTGTGAGTTCTAACACCCCACATGAACCCATTAAAGTGTAAAGCAAATTTTAAATTTCAAATACACTTTAGACATTTTAGGTTGGTTGCCACTCACATTTGATAAACAATTTTATGTGTTTTTTAAATAATTAATTTTATCTTTTTATTATTATTAATTTATTACCATCTAGTACGTCAGGTTATTAGCTTTATTATTATTTTATTAATGGGTTATTACTTGAGCAAGAAATAATCATATTAAAAAAGCAATTAATTTAGAGAAATATGCTATTATAAATTTTAAGCATTCTTATGCAGATTATATATATATATATATATATATATATATATATAATAGCTATAATCTTAAAACAGTACA
Source organism: Quercus robur (assembly GCF_932294415.1). Lineage (NCBI taxonomy): Eukaryota > Viridiplantae > Streptophyta > Magnoliopsida > Fagales > Fagaceae > Quercus > Quercus robur. The sequence continues at coordinate 5,714,295 of NC_065543.1, read as the reverse complement.
CCAATACCAATTGAAATCGAGATATTTTGTTCTCCTAACTAAACTGAAACGATCTCGGGCACAAAATTATCTCCCTTAGCCCATGCACGTGAGATTAATAAAAATATTAAAAGGGCTGGTCCTACAAGAAAGACAAACAAAGAAGATTCCTTAATAGTAATTTGTCTCTCTCCATTATATTATTAGAATTTTACTAATGTATTTCCTTAAAGTATATATTAATAAATTATTTTATAAAATTTTTTATAAAAAATGAAAAAATCACCGACTTTTTTTTTTTTTTTTTTTTTTCAGTTCTTTATAAAATATTTCTAAAAATAAATAATTAATGTGTGTCCAAAGTCAGGCATTAACCGGATTCATCATAAAATAAGGGGTCTGATCTTTTAATAATGTATTGAAGTCTTGGGCCAGACTAGGCTGACCCCACTGCAATGTAAGTCTCTCACATTCTTGTTTCTTAATTACTTTGTGTCATACTGTCAATTAGTCATGCACCAAAATTGTTCCGTACATAGCGACACTTTGTCAACCTAAAAAAGTTTCTACTTTTGACAAATGAAGTACTACTAGAAGGAAGATTTTCATAACGACAATACTTACCAAACTTTTGTCTATTTTTAAATGGAAAAAATTTTCAAAGGGGTTCTTAGACCTTCTTACTTCATAAATGGAAAAAATAAATTTCAAATCTCTCACTTCTTGATGCTTGGGAACTAGTCAATCGACCCTTGTTGCGACTGTTAGTTAGGTTTGTTAATTAAGAGATCAATGTTAAAGTCATTTAGTAGGAGATAATAGTATTGCTCACTATCTCTAAGTGATGTCACAAATGCTTGAATAAAGTACACACGATATTCTTTTTAATAAACAAAAACTATACTGTTAAATTTTGGGAAGTAAACCTCGAGTTCACGAGGAGTTTCTTGGATTCACAAGGAGGTAAACTGGAATCCACCAGAGAAAAGTTTAAGAAAATTCTACAATTTTATTTATAATAGTCTGATTTGCCTTTGATAGCTACAAAACATATAAATACTGAGAAAGTAAAACCCTAAGACAATTGGGAAACGTTTGAAACCCTAATTTACACTAATTACATGATTAGCTGAAAAATATCGAAATTTACCAAAAATGACAAAATTGAGTTAAATGCAAAATCATAAACTACTGACTTTAAGGGTCACCTAAAACAAACGGCGTTTTATTCTGACTTTTAAACTAAAAGTTATTAAGGAAAAACAAATATTACTATAAATAGCAAAAATACTATTTTCTGGATCAGAATGTCATTTCCCTTCAACTTGCCAAATTTCATACAATTCCGACACTATTGCACCAATAGTCTCTACTGACACTCTCTTGATCTTGCGTTGTGACTTTCGGTACCCCTGTTACTCCAAGAAGTCACGTGCTATCTGTTCTACATCACTAAGCCCTCCCTAATTGCTCCACTTAATTAAGATGCTGCAATAGTATAAACCATGCTGCAATAGTCAGTACACCATCATATTTTTGTTTCGTTTCTTCTCTTTTCTTTACTTTTGATTTTTGTTGTTTGTTTGTCGTCCTTAATGGGAAAGGATGGCTCAAGCGATGATGGGGCATTTGTTCACCTGACTCCTAAAAAAAAAACAGACGCTTATAATGCTTTGCCCACTTTGATGTGAAATTTATTTATTTTTTAAAAATCAGTCCCTACTTTACAAGAAATCTAACACTAGATAGAAGAAAAGGGAAAAACTCAAAAAAGTTACATGTCATTGACTAAAATTGAGAGATTTAAGGAAACTTTTAATTAAGTTTGAGAAATATTATGTTTATAACTTTTTCTATATGGTGGGTTATTATTGGTTGGCAAAAAAGTAATATCAATTGTGAATTCAAATTAGAGTTAGTAATAATCTATGACCTAGAATTTGCTGTGAAATTTTTATGAACATGTTGTGATGTAGCAATTCTCTTCAAGTTTTAGCCAAACTAAATCACTATTGCTTTTGTTTGTTTTTTATTTTAAGCATGATTTTTTTTAATGGGATTAAATCATGATATATTAATATCACTTTTTGTCAAAAACAACATTCATTTTGTACCAGGGTTTCTACATCTTACTTACTATTCTAGTGGCAAAGTCATGTTGGGGCTGAGGGGGGCCATGACCCCCCCCCCCCCCCCCAAATTTTTTTTTTAATTGAAATATATATACTCATAAATGAAATATCCCAAAATTTTAGAATATTTTTCAAAGAAGGTACCGTTTTGGCCCCTCCATCCTCTGTTTGTTTTTAAAAGAAACTCTTGGTTTAACAATTTTCTCAAGAAAGAAAAATAATAAAAAAATGCCCCTATCTTGTTTAAAAGAAAAAAGAAAAGAAAAAAAAAAAATCTCTTTTGGCTTACTTTGGTATTGATAGTTGGAGGTTGTGTTTCACACACTTTTTTTTTCTTCATCTTCAAAAAATTATGCCACTGCCACCTGTAGATTTGCAGTCCACAATCTCTTTGTTTTCTCGTTTGCCTCTCTCTATCCCATTTGCCTTTTCCTTCCCTTCTTTACTTCAAGTAATCAAGATCTACGTAGAAATAATATATATATATATATATATATATAATTAAAGTCGCAAACATGCATTAGCCCAAATAAAATTGAAAATTGATCCTAGTGAGAGAGAAGTGCTATATCTTTTTAGTCATCAACAATTCAACATAGATATAACAGTCTGGTCTTAAGATCAAATGGCATCTTTGACCATGTGTCCATTGATTTTATTGTTGCAAATGGTGACATGATGTAATCTTATGAATCTCATGCAATCATGCATTTTGCACTTTCAGTCACTAAAAGATCACATTAAAGTGGGACCCTGTCAATTTCTCTTTCTGGACTTTTTTATGATCCCTTTATGATATGATTTGATGATTGTAACTTTTTGAAAGAAAGAGATTTAAGCACCCAATATAGTACGTTAAAAAGTCAAATATTGGTTGAAGGTTGATGCATGATGCGGTTACGGAATTAGGGCACTGTTCTACTTTCAAGTCTAACTTTTTTTTTTTTGGGTTATTTTTTTATTTTATATATATAGGATTAGGTTCAAGTTACATATGGTGAAACATACTACTCAATATTTTTTAAATAGATGTAAATTGTGATAAATCCATATTTGGATTATATTATTTTTGTATATTTTTCATGCTTACGATCAATAATTATATCATTAATAGATTATTTAAATTGAAGTATTTATAATTTAAAACTAGTTAACAAGCATATAGGATGGCATGAATCTTGACTCTTGTATTACAACTGAATTTAAATTATGTTACATGACTCTTGGCAGTTATATATTTTAATTTTTGAAAAGATAATAAACCTTGTTAATGTAATCTGAACAACTCTACGATAATGCACCTTATTCAAGTTACACATCAAGAAATATTATTCTAAACAATAATCACTAAACTTGTCGGGTGAGTGAGTCATCCACCACTGTTGGAAAGTAGACCCAATCGTAGACAGTAACATCAATCGCGACAATGTTCACTACAGAACGTGGCATTTTTGTGTGATTTCGTTGCTTTGATGATAAATGTTATTACACAACTTCTTTATTATAATTGTGACATAATTAAGTGTGATTGGTGAAAAAGAAAGTTGGTCCAATGTGTGTGCCAGCCTCCTTGGATTACTGCTACTTTTCTCTCTCTCACTCTCTCACTGTCAAGTAAAAGTGGGATCAGTATTTGCCTATAAATAGATGAATGGGGTGATCTTAGCCTTCACGGCTCAAACGAGGATTATCTCACTCTTCACAGTCCCATTTCTTTCATTTCTAGCTGTTGTAAGAACAATGAACAACCATGGTATTAATGAAGTGCCGGCTCCGGCTCTTGTCCGCGGTGACCCTCCTGCTCTTAATGCTCCAAACCCTGAGTTCGTCTGCGTGGTTTGTAGTAAACATTTCCGCAACAAAAAAGCTCTAGGTGGTCATATGAGAGCGCATCCCAATCGTAGCTGGCGTGGTATCCAGCCCCCTCTACCAGATTTGAACGTTCCTGCAGCACCAGTGGAGCGAATATAGATATATTGAGACCTGACAAGTACTTGGGTTTCTTCATAATAATGGGATCTCAAGTTCTATCACTGCTTGCTTTCTATCTGATCGAGTGCATGGTTTTATTGTCTTGTTATGTTTTTTTGTTTTCGCTTTGCCTTTTGCGTCTCTGGTTTCTTCTCTTATTAAGGTTTTCTGTCTCGTCAAATCAATGTACTTTGATTTTATTTTCTCCTTCAATAAAGGATAGTCATTTTCTATGGTGTTTTTTTTTTTTTTGGAATGTGTAATTTGTCATTTACTCGTTTTCTATGAACTTATTAGTTATTTTTTTTAACACGCAAATTCCATCTCTGGCTCTCTCTTGTATGAGGTTATTTCACTATAGAACTCGTAATTTAGTTACTCATGATACCAAGCAATTTAGGCCGCTTTTGTCATTTATTGTACTTAGGTGCTGTTTTTAAGTACTGCCCATATATTAAATAGTTCTATAATACCCTCTATCTAAAAAAGTTCTATTATTCATAAAAGAAATGAAATGAAAATAAAAAAAGGTGAAATTTCTATAGTACCGCCTTTTGTTTTATGTCGAGTACGGCATGACTCCTCTAATATTGAACTTCAAAAGAAAAGAATAAAAACGAAACTTTCTTGTGATTGGGCACCTTTCTTTTTTCTTTTTATTGATTATTCAGGGAAGTTCATTGAAACAAAAACAAAATATTACAACATAGTCAACATCATAGCAAAGGACATCTACTAATGCGGGATGCAAAAACATCAAGAAGCAATACATGTGTCTACTTCTAGAAAACAAGAAACAAAATACATTTATTTCTAAAAATAACCTTGAATCCACAAGAAGAAAGGGTTTTAGAATTCACCAGAGAAACAATAAACAAAAGTCTGAATTTTTATTAATATCAATAATACTAAAAAAAAAAATGTTTACAGACTTGGAGGCCTATTTAAGAGCTTTATAAAACTTGACAAAAAAAAAAAAAAAAGCAAAAATACCATTTTGGTCCCTACATTTTGGTGTAACAGTCAATTTGGTTCCTATATTTTGGTAGCAGTCAATTTGGTCTCTGTTATTTTTTCCTTGCAATCAATTTGGTCCATGCCGTTAATTCACTAACAGAAAATGCATACGTGGCAAACGTTTTGCATTGTTGGCACACATGTGGCTAAAATAATAATATAAAATCAAATAATTAAATATTAAAAAAATCCATGTATGCATTTTAATAAAAAATAAAATTCCATGTAAAACAAAAAATTTTGAAAAAATTAATTGAAAGAAACAAATAAAGAAAATAAATTTTTTTTTTTAAATCCACAATAGAAAAATAAAAGAAATTGTTCCCACACCGTCCTCTGGTTCTTTCCACCGCCACCTCCACCATCCTCTTCCCGTGCTCCTTCCCCACCGTGTGCACGAACACTCTCGATACCACCACGTCGAAGTAGTTATCGCCGAATGGCAAGCTCCGGACGTCGCCTTCTTTGCACATCACGTACTTTCCTACTCCCTCAATCTTCGCGGTTCGTAGCATCTTCAACGTCATCGTTTTGTTCCGGTCCAACCCGACGACCCGACCCAAACTCCCTTCTTTCTTCAGCTGTGATGCCACAACATTAGGAGGATTCCGCGGCCGCAGCCCAGGTCCGGGGCATGTTTGACCGTTGACCAGTCGCTGACCGTGCTGACCATCCGGGGGCCATGTCATGGTGGAGCAGGACGGCCGAGTAGAAGAAGTTCGCGGTGGCGAAGAAGAGGCACATGGTGGAGATAGCAGTTACGGAGTCAGTGAAGCCGGCGGCGAACCTAGCAGCGCCACCTGGGAGAGTTACGCCGGTGACGGAAAACGACAACTTGAAGAAAGCACCCGTTGCGTCGAAGTAGATTAAGAAGAATAGAAAAAGAAAATAAAAGAAATTGTGGATTAAAAAAAAATCATTTTCTTTATTTGTTTCTTTCAATTAATTTTTTCAGAATTTTTTGTTTGATGTGGAATTTTTTTTTATTAAAATGCATACATGGATTTTTTTAATATTTAATTATTTGATTTTATATTATTATTTTAGCCACATGTGCGCCAACAATACAAAACGTTTGCCACATATGCATTTTCTGTTAGTGAATTAACGACAGGGACCAAATTGATTGCAAGTGAAAAATAATAGGGACCAAATTGACCGCTACCAAAATGTAGGGACCAAATTGACTGTTACACCAAAATATAGGGACCAAAATGATGTTTTCGCCAAAAAAAAAAAATCTAAAAGATATCCTAATTAATATCTAACCATAACAAGAACCAAGTTTGACCTAAAAAACATTAAAAGTACTTAAAAATAAGGAAATAAATGCCTTAAACCTAAAATGACGAAAATTACATAAATTACCAAAAATAACAAATTACATAAATTAATTTGAAGATTTTTTCCTACATCATCTACGTATCCTAAGTCCCTAACAACAACTACTTACCACCGCGCACCCTTGGTGCGATAGTCACTCAACAAGTATTAAATGCTTGTAGGGTGTGGGAGGGCAAGGGCCGAGGTTCAAGTCTTCAGAAGGAAACTTTATACACATATACACTTAGATTAGACTAGAATAGAATTTCTATCTTATATTTAAGAAAAAAAAGAAAAAAAAAAGTCAATCATGGAGACTATTATCATGATAGGTTTTAAAATCTTTCTCAATGGGAGGATTCTCTTAGCTGTTTGAAGTTTAAGAACAAGTCAATCGTGGTACGAGTTTCTAATTTTGTCTGTAAATAGAGAAATGTTTACATGTGAAGCACTCCAAGAAAGTGATGAATCTAATTTATTTGGTTCAAATGTAATTTTTTTTTTCTAAATTTATATTACATAAAAATTTGTATGTTTGGCACGTAACAGTTAGGCAAGAAAACTAAGCATAGTTGTCACAGGCGGGGGGAAGGGGCAGAATTAATATGGCTCAAACTCGTAGAACCCTAGATCGGGTCTCAGGTTGGGTTTAGATACCAAAAACTGACTTGAACATGAAAGTGGGACACAAAGCCTGACCCGATATACAACAAACTTGCCAAAAATAATTTGGGTCGGGTTGGGTTGGCTGAGTCCATACTTAGCCCTAAATAGTGTGGAGTTATTAGTGCTGAAAAGGATATACTCGGGTCATAGTGTCACTGGTAAGGAAGTCAATACCATATAAGTATCGGTCATACCAGTCTTTAAACCAGTATCGATATTTTTCCAAAATGTACTGGAAAAAATACCAGGTTATACAAGCTTATTTCGACTGTACCGGCCTATATCGACCCACATTGGCCGATATTGGCGTTTTGGTCAGTACAATAAAAAAATAAAAAGAAATGAAGAAATATTATTAAAAAACATTTTATTCAATCTAATATATTGGTTAAAGTACTTAAGCTGATATGTAGGCTTATAAAATATGTGAATTTTGAATTTTATGTTGATAAACATAAAATTTCATAAATTCATACTTACATAAGTAATACAAATATATATTTATGTATAAAATATATATAGCAGTAAATTTGAAACGGTACATTGATATCAACTGGTACCGAAATATTTCATTCCTCTGGTCAAACCGAAATAGCTTTCGATACGAAATTGACTCCCTTAGTCACTGGCGTTGAAAATAATATACTTGAATTATGGTGTCACTAGTAGTATTTGTTGTGAAAATATTGTAAAGGTAGTATTTGACATAAATGTTTGGAAGTATGTGTCTAAAGAAAATTGTGTCTGCAGACAAGGACAATATCCTATCGTAATCGCAAGTGGAGAATCCTTCTTTTAAAAAAAACAAAAAAACAAAACAAAACAAGAGGAGAGTACACGATGCGTGATGATGACTTCAATTACACCAACATAGTCACATCTTAGATCAATGATTTTATTTTATCTTATTTCATTTTGTGTGTGTGGGGTTATAACTTATAAGTTAATTGATTGGAGCCTTGGAGGCCGTTTCTGTTTTCCTTCATTTCAATGTAAAAATAAATGTTTCTTCATCTAGCGACTTTTATGTCACAAAATGCAAGTGTCCATGCACGTGGGATTCATAAAAATATCAAACGGCCTGCCCTACAAGGAAGAAAAACAAATCAAAGAAGATTCCTCAATAATTAGTCTCTCCATTATCATATAAAGGGCCCGATCTTTTAATAATGCAGTGAAGTCTTGTACGAATGTTTGTTTCTTAATGACTTTGTGTTATACTGTTCAGGGGTTCATTAGGACTCCAAGTAGAGCCGCCTCTGAATCTAGAAGACAACTTTTTTATCGAAAGAAGTACACTCCTTTGACCATATGTTTTTTTTTTTTTATTTTTTTTTTTTATAATATATTAAAAAAAGTGCAGTTCTTTTGTTAGTGGTTTGACATAAAAGTTAATTATAGAGATCTCATGTAGGTTTTGGAAAGCGTTGTACGTAATCTCCAATGAAGATACATGAATGAACAGGCACATTTGGTCTTTGTATGAAAAGAAAAATGATAGGCCTCCCATTGTCATGCCTTCCTTACATTTTATTTTTTGAGGGAAAAATAGTGAACGTGGAATGGGATTACAACTAAAAGCGTCTGTCTCTTTCATGAAAGAGATGAGAACCGGTGATTAATCATTTACGTGATGAGTAGCAGTCCTATGTATGATTGCCTATAAATACACACTCAGTCTCTCACTGTCTGTCACACAAACACTCCTAGTTTCCTTTCTTCCTTCTTCAAAAAATAAAGAAGTTCCTCTCTTTCATTTCTCAGCCATGGAGTTGAACAAGCATAACGAATTCTTCTCTCTGCAACAACACTCCCATATCCATTGGCCAAACAATGGTGGACGTAACGATGTTGTTGCTGGAGGAAGCAGGCCTCAAGCCGTTCATGAAGGCAATGAGAATTCATTCTTGTGTAGGGTTTGTGGAAAAAAGTTTCCCAAGATCAAAGCTTTAAATGGCCACATGAGAATTCATTCCAACCGCTCGCAGCAACCCGGTTCTACAAGGAGGCCAAGGACTAATGTAATGGAGCCCCATGTGAATTGCCGTAATATTCCTGATTTGAATGAGCTTCCTGATGAGGCTGATATGATGATCATGGAGCCCTACCAGAATGTCCGTAATATTCCTGATCTGAATGAGCTTCCTGACCCTGAAGATGATCAAATTTAAACTGATAGGATATGCAATGCAAGGTTTGTATTTAGGTTTTAATAGGATATGCAAGGTGTGTATTTAGGTTTTAATAAAGTCTATACTGTACAAAAAATTTTAAAACTTTTTTTTTATATATATAATAATTGTTGGGATGATACGTTGTGGTGATTGAACAAATAGTTGGGTCTATTTGAAAACAATCACTGATCATGATTTGTCATTTTAACTAATTATTATAATAAAAAAAAAAGTTTTTGAAAGGTTTTGTATATTATCGACATTATAGTTTGAGTTGTTTTTCTTTTAGTTGGGTTTGATGTACTTCGGGTCGTTTTTCTTTCTTTCAGTTGGATTGATGACTGTGGGTTGTTTTTATCCTAATAAATAAATAATCTATTACTTTCTCATCTGATTTTACTTAGATAATTGACCACTTGGCCTTGATGTTGTTTGGGTTGTTTTTTAAGTACGTCATGCACGTGTCCGAATAGTAATAATAATCTACTTGTACTTTCTTATATGATTTGACTTGCTAACTAATAATGAATTAGATAATACTTATTCTATAATTTTTTGGAAGGTTCCATTTTGTATGTTAATTAGGATTTTGTAAAGAATAAAATTTCTTTTCAAACTAGTTTGGAGAAAAATTCTTCAAATTTCTCATATATTTTTTTTTGTGTATGAATTTTGAAAATCTAACCGTTAGATTTCATGTTCCTTATATTTTTAAAATGCATATCAATTTTCATTCAAATCGAATGTTATTTACTATTCAATCAATAGATTTATTTTTTATACACAATTTTAGATCACAAAAATTTGAAATTTTAACATTTGTTTGATGACATGACAATTGATTTTTTATATTCTTGAAATTTTGCAAGCATGAAGGAAATAATAAGAACATGCAATCTAACGGTTAGATTTTCAAAATTTACAATCAATATAAAGATACATGAAGAGTTTGAAGGGTTTCTTTTCAAACTAGTTTGTAGAGAAATTTTGTTCTTTTGTAGACCAAACCAAACAAGCAAGCGCTTTAATGTACTTATTACAAATGAGAGCAGTTCCAAAATTTCAGTGCAGAGATCATAAATGAGGGCAGGCCTTATCACTAGAAGACCTTAAGATCTACACATATTGTCACGGTACTATGGCAGTTACTGAGGTTATCCATTCAGGTTGTTCTTAAATACAATGGCAGTTTCATAAAAAATTCAAGACCATATTTCAAATTCTCAATACCATAAGATTTTTTTTTTTTTGGGTGCAAAATAAAAAAGATTGTTTAATCTGACTAGTTACATAGTACCATATATGGCTACCTCTCCAACACCCCCACCCATCCTTTCTCACCACTGCATGAAAACAATACAAGAATTAAAGAGGATGTGTTCTCAGATTTTGTTAATAATATGGGGTTGTCTAGTGGGTGTAAAATCCCAAATATTTTAACTGAGAAAAAAAACATAACAGATAGAAAAACATGTTTAATTGCAAATGCAACAAATGAAGTCTATAGCTGGCATGTATATTAAAAGTTTACTTTACAACCACAACGAAGAAAGTCAAAAAGAATCCCACTACAACCTATTGAGAAATTATTAGTTTCACCAAGAGGATTGTTGAAGTGGTCCTCTCAATCAATTGGAAAATTATTGCGTACTCCCGGAATACCATAAATGCGTACTCCCTCCTCTCACATGAATGGTGGGACCCACCATTCATGTGAGAGGAGAGAGTACGCATTTATGATACTCCGGGAGTACCTAATAATTTTCTCAATTTGGGAAATGATATCATTTATGCAAGTGCATGTGTGAGTCAGCTTCCTAATCAGCATAAAATAATAAACCACCAAGTGATGTCACACCTGCATGAATGACAACATTTTATTGGTTGGGAGGATCAAGGACAATCAATGAGGATCGCATCAACAATCCTCCGATGGACCTAATAATTTCTCCTATATATCTCCTGTGCAAAATTATGTCTAAATCTCTTGCATGATTGCATAGGATGTTCAAACAAACATTCAATGCAATTATGCAAGGGATTCATATTACAATTGCCAATACCCAATAGCATTATACTAGCCAAATGTTTACATGGCCAGTATATGACAAATTTGTTAATCCCTTAATTGTTTCAAATTAAAATAAAACATACCTATTCATTTTTTCTTTTTTTAATTTTATTGAGAAGATGATCACTAGTCCATCTTTTATGAAGTGAAATTTAGATTGGGTTAAAGCCAATCCAAATATCACAGATAGGTAAGACATGTTCTATTTAAATGAGGTTTTAATAGATTTAAGGCTAAAAGGCACGAAATCAATGTTAAAGAACTAAAATGAGTTATGGTGAAGTGTAAAGAGTATGTTTTGCATTTTAGCTTAGATTTTATTTTTATAATTCATTTTATTTTTAATTTGCATATGAAAGTGTGGCTAATAAATAATAAGGGAAGGAAATCAAAGGGAACACACTTTGGGGTCAACTATCCAAAGCAACCATATTTGCCACGTACATCACGGTCCTCACCCATGCCCTTCGTTACGTGTGAGCCTTAGAGAAGGAGTCTCCTAGGCTCACGAGAAATTATACTGTCCCTATGGTGGATCATGTTACTTATCTACCATTCCACTAAAAGACTATCACATGTTTCAAATTGCAGAGTCAGTTTATGATTAAAAAAAATTAAACAGAATTTGACTTTCTTGTAAAATTGAGTCAGAAATATTTTAAATGTGGATGTATCTTTGTTAAATTATGAACAAGTAAGGTGGTCTACCATGAGGATGGTATAATTTCTCCGAACTTAGCTTGCCAAACAAACCATACGAGATTTCTCTACTATTTAGTAGGAGTGACAAAATTCGACACGACCAGTAAACCTAACACGACATACGACAAAGTTAGCATGTTATGGGTTAATGCTTAACGAGTTTGTTTTATATTTGAATTAACACAACTGACCCGTTTAATAAATGAATCGTGTTCGTGTTCAACCCATGGTACCCGTTTCATTTGTCTGACCCGTTTAACTAAAAGTCATTTTACCAATATACCATTAAAAATTCTAAATATATAAACTTATTAGTTATTGTAGTTTATTTTTTTGGACATATTGTGATTAATTATTTGTAATATTGAGATATGCTTTAATTTTGAATTATTTTTTGTGATGTAAATACTTATTAGTTCTGAATTTTGTGTTAAAAAATCTATTGTTTTGGTTATTCATAGTTCTAATTAGTTAGGTTAATAATAAAATTTGTAATTTTCTTTTTCACTTTGATAAAATTTGGTAAATGAGTTAACATGATTGATCAATTGAATAAAAAAGTCATATTAAGGTCGATGAATCCTGACCCGTTTAATACTCATAAGTCAACACGACATGAATCAATACGTGAACATGAATTGCCACCCCTACCTACTATTTAGTCTATTATTACTACTGTCATTTGTCAGCCAAGCCACACCTCACCACACTACAACAAAATGTATTTTCAGTGACGAAAAAATTCATCACTAAAAGTCCAGTTTTTCGTCACTAAGGACCTTCAGTGACGAAATTGGACTTTTAGTGACGAAACTCATTTCTTCACTATATCCCCATCACTAAAAGTCCTGGTGACGAAAAATTTCATCACTAAAAGTCCGATTTGATTTAAAAAAAAAAAACTTTTAGTGACGAAAACATTTCGTCACTAAATGTTTTCCTCACTAAAAACACTATTCAGTGACGAAAATATTTCGTCACTAAAAACACTTTAGTTTACTAAATCATATTTAGTGACGAATAATTTCATTACTAAAACTATGTTCGGATATATATAGTGACGAAAAAATTCGTCACTAAAACTATTTTTAAGAAAATCCAAGCACATATAGTGACGAAAATTTTCGTCACTAAAACCATTTCTTACAAAATTTTGCTATATTTAGTGACGAAATTTTTGCCACTAAAACAATTTTTTGTTGCTATATTTGTGACGAAAAAATTCGTCACTAAAACTTATTTTCAGTTTTTATCTTTTTCATGACTTTGATATTAACCTATAACCTGTCATTACATTATTAAAACCTCACATTTGAATAACACATTTATTTCAACAACACATTTATAAAAAAAGATCTATACATTCCATAAGTAAAAAATAAAACAAGTATCCAATTCAAACTCCTTCTATACAATAATTGTTTGCAACACATACAATAACTCAAGATGTTTTATAACAATACAAAAATTGTAGCATAATATAATTAGAACTAACAAAAGATGTCCTCATATGTCTTCAAGTAATGCCAAAAGTAAATCCCCTAAAAGCCACCAATAAGAAATCTGCACAAATATAAAAATAATACTACATTAAAATCGTAAAGTAAAAACATTAACTATGTTATAAGAAACATTTCTAACAATGCATTAAGAGTAGCCACACCAATAAATTAAAATCACAACTTCTAATGTATAAGTTGTAGAAAGCAAATATAGATTTTCAAGTGTAATATAATACAATTAGTTTCAAATAATCCATTATAAAAAGTAGTCACACCATGTAGTGTGAGTCAATTGCTAAAATAAAGTACTATTCACCACATTTAATCAACAAGGTTCATTCACATTTGCAAGAAAATAAAAACACTCCCAATATTAGTTTAAACCATCTTATAACACCATACAAGCCACCTGCTTGCTTCAACACAACAACCCACCACAAAACCAATTACAAACATCACAAATATAGAGTGTTTACAAGTATTGAAATCAATTAAAGTACTATTCATCATATCTAATTAAAAAGGTCCATTCACATTTGCAAGAAACTAAAAACACTCCCAATATGAATTTAAACCACCTTATAACACCATGCAAGCCACCCGCTTGCTCCAATACAACATTACACCATGCAAGCCACCTTAGTAGTAATTCAAATCAAAGAATATGACCCTTAACTGACTTCCTTCACACCGGTGGTGCCTAAAATTTTTAATTTCTTGTTTGCTAATTTTATGCTTTTTAAACTAAGATATTTAAAAAGCATATAAATATATGTTAGCATCTCAAAGAGGTACACATTACCCAATGAGTTTAACCATCAACTATGAGACTATGAAGAAGCTTGATGGTGGTGCCCAAATAATCACCATTAACAGATACAGAATTTAAGCTACCACATTTTTGTAATCAAAAGGAACCAAACACCAAAATGATGACAGTTAGAGTGGGAAAAAAACTCAAAACATTTTAACTATATAAAGTACAACATTAGTCAACACAAACACATTTCACAATGTTTTAACAACAAATAAGTTTATGGGAGAAAACCAATCACCAAAATCAACCAAAAAAAAAAAAAAAAAAACTTCCCTAGATATGAAAGAGTGATGATCAAACTAAGCAGTGCAGAAGAATAAACTGACACACGACGCCACGTAGTATAGCATCACATCCTATAAATGTAAATAAAGAGATAATACCCCTAGAACAAAACCCCAAATGAGGCAAAAGAAATAATATTAAGCATCATAAGTAGAACATAAGGTTATTCTGTCTATTTACTTAGTCATTTAGGGAGCTAGTTTTTGCTTCTTTTTTTGTAATAAGAAACTTTTGGAGCCTCAAAAGTCAAACCCCAAGGGGAGGGGTACAATGAGATTTGAATAAGTAACCCCAGCTCTATTAGTTCAACTTCCACAAATGCTTTAACTATAACAACCATAAAATATGTACAAACACGTGAATTTATACAACATATTACACATTATTTTTTCACTAGTCTACACATTGAGAATAAGTGATAACTAGCATCATTTCCATGAGTTAGCAGCAATATATTTCATCTTTGAAAATTGTGATAAAGCCATAAATTCCTTAACAATGGTTCAGTAACAATGTCCCCTAAACTTCAAAACTGAGCAATATCCCCCCTTCAACTATTGGTACTAAGCATTTTGTCTTCTACCATTTGAACTTGTCAAATTGAAATTTGAAATTTATGTCAAAATTGACATCATTCATAAAGGTGGCAAATTGCTTATTGCCAATACTTATTATGGGACATTGCTTATTTTTGTAGTTTAGGGGACATTGCAAGTACAAGTACAACATAGTTAAGGAGAAAGTAATTGTCTTATAATTGAAATTTGATCAAATAATAAAAAAGAAAGTGAATTTCAGGCTAAATGAAAAGGAAATAAAAATGTCAATGAAAAATCATAGTTAAAGTATCTGTAACCATCAACTATGATTAGATTTTCATATACATGACTAGTTCTGAAACTAACAAAAACCATTACCAAGAAAACAAGTATAAGTTGTCAATAAACTCCAATACCCATTTTTATTTTTCTCTTGCAAAATGACAACCAAACAATTCTCTCCATTCTAACAAAATTGTCAAAGGGTACTACACAAATATAAATTTTAAACCATGTTGGACTTGACAATTTAACATAAACTCAATTAGTTAACTATATAGCACAACATGTAACAAACTCAACTCTCTGAGGCATTTTGTCAAACATCAAGCAAATAAATTTGGACGACATAAAAGGATTAAATGAATGAAAACACAAAAATCCATTTCCATTAAATGAATGAAAACACAAAAATCATAACAAATCTAGCCATAGCAATAATGAAAAAGCAAAAGAGATTTTTGCTTAGAAAAAGGTCTTCAAAAAGAATGAAAATTAGGCCATGCTAAAGCAATCTTGCCACTACAAATCAATACTTCCATAAACTAGATCTCATACTTTCATCCACCTTACAATGAGAAAGGAATGAGGCTTGATTCACAAACTTGAAACCATCACAAAAGATTTAAACATCATTTGTCATGATACTTTGAATGCAAAATGCACATGTTCCTACAACAATTCGTAACCAAGCAATAGATTTCAAAGTCGCTTATGACACAGAATATCATTTGGCCTAACCTATAATTCTAACACTAATAGGCTAATAGCACACCAAAGCAGCTCATATCCATTAAATCCAACTGGATCATCTTATAAACAAAGCAGGGTTAAATTAAACAACAATTACCATCCAAACCACTATAAGAACCCATCTAGATTATTAGCTTTAACCAACCACATCAACCAATCAAGCTAGCAACAACAAACACAAAAATCAAAATAAAAAACCAATATTTCAGCTGCAGAGAAAGCTGACAACAAAACAGCAATGGAAACAACAAAAACCCCAGATGCAAATTTTAACTTGGTTTCTAATCCCACAGTTTCTCGTTAACCAAACACAGCATAAGATCAATAAAACATTAATAAATAAAACCCACAAAAAGATAAAAGATAAAAAAAAGCTAACCTTAGTTCCCTGAGTACGAGTGACGAGGGTTTTGCCAACGTCGCCGTCGCCGGTGCAAAGGGGAGGCGAAGGGTCGCCGGCGCGAAGGGGAGATGAATCATCACCAACGGAGCTGAATCGTCACCAACGGAGCTGAATCGTTGCGATCGGTGACCTGAAGCGTCGCCAATGATGGGCGACCTGAAATGTCGCCAACGGCGAGCTAAATCATCGCCAACGGAGCTGAATATTTGCGATCGGCGAGCTGAAGCGTCGCCGTTGAGCTTAATCGGCGACGCTTCAGCTCCGTTGGCGACAGTTGAGCTTAATCGGCGACGCTTCAGCTCCGTTGGAGTGGGTATTTGCAACGGCGAGCTGAAGCGTCGCCGGTGCGATTTGGAGTGGGTATTTGCAACGGCGATCTGAAGCGTCACCGTTGAGCTTAATCGGCGACGACTAAGCTCAACGATGATGGTGGTTTAGGTTTTTTGGTTGGTTCTTTGTTTTTTTTGTTTGGGTTTTTTTTTTTGGTTGCTCAGAGAGAGTTTGTGAAATGGTATTGAAATGTTTGAGGCTCTTGGTTTTTATTTTTGGTGTGCTGGGTATTGTAATTAGGCTTATAAGTCTTTAGTGACGAATTCCAGTTTCGTCACTAAAGACCGGCTTTGTTAAGATTTTTAGAGACGAAATTCATATTTCATCACTAAAGCATACTTTTAGTGACGAATTGTGATTTCGTCACTAAAAACATATAAGTGCAAAACTATTATTATTTTTAGTGACGAATATTTTTCGTCACTAATTCTTTCTTATAGTGACGAAAGGATTTTCATTACTAATACTATCCATAGTAATACCTACAGTGACGAAATATTTCGTCACTAAAAATTTCAACTTTTAGCGACGAAATATTTCGTCACTATAGATTAATTAAACTTGCGCCAAAGTTTCCCACCATTGGCGCCCATTTTTCAGATCACAATAGCGACGAAATTTATTTTTCGTCACTAAATGTTATAATTTTTTTCATTATTAGTGACGAAATTCATATTTCGTCACTAAAGCTATATTTTTAGTGACGAAAAATATTTCCTCACTAATTTTCGACACTAAAAATACATTTTGTTGTAGTGCCAGCATACTAGGGGAGAATTCATTCATTACTCGTCAACTATCAAGGCCAGGGACAGAACTATTCATTGGCATTGGGGGGCAATCTCCCCCCCCCCCCCCCCCAAAATAAGCACAACAACAAAAATTACCAATAGCAAAGCTAAAAAAGTTTAAGTCCAATTAACCAATTTTACTCAAAACAAACAACCAACCACTTAAAAAATTTTGATGTGGGATGCGAAAGCATCAAGAAGCAGAACACGTCTACTTCTAGAAAACAAGAAAAAAAAACACATTTTCTTTTGAAAATAACCTTGAATCCACAATATTTCCTTGAATCCACAAGAAAAAAGAGTTTGGAAAAAAGTCTGAATTTTATTGATTGAATAATTGTTTTTTTTTAAAAACATTTATAGACTTAGAGGCCTATGTAAGGACCCCATAAAACTTGACAAACAAGAAAATATATTCTAAAATGACTCTTAAATAATACCTAACCATAGTAGGAACCAAATTTAACCTAAAAAAAATATTAAAAACACCTAAAATTAAGGAAATAAATGTCCTAAACCTAAAATAACAAAAATTCCATAAAAATTCCAAAAATAAACAATTGCATAAATTAATTTGAAGATTCTGTCCTACATTAAACCCCTTCACTTGAAACAAACTCGTCCTTCAGTTCATCTTTGAAATCTGAAATCTTCCGCTCCAAATAAACAAATACTTCGAATGCTTGAGCCCCTTGATTTTCTTTCCATACTTGCAACTCATCAATGGAATAAACAATAAACTTGAATTTCTTTTTCCTTGGTCTTCATGTAATTTTAGAGATTTACCAAATAAGAACTAACAATTGAATCAAATCTATCAACCCCAATAAATTCAATAAACTTCAGCGTATTGCTTACTACTAAAATAAAAGGATCTTGAGATTGACAGTCATATGATTTGATTTCATTGAGATCCTTGAAAATTTCATCTTCAATTTCTTCTTCAATTGTCTTTGCCATCTCGACTTCAAGATTTTTCTCTATAATAGGATCTTCATTAGCCTCCTCCACAATCTTTACTTCAGATTCTTCTTCTATAACAATGTCTTCATTAATTTCCTCAAAAATCTTTATATTTTCTTCAAGAAAAATATGTTGTTCAACATACAATTCTTCTCTTTATGGTGGAATATATGGTTCTTCAAAATAATTCAAGTGTGAAATTCTTGACCAATAATAATCTTGTTTTGTGTATGACAAAAGTTCATCACAATCCAAAAGATAATATTTGATAGCAAGCATCTTTTTGATCCTTGGCCATGAAAGAATTTTGTCTTTATTTTGTTAGATTCTATTAGTCTGTATTCGTTCCCACCAACATAGAGCATACTCTCTAAGTTTATACAAAACAAGTTTAACTTTTTCCTCATCACAAATATTCTCATAGTCAAATAAATCATTTAGATCAAGTAACCAATCAAGAAAATCTATTTAATAAAAATAACCATTAAAACTTGCAATTCTTCTATAAGGCATATATGAAATTTGCTTACCCAATAGATTGTCCATGAGTTATGTCTCCACAATAGTTATCCCTTTTGTTTCCATGCTTCAACAACGACATCCTAGCAAAGATATTTGTCAACAATAATTGTATGTCACGTAATACATACTAAGTTTTCTCTTACCAAAATTGCTACCATTTAGTGCTTTCCCTTGCACAATTTTCTTCCCATAATTTATAAATTAGTTGTGCAATCAAAGCTACGGTATCCAAGGAGTTTTTGACCCCTCAGTATCATGCAGTCACAAATTGTAGTCAATGGTCGATTATTATATGACAAAAGGTGAGAGATTCGAATATTTTTGACATTTATATATATGACTTCGAAGTCTTCGATCTTTCTTTTCTTGAGACAATGACTTTAATTTTTTTTATGATTTACCGAACCGAATGGAGGGCCCTACCGACATACGGTACTTGATTGATAGTTGTACTTGATTGATTGCAAGACATGTTATGACATGGAGAAACAAACATGCGGGAGATTTATGGGATGTATTTTTCACGTTTTTGACAAACTAGCATTTTTGTTTTTTTACAAAATGGCCATTCATAAGATCAACGTCCCATCCAAACATTTTTGTTTTTAATGAGGACAATACACATTAAAGAAGTCTGTTCTAACGTGGACTGTTGCCCTCATTAAAACAAAACTTTTTTCAGTGGATCTTGTCAGTCCTTAGAATATTTACATGGAAGGAATAGGTGTTCTAGCATTTTGCCTTTATTTTTTTAAAATTTAGCAATATGTTATTGTTTTGAAACTATTTAAGTCTATGTCTCTATTTAGAAACTCGATTTGTAGAAAATCGAGTATGGAGCGATAAAAAAAAAAACAAAAAAAAAAACTTGCATGGAACTTGAGTTCCATTTAAAACGTCACTATAGGACTTCTTGAATGCAGCTATAGATATAGAGCAATCAAACTTAAAAAAAAAAAAAAAAAAAAAAAAAAAAAAAAAAAAAAAAAAAAAAAAAAAAAAACTTGCATGGAACTCGAGTTCCATTTAAAACGTCACTATAGGACTTCCTGAATACAGCTATAGGTATGGGGCAATCAAACTTAAAATAAAAAAAATAAAAAATTGCATAGAACTTGAGTTCATGGAGCTCGAGTTCCATTTAAAACGCCACTATAGGACTCCCTGAACACAGCTATAGGTATGGGGCGATCAAAGTTAAAAAAATAAAATAAAATAAAAAACTTGCATGAAACTCGAGTTCATGGAGCTCGAGTTCCTTTTAAAACGCCACTATATGACTCCTTGAATGCTGTTATAGGTATGGAACTTGATCTCTATGAACTCGAGTTCCACAATCTTTTTTTTATTTTTATTTTTAAGTTTCATTTGGCATAACTCGATCTCAAACCAATCGAGTTTTTGATTGAAACTTGATTTTATTAAAATCGAGTTTCAAAACAAAGGCATGGATCTAAATAGTTTCAAAACAAGGACATATTGCTAAATTTTTTTTAAAATAAGAGTAAAATATTAGAATTCCCGGAAGGAAGATTGCCCACTGTTCCCTTTAATGAATGGACTTTTCATCCTCATAAAAAATAATCCAATAGCTACATGCGAATATGTGTTGAATCCCTTGCATTATTGGAGTAGGGTGAGCCTAGGTCTAACGGCTAAGGTCATCATTATAAAAAGATCCGATCCTTCATAAAGAAAGTCTTATACAAAAAATTCATCAAAAAAAAAAAAAAAGTCTTTTACAAAAACAAAAAAAAAAAAAAAAAAAAAAAAAAAAAGGAGTAGAAGGCAATCAGACATCACTCCTTTATAAAGAACTCAAATCACATCACTTTAGACTCTTTTTTCCCTTTTATTCTTTCTTTTTAAAAAAAAAAATTGGTAGAAGATGAAATACATTAATAAAAATCTAGAGAATAACAAAAGGCATAGGAGACCGCCTGAATAAAAACAAACTTAAACTAGGGAAAAATACACCTTGTTTTGGGTGAATGTTTCCTTCCCTCAAAGTTGGTGGGACCACAAAAATACGTACACCCATAATCGGATGTACTTCCTCCTAAACTAGAAATATGATAATAGAGAATCATTTCTTACTCCCCATTAATGATTACAAGCTTTTGCCAAAGAAATTGGACCACAATATATGGCAATGCTCACTCCATTCTCTAGTGATTACAAACTATTTTGTATGATTGCTTTGGTTTCATCAATAAATCAACTTGTAAAAAATAAAAGGTACTTAAGGCACATATTAACTATCCATTTTGAAAAAGTTTTTATGGAAAATTAAAAAAACTGTCAAAATAGTAAATTACTTTTTCAGTTTTCCATAAAAAAATTCCTAAAATTGTATATTAATGTATGCTTTAAGGTCACAGGTTAGCAAATCCCAAAAAGATTAAAAAACAAAAAGAAAAACAAAAATTCTCCAAGACAATATGTATTTTATCATGCATGTATTATGGTTTCTTTTCTTTTTTCTTTTTTTTTTCTCCCAATTTAAACAAAATTTGACATTTTAAATTTTTGTAGTATCTCTTTCTCAAAAAAATAAATAAAATTATAGTATCTTATAGATATAGATCTATACGAATGAGAGATATAAATACACAAAAGTGAATTTATGATTTTATTCCAAGGCCACAAATTCTGTGTCTTTGTTTATTAATGAGCCGATATAAGCAGAGAAAACAATTGAAAAGAGGAGAAATAAAGGTGTCGGACCGTGAACTATGCCATTTCACCTTAAAACCAATTGGTGATGAGAAAGACACACTCAAATCTTTTATAGCATTCGACATCAAGCCACACGGGCCTGTTTTTAGAGTGGTTGTAGGGAGTCAAATTGTGGTCCCCCCAACAATCCCTCCCTTACAATGACACTCCCGTGACTCGAACCTATGACCTTGGCTCTGATACCTTTTGTCGGATTGTGAGCTCTGTTATTCCATCTCAAAACCAATTGGTGATGAGGAAGACACACTCAAATCTTTTATGGCATTCGACATCACGCCACGTGGACCTGTTTTTAGAGTGGTTGTAGGGAGTCAAATCGTGATCCCCCAACAATCCCTCCCTCACAATTGTTTGTTCGATTAGACCCTTTAAAGCAGATTGTTTAACATAATATATTAACCAAGTGATTACTTAGATTAATTATTCAGATCTAGGTTAAATACAAATAAATCATATCATGTAAGACAGTGGAAAAGTAAATAACACCACGATATGATGACTCAGGAAAAAACCTGGATAAAGTAACTTACTAACACGACCATGTGCAAGCTCCGAATTACACTAACACAAGCCACCTTGCTTGTGACTTTAACATCTCACTCAAAGGTTTTAGATCACCATTAGTAATGATTTTGATGCATGTTCTACCAACGCTTGATTGTGGTTCTTGCTTCGGTAGATTCTTGTGTAGTTAGAAGGTACAAAACCTCTCAGATCTCACAAAGAGTAACACACAAGTCTTCTAAAGTCTTCAGAATGTGGCTAGGGTTTCCCTTTTATATATGGAAGTTGGAATGAAACCCTAAACGTTTTTGCAGGCTTGAGCCTATTTTAAAAATTCTGCAGAATTCAGTTCCTACGATTTTCGATATTAGTTGAATCTAATTCTCGATCGATCGAGCAAAAGGCAGAAAGTCGCTTGTTTTGCAATCAGTTGGACTTGAAATTTTGAAACGCACACTTTTAAGCATTGCCTAACACCTAGATTAGACATGTTTTGTTCTCGGTTTGCCAACACAATAAAAATATGATTCTAAACATTTACATCTAAATCTTTAAAACCTAACAAAAGGGAAGCCAGAGAAAGTAAAGGAAAGGAAAATTTGCAAACAAATTTGCAGACAGAGCTCATTGGACTGCCACTCACCACTATTCAGCCATAAGTAGTTCTCTCTTTCTTTCCTCTCCCCCACTTTTTCTCCTTTGGTCTTGCTTTCTTTGCTCTCTTAGATTCGTTAAATTACAGATGAAACACCATTTATTTTTCTAAAGTTTTCTTCTTCCTCTGGTATGTCTTGGATCTAAGGGAAACGCTAATAATTGCCTCTAAAGATCTTAAAAATTCAATTGATCTAGTATATCTAAGTTAGTTGTCACCAAATTTACCCCCTTTCAACTTTGATGTATTAGAAATTCAATGCTGTATGTTAGGAAGCATGATGAGGCATGATACTGAACTCTTTTGACATACCTAGCTATCAAGTTAATTAAACATTTCCTTTTCACTTAAACCCTACTAAATTGTAGAATTGCAATTAGGAGTCTGCCTTGCTATTTCCTATTTGATTATTCCATTGGAATGAGAATGTATGTTATTAACTGATTCATTCATCCCATCTTGCACATGGCGCATCCACATCCACATGTGATGATGATAGGTTCCTAAGTATAGTTCTTTTTAATTGCAGGCTCCCTCATCCTTGATGTGTCCAAAAAGGAAGTTTCCCAGGCAAAGTACCCTCAAGTGCCTGACAATTTAATTCTTTGAAACACAGTCGACCCTTATAAATATGCTTCTAAGAAAAAGGAAAAAAGCAGAAAATGGGGAAAGGACGTTCCTCATTCTCAGCGACGTACTAAAGCAATTCATGCCCAAGATCCTTATTTCAACGAGGAAATCCAATCCATTCCATCAGTGCCTGCATCTGGATTTCTCTCAGTGGTGCAGACTCAACTTATTGTAATGCTTTAGAAGGAAACTAGTTGTATTGTGTTCTTTTTTGGTTATTTCGTACGAACGTTGTTATGTGATATTAATATGATGCCCTTATAGTTAACTTAGTTCTTATATTTTTGGGATTTAGGAATATTATTACTTAGTTATAGTTGAATGAATATTGTAGGATACCTAATGTGTTAATTTCATAATTTGATGGAAAATATAAAAAGAATGACCCACAACCTTTAGAGATACAATACAAAATATACTATAAGCATCCTTGGGGAGAACTAATACAAACATTAAATTTTCCTAAAAAAAAAAAAAAAAAAAAATCAAACATTTAATAAGAAACAAATACATCGTCTTTTTGTGCACATGGAATTCTTTTTAACTTAAAAACTAGATAGTAAAAGAAGGATTTAAATCATAACTATCCTTATAAAGGAGTAGATAACATGACTGAACTTTATTAAGAGTCTTAAGTCTTTACTACACATAGCATACTGAAAACAAGCCAAATCGAATACTGTGAACCAAAAGCGGTAGCATACACCATCAGCTCAAATTTCACTTATCCTCATTCTTTGGGGTCTCATTCAGATTAAAACTCACCACATTTGGAGGAGGATATCTCCCTACCCATGAACGGTTGCGATGCTTACGAAGGTGGCCATCTAAAGTCTTTTCCGAATGGAAAGGTGTTTGGCAAATGGAACATTCATACAGTACTAGTGGGAAATTAAGATCAGGGACATGAAATTGAGACTTGACATTGCCCCCTCTAGCATCTGTGTTGCCCCTGGTCTGTTGAGCCTGAGTCCTTAGGGTGTTTTGTGGCTGATTGGCTGGGAAATTATTAGGGTTTTCCATGGTGTTCTTGTATGAGAGTTTGGAAATGAAAGAGACAAATTTATATGTACTAAGTTTAGCACTACAAAAAACATGACTTGTTTCAACCCACTTTTTCCAAGGGTTCAGTGAAAATAGTTGAAACAAACACTAAAAACTGCCACGCTAATTAAAATATGACTAATTTTGTAACAATGGTCATTAAAACCCTTGAAATAAACTAAAACACTAAAATCCTGCTTAATTGTTGCCTCTAAATTTTTACATTCTTCAATGGAATTCTAACACAACCCTTAATAAAAGATATTCAAATGTTTTAACCCTTGAAATAAAGTGTCTCTCTCTCACAAACTCAGAAAACCATTTTCGAATAAAGTCTTTGCTCACTCTCACAAACTTAGAATGAAAACCCATTTTCATTTTGTTCAACCATCCTCCAAACTAAATGAGAACTCTTAGAAAATTCTTTCTCTCTCTCATCGGAGCTCATCCCATCTCCGACGATCAGTTGAGGCGCGGTGGTCGGTGATCCTATCTTCGACGACGACCAGCGGTTGATAGTCAAAGCCATCTCCTCCGCCCCTTTGTTCGATTACAGCTCTCTCTCTCTCTCTCTCTCTCTGTCTCTGTTTGTTTCCCGAGAAAAAAAATTGAATTTGGAAATTACCTTTTTATTTTTATTTTTTTTATGAATGAATTTGGAAATTACCTAGTAGAACTTTGCAAAGGAATTTCGGTATTCTTTCTTGTTTTCTCTCTCTCATTCTCTCCATTGATATATCTCTTCCTCGCCAATAATATAATTTGGGGCTAGTGTTTGGATACTTTGGAAATGGAATTACATATTATATTGAAGAAATGCTTAAAAAGAAGTTGGTAAGTATTAATGGTGTAGTATTTCAATAATATCAATTTAAGTATGGGTTGGATCTATGAGGTTTTTTTGTGTTGCTGTGTTTGTTAATTTTAGGTTTCCTGTGGAAACGAGCATTGATTTATCAATAGTATCAATTTAATTTTTGCTTGATTTGGGTCATTGCAATTCAATGCTCTGTTCAGCTTCTTTAAATTGCAAAGATTTTTACACTCATTTTGTTTATAAAACTTACTAGAGCTTATGAATTTTATAAATTCATTTTCAAGTTATGTAGCTTGGAATTAGTAATCTATTTTTCCCTTATATTTGATATTGTTCTGTTCCAATGAATACAAAGCCTGCATTCTTTTTTCTTTTTGATAAGATGTTTATGTCTGACCTGAAAGTATTAACTCGGTGTAGTTATGGCATGGTGTCAATGCATCATATTGATGCATTATAAACTTGTAAAACTTCCTGTAGTGCTGGAAAATTCACCATTTGAGTATGTGGGTAACGGGAATAAGACCTTCTATCTGAGTTAAAATTTTGATTGCAGATATGGGCAATTTGACATTTAAATGATGACTGCCAAGTTCTCATGATGCATACATTTACCTTAAAATTAAAAGTAATTACTATGGATTAATGACGTACAAAAATGTACTTAGATTCAGAAAGTGTCATCTGTAATAATTGCTTGTGAGGTTGCTAAATATATCCGTTTACTATTGATACTATAGTCATTTGTAAAATGAGCCGAGTCTCCTTATAAGCATTAGAAGTTGCTAGCATAGTTCTCCATTTTGATTCTCAATTTGAGATGGGCAAAGAGCTGTTTTTGCTAAATGAAATAATGTTTCTGTTGTTTATATGGTCCTGCCTTATAAACAAAATAGTTTCATCTTTAGTTTTATGTGGCCGCACACCCATGCTTTGGATTATGTGATGCAATTTTCTCTTTTTCTTTCCCATTATGTATACAAGTCCTTCCTAACTCAGTTTTTGCAAATTGTTTTATATCTGTTACAGTCATGACTGGGGTCCTTGGGTAATGCCTAAGAGGGTAGTTGAAGTACTTGGTGGATGGAAGAACTGCTGCGGTATACCAAGGAGGTCTATTTGGAAAATGATCCTCCTATGCTTAATGTGCCCAATTTGGAGAGGAATGCTTGGAATTTTAAGGGTTGTTAGAAATCTGTTCATGATCTGAAGCTTTTATTCCTCAACACTCTGTTTGAGTGGATAATTGCTTCTGGGTTGTTTTCTTTTACTTCTTTGCCTGATTTGATTGATCGATGTACTTCTAGCATTTAATTTGTTGTCCTTTCAATCGCCCCCCCCCCCCCCCCCCTTCACCTCCCTCCATTTTTTTTTTTAATGAAATTTTACTTATAAAAAAAGTAGATTTTATCAGTTTCATTTCTTTAGATTGTAATTATTGAACATTGTACTTTTTTAGGTTATATGTCCTGTGTACAAGGGGTGTTCCTCTTACAAAAAAAATTGCATATCAATTATAAATAAAATGATGTTGCATGACATTCTGTTCGTTCCATTATTTAGTGCTATTTTTTTGATGGTATCTTTATAATTATAACTAACTTATGTTGTGTGAATAATATTTAACAGTGTGACAATTACTCGTACATGGATAGAAACTTCAATTCCTCGGAAACATGGACCTGCTATTGCTAGTTATGAGTCGGTATGGTTATTAAGTTATAGGAAATTATTATCTCTTATTTCAAGGCCTTTATCTCCAATATTTCATTCCAGCAATTTGACTGAGAATCTTTTTGTCTTGCAAGATCTGAATAAGTTCTTTGAGAATGTGTTACAGGTTAGTCCAATTTCTGAATGTGTTTTCCAATTATAAATCTTAATGGAGTGTTCAACAACTTCTAGTAAGTTTAATCAATATGTGGGTGTTTTATCAATATGTTTTAGGCTTTCTTGAAGCATGTTGATTTTGATGTTGTCCGCTGTGCTGTGATTGCAAGTCCTGGTTTCACAAAGGTCTGGTGTAGGTCTTATGATCTTTCCTTTTAAGTATAAACGACATATGTTTGGAGTATATAGGTTGATTGGTGCCTCCAAATATGTTTCAGGATCAGTTTCATCGTCACTTATTGTTGGATGCAGAAAGAAGAAAGCTGAGACCTATTATCGAGAACAAGTCACAGATGGTTCTTGTGCATACAACATCAGGATACAAGTATGGTTGCTATCTTTTTTGCTTCTGGTGCTCAAGCTTTTAGAATAGTAAAGGAGATAGTCTGTGATAGTAACTAACAGTGGGCTGGTAGATTGTTTCTTGTTCATCTTTTATCATATCCTTAGAGCTTAAGATCATCAAGTACTTTATTCTATTTTGTGTACTTTACTCTAGTTGAAAGAAGAAGTAAAGCACCTCAGAAGCATGCCCGAACAACAAGCTATTCAAATGGCAGAACAAAGAAGACATTTTGAGGAACAACAAGCTAGTCAAATGGCAGAACAAAGAGCACATTATGACAATATGATGATGCAAATGTTGAGTTATATCACCTCGCAATCAGCCCAATCTAGTAGTGATCACTAAGGTATGAAGATCAACTCAAGTTAGCCACTGTTTTAGTACTATTGGATAAATTTGGAATGACTTGTTGAGCTGATTATGTGGATAGAATAGATAGGTACTAGTTTGCTTTTGCAATCCTTATCTTGAAAAATTTATTGTGGATGTTCGTTTTTTTGGAAGCTAATGAAAGTAGTAAGTAGTGACATTAGAACAAATAAGTGGGGTACAATAGAGAATAATTTGGATGATGTAAGTTATTTTCAGACTCTGTTCCTTACCTTAGAAATTGGTGAGTGTCTCTGAAACCATAAATCTAAAACCTTGAACCAAGACATTTATTTAATTCTTTTTGAAATTAAAAAGAATTATGGGAGAAACGTTGGTATTTGTCTCATCAATCCTTCCAAAAAGATCTACTATATATCCCATCTCTCTGTTCTGTACATGGATTTTTATATGTATGGGTTGAATTGACTTTCAATTTTTTTTTTTTTGGTTGTGGCAGATTTTTTCTGCTTCAAGGTTGGATATACCCAGTGCTTGGCAATTGCCGCAGGTAATTTTTTCTTTTTTGGTTTTATATTGATGTGCTGTAATTTGATTGCTTCGGAAACTAAATTGCTATGTTTGCTTGGTGTGATTATTTGTGATATTAAAAATAAAATAAGAAATAATAGACAGGTACCCACATATTTTATGGACCTATGTTCTTTCCAAGTGTTCTTCTTTTTTTTTTTTTTTATGGATAAATGGATTTTTATGAAAGAAAGTAATTTCATAAGACTTTGTTGATGAATGACGTTTTTTTAATCAACATGTTTTATTTAGACATATGAACTATGTTGTGCCTTTTTTGTTCTTTTTAAAATTGTGGGTATCTTAAATTTGATATTGTGGAAAGGTGTGTAGATATATTTGCTTGGAAATTAACAAACTTTTGGTATCATTCTCTCTTTTTCAGAAACTTGAGGGCACCCATAATGGCTGAAATGTTCAATTGTACTAGCTGATAACTTCTTGCTTTGGAGATGATGATGAAGAATAAAATGTATCAAAACTTTTAACTATTGGACATATTTGGTCTTTATACAAATTGTGGTTGTTGATATCTTTTCTCTTAAAAAATAATTGACATATTGGCAGTTTGTATGTGGCCCATAATCTGTTAATTTGTAGGTTTGAGTTTAGAGATCAAAGAAAGTGTAATTGTAGCAATATATCACTTTTGCTATACATCAATATCATAGCATATCATCTCAACAATTGTGAATTTTTGTGTGTAATTGTAGCAATATATATATATATATATATATATTTTGTGTATGATTGTGGTTTTTTTTTTTATAAATAAAATAAAATCTTATTTTGAAGGTCAAGAGACCCCTTAAATGACCTTATTTATCAAGGGTTGTAAATATAAATCTTTTAAACCTTGGTAAAAGGTTATTTAAGGGTCTCTTGACCCTCAAAATAAAATTAGAGCACTTGTTTTGAGGGCCACGAAGGCTTTCAAAATTTCTTTTTCGATAGTATATGTTTTGAAGGTTATCAAGGGTCAATTGGACTCTTAAAATAAATTTTTTCAAGGTTTTTTAATACTTTTTTTTAAAGGGTTTTGACCCTTGAAAAAAGTAAGATTTGTTGTAGTGTAGGAGGGTGTTGGGGTATTTATATAGAGGAGAGGGAAGTATGTATGGCTTAGTGCGTCCAACTTTTCATAGATTTTATTGTTTCAGATGGTGACATGTAGGCCTCCATTTTGACCCACGTGCCTTTCTGGTTTCTCTTGTCCATGATACCATTAAGATTCTTTTGAATGCCACGCAATTATGCATCAAAAATTGTAAGACCATGCAGTGCTTCATTTGTCCAAAGCAGAAACCTTTTTAGGTTGACCTTGTGCCGCTGTGTGCGGTACAATTTTGATGAATGACAGTATGACACAAAGTCATTAAGAAACAAACGTTCGTACGAGACTTCACTACATTAATATTAAAAGATCATACCCTTTATATGATAGGCAAATGTTATGCATAAGTGCAAGGTCCAGATATTGAAGAAGGTGCCTGTGCATGGCACAATCTTAGGCTACTAAATACTATATACATATATGATATATCATAAAAGACCTAATTGTGACCCCATATATATATATATATATATATATATATAAAAGAAAAAACCATTGATAAAAGAACTTATTGGGCCCTCCATGCTTAGAAGTATTTCTGTCATTTTTCTGGATCTTTTTCTATTGGAGTGGTTCTAGTGCTACAAATTATTTTACAATTTTTTGTCACAATTCTAACGTAGTAAACTGTGAATGATTACCTATCACTTTCACATGAATCCACTATTTTTTCTTCATCAATCCTAGACTTTTCCCTTTCTCCGTTGACGTGTATGCTACATCATCAAGACCTACTTGTGGCCCTTTATAGATAAAAGAAGAAAATCCACTCATCCATTGACAAAAGAAAAAACTTGCGGCAGCCTTGGCCCTTGGCACATCATCAAAACTTGTGGCCCCACATATATAAAAAAGGAAAAAAAAAAAATCCTTTGACAAAAGAACTACTTGCCGCAGCCTTGGCCCAGAAGTAGTTGTCACATTTGAGAAATGCTAGTATCATAAAAAGTTACATAACGACAATACTTACCAAACTTTTGTCTATTTTTAAATGGAAAATTTTTTCTAAGGGGTTCTTAGAACTTCTTACTTCATAAATGGAAAAAATAAATTTCAAATCTCTCACTTCTTGATGCATGGGAATTAGTCAATCGACCCTTGACTCCAATTTGTGACTGTTAATTAGGGTTGTTTTATACGTGAAGCACAAAAAAAAAAAAAAAAAAAAAAAAAAAGTTGATTTTTAAAGTCATGTACATATCTGTTATCAAGTATTATGACGTGCTGAGCAAAAACATAAAAAATAAAAAAAATAAAAAAAATAAGAGGTCAATGTTAAAGTCATTTAGTAGGAAATATTAGTATTACTCACTATCTCTAAGTGATGTCATGGAAGCCTGAAGAAAGCATACATGATACTCTCTTTGATAAACAAAAACTATACTGTTAAATTCTAGGAAGTAAACCTCGAGTCCATGAGGGGTTTCTTGAATCCACAAGGAGGTAAACTGGAATCCACCAAAGAAAAGTTTAAGAAAATTCTACAAATTTATTTATAATAGTCTAATTTGCCTTTAAAGGCTACAAAACATATAAATATTAAGAAAGTAAAACCCTAGGACAATTAGGAAACATCTGAAACCCTAATTCGTACTAATTACGTGACTAGCTAAAAAATATCAAAATTTATCAAAAATGGCAAAATTGAGTTAAATGCAAAATCATAAACTACTGATTTTAAGGGTCACCTAAAACAAACGGAGCCTTATTCTGACTTTTAAACTAAAAGTTATTAAGAAAAAACAAATATTACTATAAATAGCAAAAACATTATTTTCTGGATCAAAATGTCGTTTCCCTTCAACTTGCCAAATTTCATACAATTCTAACACTATCGCCCCAATGGTCTTTACTCAGGGGCGGAGCCACATAGTGGCTTGGGGGGGCCCCGGCCCCTGCAAAAAAAAAAAAAAATTCCTTTAGAATAGGTAGAAAAAAAAATTGGGCCCCCCCAATATTGGACAGCCGGCCCCCCATGCCCAATTCTCAACTATTCTCCCAAGCCCAGTTCAAATATTCTCCCAAGCCCAACTTTAGTTTTAGGCCTTATCACCTTATGTACTCCAAATAAAACAAGCTAGCCCGCTCAAGTCCAAACACTAAAAACAAAACTTCATTTTCTCTTCATCTCAAAAAATCCACCCACTGACTCATGGAATCCCTTTCTTTACTTCTTATTCTTTTGTTTTGTCTTCTTTGATACACTTTCATTTGCACTGGTACCGTTGCCTACCTACCAACCCCCAAAACTCCAGTCCTCTACTCACAGTTCGAAAAAAAAAAAAAAAATCCTGACCAATTTTTTCTTTCTTCATCAGCTTTAGTTTTGGAACTTGGTGACTACTTGGTGACTGGTGAGTTTTCTTCTCTTTCTTAAGCATTAGACATTCATCTCTTTTTAGTGTCTTTTTTTTTATTTTCTCAACTATCTACCCCTAAATATTCACATGCTCTTTATATTTTCATAGATTTTTAGAGAAATACATGATTGAAGGCATGGGGAGATTGTTTGTGATGAGTCTTGAAGGGAAGATCTAAAGTTGGAGACAGTCAAGCAGAGGCAGTAGGCATTGCCACACGGATGACCCATCTTTGCACTTTGTGAAGACAAAGTTTTTAAGGTAAAATTGTTTTGATTTATTACCTATTTTCGATTAGTTAGATATCATGTGGCTGTGGGTGTTGTTAAATTGTTTAGTTTATGTTGTGTACCAATACTTGTGTGTTTAATTTTTGTTTTTGTTTGAGAGGTTATTATTAATTAAAGTCGTATTAAAAATGGGTTGTATGTTTAAATTATAGTGGAAATTTTGTTTTTTCTTGAGTATGAATAACATCCATATAACTAAGTAAAAATTTCTAATTAAAATTTTATTTTTTAAACTTCTTTTCAGGTTAATTTTTGAGTCATATTCTTAAAGCTAAAAGAATTATGTGCAAATGAAAAACAATTGATGCATTCTTTAAGAAAAAAGATGTTAGCAATTCAGAAATTAGGACACCTGTGGCTGTAGAAACAAATGTTGATACTTCAATGCCTGATGAACACCCTGAGCCCTCCAAATGTTCAAGAATTCAATCTGAAGAGATAGATCATGATCCAGGATCACGTAAACAAATATTTGAATTCCCTATCAACAAATAAGATGAAATCCAACGAGCTTATTTCAAAGAAGGTCCATATCAACCTAAAAATATAGACTATCCATACAACGATGATACTCATCGTCGTCGATTTCAACCTTCATGGTTCGAATCGGCCCCCCCATGTAAAAATTTCTGGCTACGCCCCTGTCTCTACTGGCACTCCCTTGATCTTGCGTTGTGAATTTCGGCGCTCCTGCTACTTCAAGAAGTCATGTGCTGTTTGTTCTACATCACTAAACCCTCCCTAATCGCTCCACTTAAGATACTGCAATAGTATAAACCATTCTGCAATAGTCAGCACATGCCATCATATTTTTGTTTCGTTTCTTCTCTTTTCTTTACTTTTTATTTTTGTTGTTTGTTTTACTTCCTTAATGGGAAAGGATGGCTCAAGCGATGATGGGGCATTTGTTCACTTTGACTCCTAAAAAAAAGAAGCTTATAATGCTTTGCCCACTTTGATGTGAAATTTATTTTTATTTTTTAAATCAGTCCCTACTTTACAAGAAATCTAACACTAGATAGAAGAAAAAGGAAAAACTCAAAAAAGTTACATGTCATTGACTAAAATTGAGGGATTTAAGGAAACTTTTAATTAAGTTTGAGAAATATTATGTTTTTAAATTTTTCCATATGGTTGGTTGTTGAAGGGAAAATTTTGATGTTCTCAAATAGAATATGGGGTAGCCAAGCCGAAACTCAATGATGGGCCCTTGAAATAAAGTCCAAAGGCTATCGGTGTGGTGTAAGTCCGCCCAAGCAAGAGATAGAGGCTACACCCTAACAAGAAGACAACAATAAAGCCCAATAAACACGTTAGTATTGTTAGTTTGTTATATTATTAGTCTTTTTACGGTGTCATAGTTCAAATCAGTCCTCTAGCGATACCGTATTATCTTCAGCGGTAAGGGTGAAATTATACTTAGAGTCCAATAGTCAATGATTAAATAAGTTTAGGAATGTGTTAACTCCTGGGGGTCCTTGCATGTCTCAGTCAGGGGAGTTCATTCTACTTTCAACCACCATTACATCAATGTGAGGGAAAAATTCAGTTGTTACATATACATTATATCTTTCAACCGTAAAATAAAAAGTAAAAATTAAAGGTTCCATGGGAAGAAATAGTTTCCAGAACATTATGGCCTTCATTATAATAATACTAAATAAGGATTAAAGGCTCCATAGTTACAAATAAAAGAGGAAAAAAAGGATGGAATGAAGGGAGAGAAAGATCTCCAGCTCAGTGCAGCAAGTATTAAGCTAAGATTTTTGTTGGTATGTGTTTATAAGGCATGAACGAGGTGAATGTGGGCTGTTTTGAGTGAGTGGGATAAAATTAATATTGAGATTGAAGCTTTTTTTGAGTGGGCTGTTTGTGTCTAGTTGAAGGACATTTTTGAGTTGTGGTTGTGTAAAAGAGAGGAAAGAATGTTTGAGATTAGATGAATGTGGGCTGAAGGGGATGAGTAGTGAGCTTAAAGAGAGCTAAACTACTAGCAAAATGGCAAATAGACCAGGGGTTTCAGAGGGAGTAGCTATCTTGTTCAGTTATGGGACGTTTATGGAGTAGGAAGGTGTAAGCAAGGTGGTGAATGTTGGTGTTATGGTGACTATAGGCTGAGAAAGGTTGTGAGTGAGCTCAAGAGAGCTTGGGGAAGCTTAAAGAAAGCAAATAGGGATTGAATTTCTGCAGAGTGTAGTTAATGGCAGAAATTTTTAGAGAGGCCTGCTCCCTGTGGGCTGAGGTGTGTATGTTTTTATAATGGAGCTTTAGAGAAGCATTGATTGACAAGAATCCAAAAATGCATGACTCATCAGGGGTGATGAACCAAGGTTTAACTTTCCTGGGATTTTTGATCAGAAGTAGGAAAATCCACTTTGAGGGGTTGTCTTGCTTCTTTGGATAATTATGGGATTTTAGAACTTTTTGCAATAAATGCTAAGATTGTTGAGATTTTGTTCATTCAATAGGATTAAGGCAAGTGTCAAGAATGAATCCTAATGCTGCAACTGAGATTTGGTCCCCACGAAGTAAGATTCAACACCCCAAGCTAGGTGTCAAATTCATAGTCCACTTCAGAGGGTTCTGCTGGAGATCCCTTTATGCCCTCCAAACCACATGTTCCCAATTTTTCCGCTTTAGGATTCATGGGCTTGGTACATGAATCATGTCTTGAACGTTTTTAACATTTATAGCATCAATTTGTTGAAGTTTGGATAATTTGGTTTCAGCTCCCCTTCCGCTGGAGGTGTAGTCTTGAGGAAGATGATGGAGTCCCTTCATCCTTTTGATTTCAGCTGATATGATAGCCCTTGGGCACTGTTCACGTCAGGCAGAGGGTGGCAGAAAACTGATGGTTCCCTTGTATAAGTACCTAGTTGCTCTTTTTGGTTAGGAATGAACAAGGGCTGGTTGCCCACTTTCAAGCCTCTTGCTGGGGGACCTTTTTGGGCTGGAACTCTTCTCCATTTCAGCACTTTTAGTTGGGCCACATGACCCTTTTTTTGCTTGGGCTTGTTCCCTACTTCATGAGATTCTTGAGCCTACAAAATAAGCATTAAAAACATGCTTTGCCATGGGTTTTTTACTCCTCATGGACTTTAGTTGTTAGTAGAAATAAAATGAATCCATGAGCTTTTATGAAATATTTATGATAGATTTTGGGTATTAATTTTCATGGGCTTTAAATAACAACTTGTATAGTTTCTTTATAGATAATCATAATAGACATGTAGGATGAATAATTACCATGAGTTTTAATAATAAATATTATGAATGTTGTGATGTAAGATAAATAGTGACCATTAGTTCTTATATAAATTCCATGGGTTTATATTATGGTTGAAATAAATAAATGTCATAGGTCCAAAATAAATAATCATAACTTTCCATGGGCTTTTATATTAGTAACACAAATTCATAATTCTCCATGGGCTTGATATATGTTTGCCATGAGTTTTGGAAAAATGAATAGTGTTACGTAACATAAATGGTTACCATGGGTTTTATAAGATAGATTTCATAGGCTTGTAATATTGTAGTAATAGGTTTAAGAACTTAAAACATTGTTGATCATTGGACTTTTAAGTGAAATAATTATGATATAGTTGTAGGGACACGACTCTTAAACGGCCCAACGACGACGTTGAGCTCGCGCGTGAAAGATCCCCCACAATAATATTTGTAGAGAGTGGGTTTGAAAGGCTAGCGTTGGGTCACGGGACGTTAGTACAGGCCGGACCTTAGATAAACCTAGACTAGAAAAGGCTTTAGTCCGGATATCCAAGCCCAATAACTTTATAAATTGAGGGATTGGACTCCTCGGATCATGTCCGAGGAGCACTAGTGTTTTTCTCCGGTTACCCGTCGATGGGTTTTCCATGGTGGAGCACATATATTATCCGGGCATTCTCATTCCTGGAGTTTTTTCCAGGAAGTGAGATGGGGGCCTCTTCCTAATTAGTTTACCTTTCCTTTTATACTAGCCTACGTTTGTTGTCCCTCGTCCACGTGTAGGGTCAGTTTTTCCAGGACTGATATTTGTC
Source organism: Quercus robur (assembly GCF_932294415.1). Taxonomy (NCBI): domain Eukaryota; kingdom Viridiplantae; phylum Streptophyta; class Magnoliopsida; order Fagales; family Fagaceae; genus Quercus; species Quercus robur. The sequence goes on along the minus strand of NC_065543.1, from coordinate 5,677,744 downwards.
CCGTCAATCCCATCCCAGCATTGTTGGGCATGGTTAATAAAGCCTAAGAATCCGGTTCTGTTAGGTGCAATGTCATATCAATGAGGGGTATTAAGGACAATTTCCCCGAGATATTTTCTGATCTTTTAAGTTTGCTTGTATGCCACTTTCATCAATGAGACTTTGGGTCTGCCGAGGACTAAGCTGTCCTCGGCCGTATCTTCGGGCCACTTTAGGCTTACTATTTTTGGGCTTGGGCCCTGGCCTCCTTCAGTTTGGGGTCTGTGGACTCCCCATAAGCGAGCGGGCCGAACCCACAAACTATTGGGCCCCACATTAGCCCCTCAAAACCCTGCTGTCCAACGTCTTGGTTGGAAAGGTGGGTTTTGATAATACCAAGCTTTTACTGCGGTTCATTTAATTCAGCCCTTGACCAACGTTGGCGACTCTTCACCTCCCCGAGGAATGCGCCGGTCTACAAGACGTTTCCCTCAATTTACGCGTGATGCGTTTATGCCGTTTGGTTATCCGAAGCATGCCTTTAATGTCTTCCTTTTACGAGACCTCCCAGATCTAACGGTTACTGACAGCGTGAGGAACGAAACGGATGTACATTTATCTGCAGATTTCCTTGGGGATTAGAACGTGTTACGTACCCTTGTCTTCCTCCCCTATATAAAGAGAGAAGACAAAAGGTGATTATCTCATATTCGAACCCCTCAGGCTCTTCCCCAAGTTCACTTCTTTCCTCTGGTTATACCCTATCCAATAATATGTCCATCATAGCAGTCAGCCATGGATAAGCCCTTCCTTCCCCAGAAACGCCATGTCCTAACAAAACTTGAGATGGCTCGGTCGGGGCAAGGGTGGCGGAGACTCAAGATTTGCCTCCCCACTCTTTTAGCCAAAATCCGAAGCAGGGACTCGTCACATCCCACTTCCGGTGTGACTGAGTCGAAAACCTCCATTATCATCTCCACCCGCTCTCTCATGAGCATACCTAATATGGCTCCAGTGTGCTAAGAGTTAGGATTGAGGCAGGGACTAAATGCCCTGGCTTCTTCCTCTCTTTGTTCACTGGCGCCATCCTTTGATTCCCCTTCTCCCTCTTTTGCTCCTTTCTATTTTCTTCATCTCTTCCCTCTTCTTCTCCTCCTTCCTGCTCATGTCCTCCATCTTCTTTTCCCTTTGCTCTCCTCAGCGACAAGAGCTTGCTGAAGTGCTTCCATGTGTTCCAATTCTTCTTCCTTCTCCTTCTCCTTTTCTATATAAGGCTCTTCTTCTGATATGAGCAGTACTGAGGCAGAGATTTTAGAGAGACTTTGAAGGCGAGTTTAAAGGACACCTGACGGTTTACTTATCTGTATTACAGATGTTATTACTGCTTCGGCAGTTCATTTTTTGTATAGGCTTGCTTAAGCCCTTCCTTGTACGTTGTAATAATTTTTTATATTAATAAAGGTTACTGTTATTCTATTTCGCATGTTCTGTTTATATGTTTTAATAAATTTGCAAGCTCTGCTCGGCACAGTAGTATAGCATTTGAACCAATGACAACTAAGGCCAAAATACTCGCTAATAAAAAGACGCCATAATAACTTTAACAAAATTATTATTCGACATAACAATCCGACCAGTGAAGGACGAGACTTACCTTAAAATTAGTCGAGATGGGGACTAAGTGTTCGATAAGGTGTAAGAAGTAGTTCCGAGGACATGTCACCCTCCCAATGAACAATTTCCTTAGGCTAACGATCATCAGTTCGTTTCGCCATCTTCTTAACACACTAGCCTTAACTTTTTCCCGTATTTGAGCCGAGAAACTTCTCCATCCGAGCAGTTGATTTCCCAAAAGGCCTGAGTCCGAGGACTTTGCAAAGCCTGGGTTTTATTTAAAACTTACGCTTTTTCTTTTATGTACTTGGCTTCCCCATAGACTTGAGTCCGAGGACCATGCAAGCCCTAGGTTCTGTCCAAAACTTTTATGTCCTTAGTTTCCCCATAGGCTTGAGTCCGAGGATCATACAAGTCCCAGGTTCTGTCCAAGACTTTTATGTCCTTGGTTTCCCCATAGGCTTGAGTCCGAGGATCATACAAGTCCTATGTTCTGTCCAAGACTTATGTTTTTTCTTTTATGTACTTGGTTTTCCCATAGACTTGAGTCCGAGGACCATACAAGTCCTAGGTTCTGTCCAAAACTCTTCGAGTTCAGATTCTCCCTTTCATCAGGCATTTCATAAGGCGCCGAGCAGGGGTTGTCCTCGGCAACGGCTATTTCTCGGCGTGGGCCACAGTCCCTGGGCCCTCACCCAGAGCGGGCCTGGGCTGCGAATCCACTTAGCCCATGAATTAAGAGATATTTCTGCAACCTCTGGCCACGCGGTACTCTCTGATGTCACAATGATCGAGGTGCGCCTTTACGAGGTTTCTTTAATCTTGTGGTTGCAGTTGATGTTGGAAGTTGAGCCAGAACTGTTTTGTCTGTAGCGTACCTTGGGATGCTGCGTGAGTTGACTGCCACCACCTTATCTTTTCAAATAAACAGGAGGGAGAGAAAGTTGCTTTATATACGCACAAATCCTTCAGTTTTCTCCCATATCATAACTCCCACATCCGGAGCTCTCCTCCCTAAGCACAACATGTTTAAGGCAAGGGTTGGGAAGAAAGAACTCTCTCCGCCGCAGAAGCACCGTGTCCTCATGAGACTCAAAGTAGTAAGGTATGGGCACAGGAAGCATAAGTTCAGGAGAACACTCCATTTCGACCGAGGGGGAAGGGGATCTCTCCCTCTTTTAGTCAAAATCCGAAGCAGGTTCTGTTCATACCAAAATTTTGGTGTGTCAGAAGAAAGATTTTCCGCCATTATCGCCTCTGCTTTGCGGCAGGCGAATATTTAGAGAAAGCCCCTCAACTTCCCACTCCCTGCACCTTTCCTTCAGCGGTGTCAGGCTCCAGTTGGGTCTCTTTTGCTGTTTGAGTTGCGGGCATGTGAAAGCATTGAGGAAGAACAAGGTCTTGGAGCTGTAGCCAACCTCTCCTCTGATCTACTTCCTCGGCTTTATCTTATTCTCTTGTATCTTCTTTTCTTTTTGGTTATGTAGTGAGCTTTGACTCAAACTGATTCCAGCTTCTCATTGTATGTTGTACTATTTCTTTGTTTTAGTGAAAATAGAAATTTATTTACATGTTTTGAGTACTGATCTTTTGGGCAACACTACTTTGTGAATAGGTGTGCTCCATGTGTGTGCTGCTTCAAAAATATTTAGAGCAAGATATCTTGAAACATAATCTAACTAATTCTAATTTACCAGTACTATCAGGCATTATATCGATGATTCATAGTAAATCAAACTTAGGAAACTAACCGGGGTAGCAGTTGAATATTCTGTGATAAACGCGCGAATACCGTTCAAGAATGATGATCTCTAAGTAATCCATCCGAGCTGTCGACTGGGAAGTAGGGTACTCCGACTGTGCTTTGTGTATTTGTACTTGGTTTCCCCATAGGCTTGAGTCCGATGACCATGCAAGGCCTTGGTTCTGTCCAAAAAATTTTTTGTTTTTCTTTTTTGTACTTGGTTTCCCCATAGGCTTGAGTCCGAGGACCATGCAAGGCCTTGGTTCTGTCCAAAACTTTTTTGTTTTTCTTTTGTGTACTTGGTTTCCCCATAGGCATGAGTCCGAAGACCATGCAAGGCCTTGGTTCTGTCCAAAACTTTTTTGTTTTTCTTTTGTGTACTTGGTTTCCCCATAGGCTTGAGTCCGAAGACCATGCAATGCCTTGGTTCTGTCCAAAACTTTTTTGTACTTGGTTTCCCCATAGGCTTGAGTCCGAGGACCATGCAAGGCCTTGGTTCTGTCCAAAACTTTTTTGTACTTGGTTTCCCCATAGGCTTGAGTCCGAGGACCATGCAAGGCCTTGGTTCTGTCCAAAACTTTTTTGTACTTGGTTTCCCCATAGGCTTGAGTCCGAGGACCATGCAAGGCCTTGGTTCTGTCCAAAACTTTTTTGTTTTTCTTTTGTAGGTCAGCCCCTTGACCATGATGGGGAGGGCTAATTTGGAGTCGGAAGCCCCTAGAGATGCCCGTGCCGTTGGCGCTACAGGATGTAAGCCCTAGTGCAAGTTTGTATCAAAGCGACAACTTCAGGTCACCGGAGATGGGAAAAAACTCGCGAATCTCCGCTTGCTAGAGGGTTGACTCATGCGCCACCTGCGCCAACGCGCAAGCCTTCCCACAGACGGCGCCAATTGTAGGGACACGACTCTTAAACGGCCCAACGACGACGTTGAGCTCGCGCGTGAAAGATCCCCCACAATAATATTTGTAGAGAGTGGGTTTGAAAGGCTAGCGTTGGGTCACGGGACGTTAGTACAGGCCGGACCTTAGATAAACCTAGACTAGAAAAGGCTTTAGTCCGGATATCCAAGCCCAATAACTTTATAAATTGAGGGATTGGACTCCTCGGATCATGTCCGAGGAGCACTAGTGTTTTTCTCCGGTTACCCGTCGATGGGTTTTCCATGGTGGAGCGCATATATTATCCGGGCATTCTCATTCCTGGAGTTTTTTCCAGGAAGTGAGATGGAGGCCTCTTCCTAATTAGTTTACCTTTCCTTTTATACTAGCCTACGTTTGTTATCCCTCGTCCACGTGTAGGGTCAGTTTTTCCAGGACTGATATTTGTCCCGTCAATCCCATCCCAGCATTGTTAGGCATGGTTAATAAAGCCTAAGAATCCGGTTCTGTTAGGTGCAATGTCATATCAATGAGGGGTATTAAGGACAATTTCCCCGAGATATTTTCTGATCTTTTAAGTTTGCTTGTATGCCACTTTCATCAATGAGACTTTGGGTCTGCCGAGGACTAAGCTGTCCTCGGCTTTATCTTCGGGCCACTTTGGGCTTACTATTTTTGGGCTTGGGCCCTGGCCTCCTTCAGTTTGGGGTCTGTGGACTCCCCATAAGCGAGCGGGCCGAACCCACAAACTATTGGGCCCCACAATAGTATTTTGCCAAGTATTAATAACTTTGGGTTTTTGATAGAATAGTGTCAAGTAGTTAGCTTAGGGTTTTAAATATTGCCAGTGAGAACTGGGTTTTGATATTGCCAATGAGAATTGGGTTTTTTGTGATGTTTTATATCATAACCCAATTTTAGATAATGAGATATGAAACATTTGTGATTAACATAATAATAGAGCAAAAAACATTTGGAAAAACCCAATAACTTATTGTGTGGTGTTTGAAAATAAATAGGTGGTACTCAAATAAAATTAGGTGTTAAAAAAAAGTACCCTAACACTGGTTATTATTAGTTGGCAAAAACGTAATATCAATTGTAAATTCAAATTAGAGCTAGTAATAATCTGCGACCTAAAATTTACTATGAAATTATTGTGAACATGTTGTGACGTAGCAATTCTCTTTAAGTTTTAGCCAAACTAAATCACTATTGCTTTTGTTTTTTTTTTTAATGGGATTTAAGCGTGATATATTGATATCACTTTTGTCAAAAAACAACATTCATCTTGTACCAGGGTTTCTACATCTTACTTACTATTCCAGTGGCAAAGCCACGTACATTGGGGCCCAGGGGGGCTATGGCCCTCCTTTTTTTTTTTTTTTACTTGAAATATATATACTCATAAATAAAATATCCTAAAATTTTAGAATATTTTTCAAGGAAGGTACCGTTTTGGCCCCTCCATCCTGTTTGTTTTTAAGAGAAACTCTTTTGGTTTAAAAATTTTCTCAAGAAAGAAAAATAGTAAAAAGAATGCCCCTATCTCGTTTAAAAGAAAAGAAAAGAAAAAAAAAATCTCTTTGGCTTACTTTGGTATTGATAGTTGAAGAAGGCTGTGTTTCACACACTTTTTTTTCTTCATCTTCAAAAAATTTATGCCACTGCCACTTGTAGATTTGCAGTCCACAATCTCTTGGTTTTCTCTTTTGCCTGTCTCTATCCCATTTGCCTTTTCCTTCCCTTCTCTACTTCAAGTAATTGATACAGGCTCCAAGACTCCAAGACTTCTACACTACTTCTTGCTCCAATTCCAATACAATAAAGCTACTAAGAAAGGGCCACATGTATGGTTAAAAAACATACACATAAAGAGCAAATCATGACATATCACTTTAGTTTACTCTTGTGGTGTGTAAAAAAATATATTACTAGTACCCACAACTTATTTCACAATATTTTTGCCACTAGATGTAGTAGAGTGCGCGAGCAGTGGAAAAAAAATAGGCAACTACTTACAGTCTATCATGTTAGAGTTGTGGCAGAAAATTGTGAAATAATTTATGGTCCTAAAACCACTATGGTGTGTGACTTGTGTTCTTCTATTCTTTTTTTTTAATCGATAAATATATTATATAACATATAAATATAATAAATTATTATTAATTTGACAAAATACGTTATTAATTATTTTGATTCAATTTATTTTTATGCATTTCTACAATTGTTGTCTAATTTTTAGTCATCTGTTAACCTATTAATAATATTCTTTTATCTTAATCATTATAATTAATGTGTTGCAATTTAACTTGAAAACCTAAGTCGATATGCAAATTGAAAACTATATTAAATTATAAATTAATCCACTTAAATGTATTGCATATATGTGTATATATATATAAAAATAAAAAATAAAAAAAAACATGTATTGTATATTGAATTGTGTTATGATACTACTATTTTAGATAATTGTACATAGTATGGATGTAATATTTATTAACAAAAAAAATTTAATAGTTTTAGTTATTACTCGGCCCTCCCAATTACAAATTCCTGACTTTGACACTGTACTATTCATGGCATTTTGAAGGCTTTTCCCATTTTAAAATAGAGACATGTCTCTCAACCCTCGTGTGTGCATTATGCCCATGCCTTCCCCTTGTCTACAGACTCTACACTTTTGTTAATTGTCTAATTGTAAACACAACTATTAATATATAGCCTAAATTTGGGCATGCCCGACATGGGTTAAGTATTGATTGGAATCTTAGATTTGTCAATTTATAAGTTGACTTTACCTTATGACACCTTAGGTTGATTTTTTTTTTTTTTTTCAAATTAATAAGTGAATGACACCCACCAACATTCCTCTAATAAATTATTATAATTTGATGAAACTAATAAATTATAATTTTACTATAGAGACATCGTCTCATTTGCATTACTTTCTACTTGTATAGTTGCATATGCTTTTGTTACTTAGCACTTGTCCACAGCCACAGGGCTATCTCTACGCCTTTTTAGGCTTATGGCGAAAATTTAAATTGATACCTCTTTTATATGCGAAATTATTATTCATGTTTTACAAACCTTTATCTTTCTATCAATAATATTTTTATTTTTAAGTAATATCAATAATATTGTTAATTCACTTAATTTCTTTTGTTAATATATATTTACAATTATAAGTTGTAATTATAATAAGCTTTTACCAATCATGAAAATGACGTTCTTAAAAAGTGATCTTTGTAAGGCTCCTAAACTTTCAGTCTTTTGTCAACTAATTTTTGTTAGCCTATTAGGTGCCTTCTAATTATTAAGAAAAATTAAGCATAATTCATAGTCTAATGATAGAGATGTTATCGTTTTTTAACTTATAAAAAAAAAAAAAAAAAAAAAAAAAAAAAAAAAAAAAAAAAAAAAAAAAGAAAAGAGAAGAAGGATGCTATCTTACTTTTGACTTATAAATTTATTTAATATTAATTAGCCAAAAGGGATTGTGGATCACAACTGTACTATTGTCGTTTTTTATAACCGTGTAAATAATAAAGGGACTCTCTTATAGTGGTTAAAAATAAGGACATTTATATGTTTACATTGTACTTACAATGTAAATTTACATTATAAACATATAAAAATTGACAAATGTTTTTAATTTAATTTTTCATTCTTTTTTATCTATTACATTTTACATTTTCAACGCTAATGAATTGTTTATTTATATTTTTAGTTTTGATGTTTCAACTAAAAATTAACTTATATTTTTTTAATTACCGTGACTGGTCAATTTGCTTTGGTAGAGATAAGATTATACACTCTCATTATAAAACACGGACTATAAAATTTTAATTATGTTTTTTAGCATCCACATGGACTAACTCTTGAGAATTAATTTTATTGGGAATAAATTATTAGTCCTTATTCTTTTAATTATAGCCAAAGGAGTATGACATACAGTCATCATCATATTGTTATCGTATTAAATATTGGGTTTTACAGTTTTACTAATGTATGCCCTTAGAGCATACATTAGTAAACCATTTATGAAACTTTTTATAAGAAAATGAAAAAAGTGATTAATTTGACAATTTTTTTTAATTTTTTATAAAAAGTTTCATAAAATAAATGATTAATGCATGCGTATACATTATCCAAGAATAATTTATACTTTAATAAGTGACTTGCACGTGCCTAAAAGCTATAAGTTATTAATAATGTCAAACCTAGACTCTCCTTTATCTCCTCTGTTTTTTTCTTTTCCTTGAGAATTGGAATATGCTTACAAAGATGCTTGGTTAAGGGTTGGCATTTCACAGTCAAACATGTCCGGTGGATTATTGCACTTGACACAAATCACTAGATATATTCTTTTGAAATATTTTAAATGATTAGGATAACTTATGTTCAACTAAATTTTATCAAACACCCTGGCCTAATTACCACATCATTCTTTCTTACCTCTTTAATTTCCATGGGCTTTTGCTAAAATTTTTGGGCTTTCCTAGCCTAATTGCCACATCTTTTGCCTTTGGGTTTATTAGCCTGTGAACCAACCCCGTTTACTAACTTCTTTCTTTGGGCTCCTCTGGCCCATTTTCGCTTTCTTTCCATCTCTTACGATTCTCATGGGCTTACTACTTCATTCTTTGTGGCTTTCTTAGCCCGTTTGCTTTCTTTGAGGCCACTTATTATTTTTGTGAGCTTATAGATCATTATTCCTGCCATTCTGGTCCAATGGTCTTTACTTTATTACTTTCTTTCTCTACCTTTTCATATTGTTGGGCTTCTTCTATCATTGGGCCATTTTGTCAAAATAATGGGCATCAACAATAAGTAACCTTGATTTAGAGTGACATAGAGGGAAAGGAATGGAAGAAATTCCTCATCCGAATTTTGAGAGAGATGAAATTTGAAATTTCAAGGGAAGAAAAAAATATTCTAAAATTATTATTATCATTTTATTCTCTCTTTTCAAATGAGAGCTAAGTGTTTCTTTATTATTATTATTTAAAATATTAGCTTTGTGCCTGTATTTTAATGTTTTGGGCCTTTTGGCACAAATGTTTCAAAAAGTGATACTAAAGGTCACAGTAATGAATATCGATGCTCAAATGAATAATCTTAAACCCAAAATAATCCACTAAAGAGTAAAGATGTGGTCCAAAAGCTCCTAATGGTTTGGGCTCAAACTGACAATCCAAATCCCCCACTGTGGTTTATTGGCTTGAACGGTTGCATTCAAATATTGACAGCTTTGTTAGCAGCAAGTGTGCCCAATGTATATGTTCATTACAGTACTAGAAATCCAATGCCCTGAGTTAATTTGCCATCATTTTGAGACTATAATCACGGACATTTTCAGGGGACTAATTTAATTACAACCTATCAATTAGGGGTAGGAATGTAGGATATCCTAAAAAGCACATTTGAGACTATAATCATAGGTTTTCCAAACCCAAACAAACGGGCTAATAAGACCAAATTGACCAGTAATTATAAAGGATTGAAAAGAATTGACTCAATGGATCAAAACTGGGAAACACAAAAACACAACGGTAAAAATATATTATTTTAAACACAATTTTGACGCAAACGCAGCTGAAATGAACTTTCAACTCTATTCAAACTCACGCTTAAAGTTGCTTTTTTGGAAATGGCAGAAATGTCCCCATTTATTTTTTATGGGCCGAATGGATGGGAGGTGGGCCAGTTTGGGAAGAGGGAATCCTGGTGGACCTGAATCCATTGGTAACAATCTCGGCTTGGGATCTGATGGGCCTAGAATTCAGCTTTGTACAATGTCAAAACTTTTGGCCATACTTAAAAATGATCATAAACTACTACATCAAGCCCAACAAAAAAAGAAAGTAAAATCAGACTAGAAGAAAGTACTAATTAATAGAAACCTTTATTCGGACACGTGCATATTACATAGTACATACTCAGAATCAACACAACTATTGTTCACCAATGACACAAACAACGCATCACTGAAAACATTTATTATATGTAGAAGTAGAACTAGACTTGTTAAAACTTAAATTCGCACCATTCATATAAACTTGATTATCTTCAGGCTCAGGAAGCTTGTTCAAATCAGGAACACGGCCATTCCCTTGGGCCTCTACCATAACAGCAGGCACCACATTCAAATAAGGAAGACCGCCATTCTCTTGGTCCTCCATCAAATCAGGAGTCTCATTCAGATCAAATATGGCAACAGGATGGCATTCTCTTGGGCAACCATCACAACAGCCCTTGGGGCAGGGGCGGAACTATAAATTTTCCTTTGGAGGGGCCAGCCAAGACTAAATGATCATATTGATTAACAAGATATATATATGTGTGTGTATATGTATGTATGACCCACTCATTACTGGATAACTTTGTCAAACAAAAACAAATTTGTTAGTTTTGGCATGTATATGAGATTTTTCAAATAAAATTAGTGGTACCATATATTGGACTATGAAGATTTATGCATCTAATCTAGTATTAAATGTGTTTGTCATACCAAAGCTTACTTAAATATGGTTGTCTTAGTTTGTTAGTATGAAATACTAAATATAAATAATGAATTAGACTATCAATTGGATTAATAAATAAGAGAAAGAAAAAAAAATTATCAACCATAATATAAATAAATAGAAATAGAAATCGAACTTAGATAAAAATGAATAGAATTTGATGTAAAATAGAAATGAAAAAGGAGAAGAAGAAATGGAGGGGTAGAGAGATTAAGGAACACTTTCATTGTGAGTGATGAGGTAGATGAAAAACACAAATTGAAAAGGTGAAGTAATAACCTTATATAAAGGAAGCTACAGCCCAATAGTAAAAATTATACAAGTTGGGCTTGTGTGATGATGAGTTGGGGGAGGAGAGATGAAGAAAGACTAACAAAAGGTCAACATAGTTGAATAAATTTGAATGAATCAAGGAGACCTGAGGGGGCCAATCAGTTTCATTTGAAGGGGCCAAATCTGACAAAAATTCTTTAGGGCCTATTTTTTACCAACTATAAAAAAAATTTGAACAGTTTTGAATGATTGTATGCATTAAGGGTAGGGATACAAATTAAAATTTCATTTTATTTTCCCATAAATGCTGATAGCGTTTTGTGACCAATGCATGGGATAGATGTGATGTTACTTATTGATCACTATGTGAATTGGAAATTAATATTGCTCTAATTATAATTTAACAATTTGTAAAATAAATTAAAAAAAAAAAAAATTGTCTCCCAACATCACTCAAGTGATTATAGGTAACCTTGGACACAAGAAACCTTTGAAAATGAATATGCGTGTACGTGGCCATAATTGTTTTTGTTAATATAAGACATTTTGTCCATGAAATTAAATGTTCTTTTTTTTAGAGAATTTCAATTTATGGTGTTCGATCCTGATGATAGCTCTTTATTATTATATTAAAACACCAATCAATTTTTAGTATATGCGAGAACTGAATCTCAAATCTCTTATTCAACCATCAGAGATTTTACCAATTAAGTTAACTGGAATTTACAATGAAATTAAATGTTTTTGATAGAAAAAAAAAACACAAAAAAATACAAAAAAAACAAAACAAACAAACAAAACTTTGAGGAAAAATAGTTTGTTCTCATGTTATATATTTGGAAGAGATCTATTAAAAAAAGTTGTTTGGTCACACTAAAAACTTCACTTTTTTTTTTTTTTTTGATGAAAAAAACTTCACATTTAAACCAACAAAAACTCGTAAAAGTAATTAGTAATTACCTGGGCAATTGTGGGCCTTGGGTAAGCCGTAAGCCTAATAATAATTCTATAGATTCCTTTTCTAGTTCAATTTTCTTTGCCATTCCATATATTTTGAATTTTCCCAAAAATATTCTCACCTTCTTTGACATAATTCTTCGTTAATTATGATTTTTTTTTTTCCCAAAAAAATGGTTTCGGTCACAATAATAAAGACAGTCTTAAAATTTTCGTTAAAAAATTGTTATAGCATTTTTATTTCTATATCTTCTGCTTGAATAGTCAAAATCTAATTGCTTTAATTACAAACTAGTATCCAGAATCAAGCAATTTTTTAACAGTTGCATCTTAGAAAATCTTCCTAAAACGACAAAGATTGTAAATTGTTGGAAAATACAGTTGGATTAGAAAACTAACAATAATAACTACACCCAGCCAAAAAAAGTATGAAAGAATTAAAACCGGCAGCATCTACCTTGTATTATTTGCAGCTGCATCATGATGATGCAGCTGCTAGTGATGCTGGTCATGATGCAACGCCCAATCCTCCTACCAATGCAACGCCCAATTCTTAAGTGCATTTTTTTTTTTTTTTTTGGTAAAAAGGAGACTTCATTCAAAACTAAAAAGAAAACTCAGGAACAAAGCAGAGCCTGCTGCTGTACACGCCTTGGCAATCAGCTTCCAGGCAAGAAAATAAGTCCACAGGAGGACTAGAGTACAATATGAAATCAACATCTAAAGTAATGCCTAATTTTGCTAATCTATCCGCACTCCGATTGGCTTCCCTGAATACATGTCTTACTGTGGTTTGGGGGATCATAGCAATCAAATGTCTACAATCCTCTAAAATAGATGACAGCGCAGAGTTCGACTTCCCTTGGAGGTTAATGGCATCAACTACAGCTTTTGCATCCAGCTCTATGTTAACCGCCTGCACCTTCAGCTGATTACACAAAATAAGGCCATCACGGAGAGCCCATAACTCAGCGGTAAAACTATTTGTAATTCCTATTCTTCTAGCAAAACCCCCTAGCCAATTACCTTCCTCATCTCTTAACAAGCCACCACCTCCAGCCTTGCCTGTGTTCACCAAGGAAGCTCCATCTACATTAAGTTTCCTCCAACCATTAACAGGTTTTTCCCACTTGATTTGCTTAATGATCTTGTGCTTTGATAACAAATGCTTACCAGCACAGTGGGTGTACTCTACTGCCCTATAGACAATATCCCCATCAATTCTCGGATTCAGCCTTTTGTTTTCAAAAACTAGCTTATTTCTACCTTGCCAAATCAGCCAAACAGCAAACATAAAAACCTGGTTCCATGGCGCTTGATCTGCCACACGGCTACTCTTTGAGGAGCAATTACTCACTAACCACTCCTGAAGGTTGGAAGAGAAAAAGGTGTTGTCCAAATGATGCACGCCTAATTGATGCCATATTTTTTTAACCACATGGCAGTCCCGCAAGGCATGCAATATGGATTCAGAATTTCTGAGGCAGTGAGGACAAGCCGTGTCTATAGGCATCCCCCTGGCTTGCAAACACTCCTTTACACCAATACTCAGATGCATACACTTCCATAAAAACATTTGAATCCTTGGTAAGGTGTCTAACCTCCATATCCACTTGCCTTGGAAACCTGGGTCAGGCAAAGGATCAATGGCAAGTAAGTAAGCACTATTAAGCTCGAAGGATCCTCTCGGAGAGAGCTTCCAAGCCAATCTATCCTCATTCCTCCTCACAAACGGAATAGGGGTAGCTTGAATATCTCTTTTAACTTCCACAGGGAGATCTATATGGAGCCGATCCCATTTCCATCCTCCCATATCAGCAACATCCTTAACTCTAAGCTTAGAGGATTCAATGGTGAGAGGGCCTTGGATGATGTTTCTAAGAATGCCCATGTTAGACCAACTATCATTCCAAAAACTAAGGTTACTTTCAAACCCAGGAGTCCATTTGATGCCTTTTCTGAAAATTTCTTCTCCTTTCTTCATGCTCTTCCAAGTACGAGAACCAGGCAGCTTGGCTTCATTTCTGGAATTTAACCTCTGGTGAGTGCAGTATTTAAACCGAAGAACCTTAGCCCATTGAGAATCCCCCTCCGTATGGAACCTCCAATTGAGCTTAGCAAGGAGCGCCGTGTTTCTTCCCTTTGCGGTTTGCAAACCCAAGCCTCCTACCTCCTTAGGGGTAGTGACCTTTCTCCATCCTACCCAATGCATACTCTGCTTAGTACTAGAGGAATTCCAAAGAAAATTTCTATTCACCCGGTCAATGCCATCCAAAATCTTCCCAGGCAGAAGGTTATTTTGCATCACATACGCTGGAATAGCCGAAGTAGAGGCTTGAATTAACACAGCTCGGCCAGCCATAGAAAGAAGGTTAGCTTTCCATCCAGCCAGCTTCTTCTTTACCTTATCAAGCACAAAGTTAAAATCTTGACTGGAAGCCCCACGATGCTTCAAAGGAAACCCAAGATATCTTCCCAAATTGGGGGTAGACTGAAACCCAAGAATGTCACCTAAGGCATCCCTTTGATTTCTATCCAAATTGGGAGAGAAAAAGACCCTAGATTTGGCCTCACTGATGGTTTGTCCTGACTGGCTGCAAAAATCATCCAGAACTCCTCTAATCGAAGCACAATTTTCAGGACTAGCTCTTGCAAACAGAACCAGGTCGTCTGCAAAGAACAGGTGCGAAAAAGCCGGCCCACTTCTAGAGGCCTTAACCGGATCCCATGAGTTTGCAGCACACTTTTCTTGAATTAATTGCCCCAAATAATCCATGCACATAATGAAAATATAAGGTGATAGCGGGTCTCCTTGTCTAATACCTCTAGTGGGTTTGAAAGATTCTAAAGTTCCTCCATTGAAGAGAATAGAAGTCGAAACAGAAGAAACACAACTCATGATTAGCTCAACTAAGTTCTCCGGCAAATTGAATCTAATCAAGGTATCTCTAATGAAGTTCCATTCAAGCTTATCATAAGCTTTTTCCAAGTCAATCTTCAAAGCCATGTAGCCTCCTCTCCCTCTGGTCTTCTCCATAGAGTGGATAATCTCTTGGACAATTATAGCATTGTCTACTCCTCTTCTACCAGGAACAAAAGCCGCTTGACAAGGAGCTATAAGCTTATCAAGATAAGGCCGGAGCCTACCAACTATAATTTTGGTGATGACTTTGTAGACCGAATTGCAAAGACTTATAGGCCGGTAATTTCCAAAAGATTCCGGACTTTGGATTTTTGGAATGAGTACAATACTTGTGCTGTTTAGGTACTCCGGAATTCTCCTTTGCAGGAAAATTTGTTTAACCTCTTCCTTAACAGAATTCCCCACCGTAAGCCAGAATCTCTGGAAGAAACCGGCGTGTAACCCATCGGGGCCAGGGGCTTTGTACGCCTTTAAAGACCAAAGAGCAGTGGTAATCTCTTCGTTAGACACCGGCATATTTAGGCTATTTTTCTCCTCCTCTGTGAGCCTAACCTGCCAGCTGGTCCACTTAACAGTGGTCCAATTAGTCATCACTTGGGAAGTAGTGTAAAGCTTCATAAACCCCTCTCTGAAATGGTTCATAACCTCCGTTTCCTCTATGATCCAGTCCCCCACCTCATTCTTCACTGCATTGATCATATTCCTCTTTCTTCTAGCAAGAGTGGACACATGGAAAAAAGAGGTGTTTCGGTCTCCCAACACCATCCAATTAACTCTAGATTTTAATGCCCACAACTCCGCTTCTTGGTCTAGGACAATTTCGAGCTCCTTGTGCAGCTGGTTCTCTAAATCGATGAGAGGGGAGGTTGGGTTAAAAGATATGGCTCTCTGAATTCCGTTCAGCCTAGCCATTAACCTCCTCTTCTTCCCAAAAATGTTTCCAAACTGCTGTTTGTTCCACTGAGTCGCTTCACTAGTAAACTTCTCTATAGAATCCGGGAGATTACTAGACTGATTCCAAGCCCTCATCACAACCCCCGGGAAAGAGGGGTCAGATAACCAAAAACTCTGAAACTTGAAAGGTCTACTAAGGTACGTCACTCTCCTAGGGGCTGTCTCCATGAGAACCGGACAATGGTCGGAATGGCAACGAGTTAAATGGGTTACTCTAGCCTCTGGGTACATAAGACACCAACTCGGGTTAGTGAAAAACCGATCAATTCTCTCTTGAATTAGGCTACTCATGTCTCTCCTATTTGTCCACGTATACCTGGGACCGGAAAATCCCAAGTCTACCATATTGCATTTATCCAGACAATCTTTGAAATGAAGGGATCTCGAAATATTTACCGGTCTTCCTCCAAATTTATCCTCACCCAACAGGGGTTCATTAAAATCACCGGCTATCACCCACGGCTTATTATGTAACCCAGCAACCTTAATTAAATTTTCCCACAGAATAAACCTTTCTGCACTCCTAGGACTAGCATACACAGCAGACAAAATCCAAGAAAGGTTAGAAGCAATTACCTTTACTTCCACATGGATTTCCTGCTCCGTATCAGCCAGCTGCACCACCTCCACGAGGTCTGAGTTCCAAAGAAGCCATAATCCTCCAGTATACCCGATAGTTTCAGTGTGAATGGCGCCGTCAAAAGGTAGCCTATCCGTGATTCCCTTGGCTCTATCTCCACCCAATCTAGTCTCCATTATTACTAATATGGCCGGATTGTGACTCCTAACCAAATCCCTAACATGCTCCTGAAAATTGGGTTTCAGGACACCCCTGCTATTCCAAACTACAATATTCATTAAAAAAGAATGATAGTGAGAGAAGCACATATCACAGGATAGCATTAGCTCCGCTATCCTCTTCAAACTCCATTTGTTCTTCTCCGTGCTCACTGACATCGGAGATGGCCACTACCTCTTCACCGTTGTGCACCTGGTTTGAAGCTACTGCAACTTCAGTCCCCCCAGTATCGTAGGTAGTAATCAGCCCTTCCATCTTTCCTGCATCTCCATCATCATCCCGGCTTCCTGCAACCGGCGATCGGTCCACCCCTTCACCGTCGCCGTCCTCTCTCTCATTACCACAGTCGCCTCTAGTAAAGCTCCCAAAATTTCCATGGTGTTGAAGCTTGTCCATCTCGGCAATAGTGGTAGTAGAAAAGGAGAAGATAGTGCTAGGATCGTTGCCATTTCCGTCTCTACTGAGGATTTTTGGAGTAGTATGTTTTAGACTGAAATGGGTCTTGCTGCTTCCAGTGCTTTCGTAGAGCTTTTTGTTTCTGGCTATATTCCTAGCAATGTCTTTCTTGCCCTTTACTGAAGGACTGCTCTGGGCTTTTGAATTATAACCCTCCCCTCCAAACTCATCATCACGGCTTGCTATTGGGCCCGCCTCATCAATCCCCGGCCCCATCTCACTCAACCCAGCAACATTTTGAGGAAAGACCGTTTGGCTCAC
This sequence comes from Quercus robur, assembly GCF_932294415.1. Taxonomy (NCBI): domain Eukaryota; kingdom Viridiplantae; phylum Streptophyta; class Magnoliopsida; order Fagales; family Fagaceae; genus Quercus; species Quercus robur. The sequence goes on along the minus strand of NC_065543.1, from coordinate 5,660,373 downwards.
ATTTGGGCCTTTTTGTCTTAGGCCATTAGACGGGCTTACCTTCAGCGGGTCCAATTTCCTTTTAAAAACTCTCTTAAGCCCATCATTGAAATTCTTCCTTCCCATTGCGAGTTTAAACTTCGCCTCATCCTCTGCTTTCCTCTGTTCTTGTTTTAACCGACCGTTATCCATCACAGCCTGGACCCCGCCACTCCTTTGATTTTTTGGCACGTTCCTCCTTCGCGCAACTACAGTCCAAGGCCCGTACGTACTATCCTGAGCTGCCTCTGCCACATTCCCATGCACGACACTGCCATTCTCCATACCCTCTGCAGTACCGTGCGTTACATGCATATTGCATGTCCGTCCTACGTCGTCGTTAACAGTCGTACCTTCTCTCGCCGGCGAAGCAGGTCGGACCGTGTACGGACAGGCTTCCTTCTTGTGACCCAATCTTCCGCAGGAGAAACATAGTTTGTGGATGCCTTCATAACAAACCGATTGTTCAAACCTTCCTATTAACACCGCTGTCACCAGCGGTTTATCCACATCGATCTGCACACAGAGTCTAGCAAACCTGCCTCTAGCTTCGTTCGCAGTGTGAGTGTCGATCCTTAATACGTTGCCTATGGACTTTCCAATTTGTAAAAGAGCTTCCGAGTTGTAATACTCGATTGGCAATCCGTTAAGTCTAATCCATACGGCCACCGATGTAACGTTTGCCGATTCCGGTCGAAAATTTGGTTCCCATGGTCTAATGGAGAGGAAATGTTCTCCGATGAACCAAGGTCCCCTCTGAAGGATAGCTTCATAATCCTCTTTCAAGTAAAATCTAGTCAGGAAGAATCCCTGCTCCAAGTCCACACAGTCAAGTCTTCCGGCGGGCTTCCACATGGCTAGCAATCTGCTATGAAGGAAACTTAAACCCACCCCCCTGCCATAGACCTTAACAATGAGGGCCCTTGTCCATGGCGTACGGATCTTCTTCTTGAAGTCCTTGGATAGCTTGACGGCCACTAGCCCTTCTCGGAGATTTTCCACCTCCTCATCCGATTCCTCATCATCCTCCATGCTGTCACTAAAGTTGAAAGCTTGGGTGAAAGCCCCCGGTATATCTCCAATAAGTTTTTCCTTAAAGGAGTTTGCCTGACTCCACTCTCCCTGCTCACGGTATGGAGGCTTCAAAACTGACTCTTGTCTTCCTCGATAGCCCTCATGGCTCACGTCCTTAACTTTTTTCTTGCTACGAACCAGTTCCTCTTTTTCTTCCCTTGAGAGCACGGTGGACATCTTTTTCTTTCAACAAATTATTGGTTTAACCCACACATTATAAGAAATTGATTAACTTGTGCAATTATTCTTAAGTGCATTCCTTCTACCAATGCAACGCCCAACGTCAAAAAGTAAGCTTGTATAGTTGTATTCCTTGTCTGCCACCAAAGAAATGCAGTGGAGCCTCACGCACATGTATGTTCTTACCTTTTCTTTTCTTTTTTTTTAATAATTTAGAGAAACAAACACACACAACACAAGTATATACTCTTTGGATTTTTCATTATAGAAAGAAAGTTTATTCTTTCCAAAAATGTTATTTGATATTTTTTCCGTTAAAGAAGTAGTTTTTTATTCCTTGTAAGCTCAAAAAAAAAAGAAAAAGAAAAAGAAAGAGTGATTTTGAGCTAGATAATAGTTAGTTTGATGTATTTAGCAAGTCCTCCTATATAGAGAGAGACTCACGCTTGTGACTAAAAAATTTGCCTATATTTGACTAGTAAAATACCATTACGTATATATGAATTAGTAGTATTAATAGTTTGTTTTAAGTTCAATGGGATTTTCTCTCAAAACAAAGTAATGGGATTAATTTGTCTTAATAAAATCTAATTGAATGTGGTTATAATTCATATACTAATTGACAACATAGATGTAAACATGAATTTGATAGAACTTTGTATCTTACATGGATATTATTAATTTCTTATTTGTATGAATGCAATAATTACAACAGCACTAAAAGTCTTGTAATTTAAACACTTAGTGTTGTTGTCCCTTTTTCTTTGGAAGAAAAATTAGGATTTGAATTCTCCCACTTATCTATATATATAATAATAAGTAAAACAGAGAGAAAATTCAATTAAATTTCAAATTGGAATTCAATTAGAGTCTAATTTTGCATCATATGTCTCATCTAATCTAAATTTTAGAATTTTATGCCAAGTGAGTTAATTTAGTGTAAAAATTGAATTTCAATTAGAGTTTAATTTTACGCCACGTGTCCCATCTAATCTAAATTTTTAAATTTTTGTGCCAAATTAGTAATGTAGGGGTGATAGGCCCAGTAGTATGTATCTAGGTATATATTGGACCGGAGGCCCAATCCGAGGATATTAAGTAGTCCGAAGACGGGTAAAACACTGTCATAGGAGTCCATGTTAGTGAGTGAAGATGTGAAGTTTGGTCATAAGAGTCCAAAAAGGTGGTCCAAGGATGAATGCATCCTCGGCTAAGCAAAGCCGAGGTCCGAAGGTGTGATCTGCCATCTAGGGCAACGTTCTAGAAAGTTTTGTTGATAAGGACAAGCATCTTGAAAGCACAAGACAGAGGAAAGCCCTATAATATCTAAGAGAAAGCTGCTACCACCGCATTGAATGCTTTGTAGCTAACTCTTTGGCCGCATTAATGAGGAAGTGATACCTGAACAGTAATTTTTAGCCTTACAATTGCTCCCCAAATATTTTAGACAAGTGCTGATGGAACAAAGATCAATACCAACAATCTAATCTACACATGGAGGGTAGAGATGAAGGAAGGAAGGAGATATAAAATAGAGAAAAGATCCTAAGAGGGGGAGATCAGAAAATCAAGAGAAAAAGGCTGTAACAACAAGAACTGTACTTGTAATCAAATTCAAAGAATATATATAAGAACTGAAGATTTGCCCCTAACATTCATCAACCAGGAGGAGTCCTTAATCCTTTGTCCAGCCCTTGGCCATTTCTCAATGGGGCTTGGATATTGTAGGGCCTTTCCTTAAAGCTGCAGGGAATAAGAGATAGTTACTGGTTGGCACGGACTACTTCACCAAGTGGGTTGAAGCTGAACCACTAGCAAATATCAGGAACGTAGATGCCAAGAGGTTTATTTGGAAAAATATTGTCACCCGGTTTGGGATTACTCATGCCCTCATCTCGAATAATGGCCTTCAATTTAACAGTAAAGCCTTCAGGAGGTACTTTTGTGACCTGGGCATTACGAATAAGTATTTCACCCCGGCTTATCCACAAAGGAATGGACAGGCCGAGGCTGTCAATAAGGTCATTGTGAATGGACTCAAGAAAAGATTGGATGATGCAAAGGGAAAATTGGTGGAAGAGCTATCACACGTCCTTTGGACATACCAGATTACACCTCGTAGGTCAATAGGAGAAACCCCCTTCTCAATGACTTATGGAGCCGAAGTTGTGATTCCTTTAGAGAACAAATTCCCAATACTGAGAACGAGTTCTTTCACTCCGAGCAACAATTATGGGTTGTTAGAGAAGAGTTTAGATCTAATTGAAGAGTGAAGGGAAAATGCCATGGTTCGTTGGCAAATTATCAACATAAGCTCAAGCAAGGATATGACGCCAACGTGAGGCTAAGGCCATTAGTGCTTGGAGACTTGGTGTTGAGAAAGGTTTTGGGTACTGCAAAGAACCCAGCATGGGGAAAATTAGGGTCCAACTGGGATGGGCCATATCGCATCACCTCAATGACTGGAATAGGTGCATATTATTTGGAAGGTCTAGATGAAAATGTTGTACCACGCCCTTGGAATGTGAATAACCTACTAAGGTATTATTATTAGAAAGCTTTTTTTGCCATATTTTCGTTCATTACATTATGCGTTATACTTCTTGTTTGCTTATGTATTAAACAGAACATTAATTATGTCTGACTCCTCGAACCACATACTTTGGGTAAATTAATATTTCATGTCATTTTTCTAAGTGTTAAACAGAACATTAGTTATGTCTGGCTCCTCGGACCACATACTTTGGGTAAATTAATACTTTATTTCATTTTTCTAAGTATTAAACAAAACCTTAGTCAAGTCTGTCTCCTCGGACCACTTGCTTTGGGTAAATTAATACTTTCTATTATTCGTTTAAGTATCAAATAGAACCAGTCGTGCTGAATAGCAGAGATCTTCATGGTAGTAACTTGAGCAAATGGACATTCATGAGCATCACTTAAAGCACTTGTAAGTACACCAAGTATATATATTATTAATTTGAGAATTGATTGTCCCTCCAATTCTTTAGACTTACTGATAAGTGGGGGATAAAGTGGAATTAGACATGTGTGGATACTCTACCATTGTGTATGTTTTTGAGGTTAAGGTTATACTTTGCCGAGATTGTGGACTTAGTAGGTTTAACCTGTCCTGTTGCTGATCATATGAGGTGCGATAACTATGCTACCACTTATGTAGATAAATAAATGGAGTTATATCTCATTGTCACGATAACAAAGTGTTAAATGAAACAGAGACTATATCTGGATCCATATAAACACACAAGTATAAAAAGAAAAGCTTGCAATTATCATTAAGCCAAGCCTCTAAAAAAGGCCAATAGATTACAAAAGGTTGAATGGATTACAGAGCTTGGAAACAAAAGTAGCAGTAAAAAAAAAATAATAATAATAAAATTAAAAAATTAAAAAAAAATGGAAAAAAAAAAAAAAAAAAAAAAAAAAACGTATGGCTTCATTTTTATTACAAGTTTATCCTTTAGAGTCTTGGTAAGCTGGGTAGAGGCTGCCGTGGAGGATGCTTGAGCTTTGTCTTTGAGGTCTTCCTTGGTAGGTATAGGAAGAGTTGCCAGCACAATCTCCATGTTGTGGGAAGCCTCTTTTTCCTTGGAAGGGTCTTTAGGGGCAGCTGTAGGCAAGTTGGCATCATCGACTACTTCCTTTGCTGAGTGTGCTGCCTTTTCGGTGACCTTGGACTGCTCTACCTCCTTAGGGGGGATGTTGGCTGTAGGAAGAGCCTTGGTTGCACTCTCTTTGCCTTCATCTGCCTCCTTGGAAGCAGTGTCAGCCTTAGAGCCCGGGGCACGAATGGCTAGAAGGTAATACACATTCTCTGCTCTCCTAAGGGCAGAGGAGGCCTCAACCCCAACTTGGTCAAAGGCCTCGTTCTACACTTGGAGGCGGTAAAATCTGCATACCTCCGAGACCTCAACCCTGAGGGCTTCCTCAATCTTTGCTACACCCATGCCATATCCGTTTTGCTTAGCTTGCTCCTTAGCCTACTCAACTTCCTCCAATTTTTTCGTCAGAACTTTAATTTGGCCTCTGGCTACGGAGAGCTCGTCCTTGGCCTAGCGAAGCTGCTTGCGTTGAGCCTCCGCCTGCCTCTTCGCCCCGTCCAATGCTACCTCAGCACTCTTCTTGTCCCTTTCAGCTTCAGTGAGCTTAGTGGTCAACTCCTGGGCTTTCTTATCTGCCACTCTGAAGACCTCCACGACAGCAATAAGCCTGGCGTCCTCATCCTTCATCATCCTGTGGAAGGAGTTTACTATTTCCTCGGCTCTGTGCACGGATTGGACAGCCTTTCAAAGAAATAAAAATAAATATGAAGGTTAGAAAAAACAAAAATAAGTATGAATATAAAAAAAAAAATAAAAATTAGGAAAGGGAGCAATTATTGAACTTACCAGGGTCTCTCTTTAAACTGAGGAAGACCTCGAGTTCCTCATTGACCTTAAGTCAGCCATGTCTCCGAGCAGCAACAAGGCTTGCTCCATGGCATCGGCCACGTATCCAGCCCTCCTTTGTTGGAAGTCTCAGATCGAGGCATCAGTAGGCAAGGGGGCTCCATCTAGTATCAGGGCGGGAGTCCAAGCCGGGATCCCAACCTGGGGATCAGTTCTCTTCTCCACCAGGGTTTATGTCACCATGGCCTGTTTAGCTCCCTTCTGGAGCTCAGCCTCTTTGGATGAAGGACCCTTCCCTCCTTCCACTACTTCAGGACCTCTTTGATCCCTTTTTCTTTTGTGGTCCGCAGGATTAAGTCGGGGAGGCAGAAAGGACGGAGGGGGGGGGGGGGGAGCTTGGCCTGAGTAGTCTTCTCGGGCACCTTGCTCCCAAACTGAGACTCCATGACATCCAGAAGACCAGCTTTGGGCTTACGTTGTATCCCCATGGCTTCTGGAATGGAGAGATCTCCTTCCATTTGACTTACTTCGGCAGGAGGCAGGTGACTGAAATCACCAGTGAAGGCTTCTGGAGATTGAGGTTGATTGAACACCTCAAAATCGTCTTCAGAATAAAAAATTTCAACTACTTTTTCTCTTCTTCTTCTTTGTCTTCTTCTTCCCCTTCGGTGGTTGGCTATGAGGGGGTGGCTATGTCCTCAGTCTTGCACTAAAGGATGGGTTCTACTATCAATACACCTTATGGTCCCGGACCTGGGTTAAGAAAGCCAAGCATGGTGACATTAATTAAATGCAGGCGAGGATCTTTTGCCTTTATCTGACACTTCGATGCTTGAAAGCTGGACAAGAGCGGGGTGTAGTTTAGGATTAGGTGGGCCGCTCTTAGTTGGCCGTCCATATGAACGAACAGCTCAGCCTTCAGTATCTTGTCCAAGCTCGCCTAGTTGACAAGATTGAAGTTGGGAACAATGGCGTGCTTGTCTGCAAAACCATTAGAAAAACATCGTTAGCAAAAAAGGGCACAAGGAAAAATTCAATTGCAAGCATAAACATAGACTAATGGGAACAGAACATGTCAAAGGAAAAAGAGGTGATTTTCAAGTAGTAAACCTAGACCTAAAATTCTACCTGGTTTCCCCTCTCTCATTGGGCAGGGGAGACCATCGTGCCACTCCCCCGAAACGATCAAGAAATCCTTGTTCATGCCTTTGTTGGAATTAGGGAGGCATGAAATAAGTTTAACCTTGGGGTACCTAGTTTTAAGGTAATACCCCTGCCCTTTTAGGTGGTGAAGGTTGTAAACTCAATTGACATCGTGGTGGGTGAGGTTTAAGCCTATTTTCTCATTAAGAGCGTCTACACTACCTAAAATCCTAAACATATTTGGGGCACATTGAATGGGAGCTAATTTGTGAGCTCTAAGGTAATCCCTAATAACTGTGCCCATGGGGATTTTCATCCCTCTTTCTATAAAGGCAATCATTGGGATTATCACCTCTCCCTCCTGCCTAAGAGTGTGCCAGTCTCATCCCTTACAATACCTAATGGAGACTCCTGGCGGGATCCTATACTGAGCTCTAAAGCTCTCTATACTCTTTGCGGAGTTTACCAAGTAAGCAAATCTACCCATTCCTAAGACAGGATTGAAGGTACTAAGAAGATAAAGAGAAAATAGAAAGGCCAAGGAGAAAAGGACACGGAGAAAAGAAAAGTAGAAGAGAAAGTAAAAGGAAAGGTTTATAATGACTTACGTAAAGAAGAAAACTCTCCTCGGACTAGCTCTTGGTATTTGTAAGGGTACAAGTAAATTGAATAAGTGCGCAGGAGAAGTGAATGAGTGCAAAAGTGGAATGAATGGAGCGTTCATGTGATATTTATATGAGAGAGAGAGAGACGAGCGGGAAAATTCCCACCCAAGTTCCAATGGAATCCTCAGTTGTTGGATCCGCATTGCACTATAAAACTTGGGGAACATGGAGCCGCAGAAATTTAATGAAGGTGCCTTTCGGATGCCGAAGCGTCAAGAGCGTGCGTTGGGTAGTTAAAAAGGTACCTGCACAGGCAGAAATGATGTATGATAAGAGTGGGGCAATTGTAGTGACATCGAAATCCTGCTTTCTTCCCAAGGAGCCAAAGAGGAGAATTTCGAGGGGCTATTGTAGGGATGATAGACCCAGTAGTATGTATCTAAATATATATTGGGCCGAGGGCCCAATCCAGGACATTAAGTAATCCGAAGACGGGTAAAAACTGTCATAGGAGTCCATGTTAGTGAGTGAAGAGGTGAAGTTTGGTCATAGGAGTCCAAAAAGGTGGTCCGAGGATGAATGCATCCTCGGTTGAGTAAAGCCAAGGTTCGAAGGTGTGGTCTGCCATCTAGGGCAACGTTCTAGGAGGTTTTGTTGATAAGGACAAGCATCCTGAAAGCATAGGACAAAGGAAAGCCCTATAATATCTAAGAGAAAGTTGCTACCACCACATTGAATGCTCTGTAGCTAACTCTCTGACCGCATTAATGAGGAAGTGATACCTGAACAGTAATTTTCAACCTTACAGTTGCTCCCCAAAGACTTCAAGAATGTGCTGATGGGATAAGGATCAACACCAGCAATCTAATCTACACGTGGAGGGTAGAGATGACGGAAGGAAGGAGATATAAAACAGAGAGAAGATCCTAAGAGGGGGAGATCGGAAAATTAAGAGAATAAGGCTGTAACAATAAGAATTGTACTTGTAATCAAATTCAAAGAATATATACAAGAACTGATCTCCTCGGATTGTGTCGATGATGATTTTCCTTAGATAAAATCAGTCTATATTTACTTTATTTTCATCTAAATCCATTATAATTGTGATCCAACTTTAGGAGAAAAAGAGAGGCACAGTCCTACTCTGAAAAGGACTAGCAGTGGAAGAAACCCTCACACGATCGATGTGAGAAGGAAATTAAACTCCCAGCGAAAGGAGAAAAGAAAAGTTATTCCAATTGAATAAAAATTTTCATGAATTTACAATCAAACCCTGATTTTTATAAAGTTTGACCAATTTACAATCAAATTCGACGTGCTTTACTGGAATTTTTTTTTTTTTTTGAGAAATGCTTTACTGGAATTTTGACTCTTCAACAGGAGTAATTTTGGTTCTATCTTAAAGATCATTTAATAATGGGATTCACTGAGACATTGACTAAGATATTGTGAAAATATGAATATGATATTCCACTAACTAACTTGATTTATTACATTATACTATCTTTGAAAATGTAATATAAAAAGTTAAATAGAATAGGATAAACTCATATTTCTATTTACTATAGTAGAAAACCTTAGAATCACTTCTCCCTTTACCACTAATAGAATACATTCCAATAGCATCAAGTTCCAACAAAAGAGAAATATCATTATCAGCAAATTAGGGAAGTAAGCTTAAGGTTTCAAAGCCTTCATATTGAAGACATCTTCGCTTTGCTGAAGCATCTACATACTTTATTAACTTCATATTGAACTTGATCAAGACTTGACTAACCCACTAAATATTTTACTGAATTGGTTATGGTTAGTGCGTAAATGACAACGTGTAAATAGATTCGTTTACTTTTTATGAACCGTAAATTTTTTCCAAGTGCTGCGCTCTTATTTATTTTAATTATTTTTTTTGAGGAAAATTTAAAAAACACTATCTTTTTTAATAGAGACTTTATCAATTGACTTAATTGGAATCTACAGAAATTAAACACTATTATTTAAGAAGGGCAAAACTTAGGTACAATACTTAGGTATTATTCTTTAGATTCATTTATTAAAATTCGGCTATGTGACTACTTAACTAAAAATACACTTTCATCTCATAAAAAATAAATAAATAAATAACCAAATGACTAAATTTTAAAAAGATAACCTAAGTAACATCATATATGGTACTATACACAATAATATATTTATTATTTATTAGCAATGTACGTGGACCACAGCCAACTAGAAAAGTCAGTATTTTTTGAGTTTCCTGATTAAGTGCTAAGTAAATTAAGGCATCCGCTTCTATATAAAAATAAAAATAAATAAAAAAGAAAAGAAAAAACTAAATTAAGCCACTTCTCTAAACCCCGAAGAGCTCATGACACAAAGATAAGGTAAAAAGGGAGAAAATAGGTAACTAGCACTAAAACACTATCTATTTAGTTAGTAGTTAAGGTTTCAAAACTAATTGTTTTTCTAGCATCTCGAGTCTTTTAAACTCGATTTTGGCCAATAAATCGACCATCAGACGCTCGATTTCTATGCTCTGATTACTGCCGACGTGGCAAACTTTGCCACATGGGAACACAGAAATCGAGTCTCTAAGACTCGATTTCTAAGTGTACACTCAGTGAGGAACCACAACGTCAGGCAAGAAAGCAGAGAAAAAAAAAAAAAAACAAGAAATAGGAAGAGAGATCGGCGAGACCCAGGCCGCAGATCGGCGAGACCCAGGCGCCGCGCGCGGCCTGGGTCTCGCGAGCCCAGGCGAGACCCAGGCAGCGCGGCGCCTGGGCTCGCGCTGCCTGAAAGCAGAGAAAAAAAAAAAAAAAAACAAGAAATAGAAAGAGAGATCGGCGAGACCCAGGCGCCGCGCGCGGCCTGGGTCTCGCGAGCCCAGGCGAGACCCAGGCAGCGCGGAGCCTGGGTCTCGCGAGCCCAGGAAGCGCGAGCCCAGGCGCCGCGCTGCCTGGGTCTCGCCTGGGCTCGCAAGACCCAGGCCGCGCGCGGCGCCTGGGTCTCGCCGATCTCTCTTTCTGTTTCTTGTTTTTTTTTTTTTTTTTTTTTTTTTTTTTTTTTTTTTTTCTCTGCTTTCTTCCCTGACCTGACGTTGTGGTTCCTCACTGAGTTACGTATAACACTTAGAAATCGAGTCTTAGAGACTCGATTTCTGTGTTCCCATGTGGCAAAGTTTGCCACGTCGGCAGTAATCAGAGCATAGAAATCGAGCGTTTGATGGTCGATTTATTGGCCAAAATCGAGTTTAAAAGACTCGAGATGCTAGAAAAACAATTAGTTTTGAAACCTTAACTACTAACTAAATAGTTAGTGTTTTAGTGCTAGTTACCTATTTTCTCCGGTAAAAAGAGAATTCGGTTGTTACTTTGACAATTCCTCAATTTTAATTTGCAATGCACCATCCTTTCTCGTATGCATTTAATAATGAAGAATGTTTAAAGTATTATCAATTTTATTATAAAAGGTTTATAATTTTTCTAAATAAATAAAATATTTATAAATTAATTGATATTGATATGATAAACTATATGATTAATGTTAATTTCAACAACATAATAAATACTAGCCTCTAAGTACGTGCTCACGCGCGTGCTCAGAGGCTTTTCTATTTTTTGGGTAAAGATTAATAATTTGTATTTATTATAATTTGGGATTTCTACTTTTTCCAATCACAAAAAAAAAAAAAAAAAAAAAAAAGAATACATGGAGTGAGTTTTGTAGATTTGAGGAGTGTTAAAACTAACAAAAGAGTGATTTTATTTTGTAGGGAGTTAGAGAGTAGAAGTAGGAATTTAAATTGACGTAAAAGTAGGAGTTTATTAGAAGCAAGAAGGCATTTCAATGTAGAAGTAGGAATTTATTATTTTTGTCAATTTACTATTTTAACCCCATTTTTAAGTTTTAGGTATGGGTATTTTTGACAGTAAAAAAAGCAATAACTAACTTTTTGAATCCTCTTAATATATACAGATAAATGTTTAAATTATTAATTTTATACTAGTCTTACAAGTATTCAAAAATCATATTATAAGGCTCATATAATAAAGATTGAGTCTTAGAAGTCATGGTTGCATTAAGTGAATATTATACCTATATTTTAATTGCTATATGGTTGCACCAAATCGCAAAACAACTTAATTATTTTTATGAACTTTTTCTCTACTATTTAAATTTTTTTTTGATAAATACAAAACCTTAATTGTTATTATCAACTTCTCTTCTGCTTCCTTTAATTTTTTTCTATTGTAAAATAAATAACTATTACATATATTGAAGTGCTACTATCGCTTTTGAGTGAAGTTTGTAATGTCGTAATTTTTTTCCTAATATATCACTTTTTTCCCTTACTGTTAAAGTGTCGCAATTTATTTTTCCTAATACACCACTTCTCTCTCTCTCTCTCTCTCTCTCTCTCTCTCTCTCTCTCTCTCTCTCTCTCTCTCTCTCTAAGATTTTAGTGTCACAAATTCTTTGTAATTTATTTCATCTTCTTTCTTTTCGGTCAACTCATTCTCTTATAATTCCTTGGTTCATTAAAAATCTAATTTCATTACGATTTAAAATTTTATATTTAATGAAACTCTCCTAATTAAGTTTATATATTCTCCATTCTCCTTGGTTTATTTAAGCTGAGTTTGGATTGCATGTCTGCGCTTGCGTTTGGCGTTTGGCGTTTTTCCCTGAGTCCCGTGCACTATTCACGGGACTCGCAAGTATGGAAAAACGCAAATTTTGCTTTAAAACTAGGTCTCACGACACTATTTAGACTTTTAAAAATTATTTTGTTACAGTGTTTTTAACAATAAGTTTTCAATTTTCAACAATAAGTAATATCCAAATAGACCTTTAGCATCCTCAAATCCTCAAGACGAGGTCACTTCTTCTAGTCCATACCTATATATCAACATAACACTCTTTGTTTTTGTTTTTATTTTACTATTAGTAAGAAAGGTAATTGTTATGGCATAAACATTCCTCATTCTTCATCTCATGGATTCATAACATGCTCATGCATTATTTTAAGAATAATTTCACTTGCATAGATGACAAATTCCCCGATAAAATAATGGATTTCCTACTGACATAGACTTTTCATGCATAAACCCATGCATCTCATATTCATCCATGAATCAAGTTGATTAAGTTTCATGTATAACTACATCTATCTTGGATGTATCTTAATTATATATGTATTTTTAAATTTATATGTAAGTGCATTTTTAAATTTATATATAAGTACTATACGTCTAGTTGGCTCAATTGATAAAATCTTTTATCATCGAATAAGATATTTAAGATTCAATTCTTACTTATATAAAAAATCAATTGATATCTTAACTTGATGATGATAAAGAATAATTATTATAAAACGGATGCATAAATTTAAAATACTATCACACCAAAACCATTGTTTTTATGATGCAAGCATGAGTCTTTTGAGGATTAAGAACATTTGTCCAAGGAATATTGCTATTCTTCATGAAATCATGATGTTGGAAGTGTGAACCCCAATTTTGCAAAAAATAGATCTACTTGTGTCGTGCAAAAGGTTTTTTGTAGAAGGGCGTTGCAACTTGCATCCATTGGAATCTCTTTTTTGTTTTTTGTTTTCCTTTTTACCAACTTAAGGTGCATGTACAACTTTAGGGGCCCAAACTATTAATTTTCGTGCGATCTGTTTGTCAAAAAAAAAATTGTGCAAAATTTACTATAAAGAACATATTATTTTGTGCATCTGATGGGGCCTGCAGGAGGACATAGCCCAAGAATCTCAAATTTTTTTTTTTTTTTAGAGTTTTAATATTTTATAGCGTCTACTTTTGACGATGAGCTTTTGTCATTAGACTAAGATACCAATCAATTTTTGGTGTATAGATGAGAATTGAACCCCAAATCTAACAAGAATCTCAAACTTAATAGAATTTTATTGTACACATTTTATATATTTATAATGTAAATTTACATTACTAGTACAATATAAACTAATAATTTATGAAATTTTATTGTACACATTTTATGCGTTTATAATATAAATTTACAAATTAATAATATTTATTTTTAATATTGAACAGTATCTATTCTCAAACCTCATAGTCCCAATGAATATTTTGTATGCTTTGTATACAAAATATTCCACGACAGATTTTAAAAAACAAATGTACTTTAAGAAACATGTACTTCTCCAAGCCTATATAATCCCTATAATAAAATCTCTCTCTTGCAGTTTCCAATCTCAATCTCACACAAACTGAAAACCTTTCCTTATTATACTATGAACAATAATCATCTTTCATTTCCTCACATTAGGCCTAAGAATGCTGGTGATAATGCAACTGTGCATGAAACTGAGAACACCATGAGCCTCATATCTTCAGTCACTCCCTTTAGGGCTCAAAAGATTGGGGTTCATGCGGTTGCTCGAGGAAGCAATAATGTGAAGGCTCAAGATGTTCATGTTGGCCATGCTCATGATGCTGCTGGTGACTCGAAAGACCCTCCAAAGTACTACTTCAAGTGCATGGTTTGTCGAAAAGTGTTCAACTCGAAACAAGCTGTCTGTGGTCACATGAGAATGCATCCCGAGCGCACATGGCGGGGTCTGAATCCTCGTGAGTCTTCTACTTGGAAACCCCATGCTTCTCCTGAATTCGATTTGAGTGTGCTAGCAGCTCCTGAGGCACAAGAGAAAGCCCTTGCTTCTGATAAATTTGATTTGAATCTGTCTGCTCCAGAGACTTTTCTCAACTTTGATCTGAATAAGCCTGCTCTGGAGGAGGGTGATGATAATGCTTATTGAGGCCTTTGATATGGGAAATCCTGCCCTAAAGAATGTATTATCATTATTAAATAATGATTTCCGTGGATAAAGATTAAAATGTTATAATATTGATGTGCTTTTCCTTAGTTTTATTTAGCTCAAAGTTAAATTCTCTTATAATTAAATAAAATTTTTGAAATTCAAACTCTACTTACACCTAAAATCAATCAGTGGGTTTGCATGACTATAAAAAATGATCATATAAAACAGACACTATAAATTAAAATAGTATCATATCTATAACAAATAATAATGAGCTTTTCAACTTAAAATGAACATTTATCTTGAGGAGATCAGTAAACATTCTTCCACGCCAACCCACTCCATATAGTCCATAGATGATTGGTAATAACAGATAGAGAATCCTATTCGTTTAACATTTAAGATTTTAAAGTGAGGAAAACATTATCCTCAGAATATAATTCAATATTAAGATTTTTAGACTATGTGGAAAAATGGTAGACTCCTATTTAGAATAATGATTTTTTTGTTACAAGTTAAAATGATTGGTAGCATTTTCTTGCATATTTTAAAATAGTTGTTCTAATGCTAAATACAGCGTGTAAAAAAATACTGTAATAATAAAGTAAGCATTTTTATAAAGCTTCTTTTTTTTTTTTTTTCCTCCTCACTCAAAATTGAAAAAGAGTTCTAAGATATAACTGGTAACTGGAAATTCCAAGCTTTATTTACACGCAGCCATGCGGAAGCAAAAATAAAGACATAACGAACTATTCTTTTGTGTTCCACTCAACAATATATATACAGTGTGTGTTCGCTGGGAAAAGTTACTATTGTGACTTTTTTTTTTTAATTAATTATTAAAGTTAGAAAACTCTATATAAATTCTTTGTACTACTTTTTGTGTTCCATTTTATATTCTACAAATCACAACTTATCATGTATTTATTTAAATTTTTTTATAGAATAGTCAAAGCTTGAAATGGGAAAAAAAAATTAAATACATGACAAGTTGTGACTGATGGAACATAAAGCAAAACACAAAAAGTAATACAGATTTGTATTACTTTTTGTATTCCGTTTTATGTTCCATCGGTCACAACTATATAGGGGTGACAAAACTTTACCCAAAAGCCAAAACTTGTTAACCCGCTCAAAGATAATCATTGATCTAAACTTAGATTTCCCATCAAAAACTTTAGCAAGCATCAAATAAGAAGTCATGTACAACTTAATTAATATAGGATAAAAGAGAATTATAGAATTATTATAATATGCAATTCAAATGTGAAGCTTGTGAATTTTCTAAACGTGTTTGTTGTATGTCTTAGAAATTTTGAACCGCTTAAAATGGATGTGGTAGTGATGCTTGTGATTTGTTTACCTAAGGGAATTTGATCATGTTTTTTTTTTTTTAGAAAGTTTCAACCTATTGCGTCCGCTCTTGATGATTGCTCTTTATCATCAAACCAAGACACTAATCAGTTTTTGGTGTAGGCGGGGATTGAACCCCAGACCTCTTATACAACCATCAGAGACTTTACCAGTTGAGCTAACTGAAACCCACTGATCAGGTTATGTTTCGAACCCTTGCTAGCTAGTGGTATTTGTTTTGGAAACCACTAATAATGACTTTGGAATTAAATTTTAGATTTTTTATAATTAAAAAAAAAAAAACTAATACACGAAGACATATATGTATATACTGAGTTTTACTTCAATTTTGATTCAATATGATAGTTTAGTCTTGACACCTCAACAAAAAAAAAAAAAAATTTATTTCGCTTATGTTACCTATGTTGTCTTATCCAGGGGCAGCTCAACACTATTGGCCACTAATACATTGGCCTAAGACCCCCCAAATTAAATAAGGCTCCCTTCATTACCTAAAATTAAGGCCGCTAAAATGCAATGCCCCAAACAAATTTAATCAATAAAAGTTATTTTTTTAGAATTGCATTTTTTTTAATGCTATGCACTCTATTTACTGCAATTTAATATTAAAAATAGATTGAAATAAAATGATATAAAAAAACTAATAGATATTATTTAATTAATATTTAAATATAAGAAAATGCCTACTTAAAATTTCTCTTCAGGTCTCAAAATACATTGATCCAGCCCTAGTCTTACCATATTTTTCTTTCAATGAAAAATCCCAGAATTATTTATAATAATAAAAAATGCATATAAAACTACTACTGCACTTCTGCGGTGATTCACTGCAAGTTGAGATGATACATCAACTCTGTGTTGTTCTATAAATTATGTTTTTTGGCCAGTTTTTAATTTGTCAATTTACTTATTTGTTCATAATTATTCACAGAGTAATTTATTTACAAGTACTGGTAATACCGATCATTTTTCATTAAACTAAAATTGTGCCAAAAGCATCGTAGTTGAACTAGTTAAAACTTCCTGATTTTTTTCAATTTAAACATTCATCGTTCAAATTATTCCTATTATAATTATCAAATTATTATAAATATATATATATATATATATATATAAAGTCAGTTACTATTGTACCGTACTATCAATTATATCAATCCTGTCAATTGAATCCATACCAACTTCTCTCTCTCTCTCTCAAAAAAAAAAAAAAAGAGGTCCCTCTAAGACTTTTCATAAACTTTATAATACGTAGGTATTGATTATTCTCTATTTTAATTTGGAAGAAGAATGTGAATTTGTTTTATATTCAATTAAGTACATTTAAAAAGTTTAAGAGAATTTATTGTGTAATATAATTTATCTTATCTTCCTTTAATAGTTATTATAACTTTTAAATAAAGTTCATATTGTATATTTGCGTTAATACCTCGGTCGATTTCCCTTTTGTTCATGTTTGTTTCTTAAAAACAAATAGAAAAAAGAAAAAAAGAAATTACACTTTACCACTCTAAACTATACATTATATTACACTTTACACCCTAAACTTTTCAAATGCACATTTTATTTCCTAAATTATGTCCCTTGTTACACTTTGCACCATGTCGTTAAGTTTTCTGTTAACTTAGATAAAAATTCAAAATTTAAGGTGGCAAAGTGTAATTGAGAGTATAGTTTAAAGTGGTACAATATAATTTATCTATTGTTTTTAAAACATTGAGAAGAAGGACAATTACGTCTTTTCACGTGGTGTTATATTTTTCCATTAGTTAACAAAAAACTTAACGTCGGGGTGCAAAGTGTAACAAGAGCCATAGTTTATAGTGCAAAACGTGCATTCAAAAAATTTAAGGTGCAAAGTATAATCATAGATATAATTTAGGATGGTAAAGTATAATTTTCCCAAAAAAAAAGAAAAAAAAAAGAAAAAGAGAGAGTACAATTTAGTTTAAAATGTAGAAGTTTTCAGGTTTTTGCATCAAGGAGCGTATGCAGCCTCAACCCTACATATGCACCCTAGGAGGCATGGCTACGCAACCTTAGTCATACATACACAGCTCTTTTAGAAACCAAGTTTTGCTCGTATCCAAACTTTGGACACATCTCATTCAATACAAAAAGATACTAGATCTCAGTTAAATCCAGAATAAAGCACACGAGAGAGATATAGAGTGATAAACTGAGTGTGTGTTGAGAATAAGAAACTGATCTCTGGCTATGCGATCTGCTCTGCACTCTGGCTTTCTATCCACAACTGGTAGAGTAAGAGAGAGTGAGAGAGCTGGGGTGGGTGCATGGAGAAGAAGAAAGACTCTGGCTCCTGCACTCGCAATCTGTTATGCACTCTGGTAATCAATATCTATTTCTTGATTTATGCTCACAACTTGAATCTCATGACCTCCAGTAAAAGAAAAGGAAAAGGGAAAAAAGAGGGGGAGGGGGGGGGGGGGGGGGGGAACTCTCACTGAAATTATATCCCCACCCGCAGATGAACCAACAGGAAAATGAAATAGATAGATATATTGCTGAGTACCTCCCCTACAGTCAAACCAAAAGCAAAGAACAATATATTTAGAATGCCATCCCTAAATCAAGAAATAAAATATAACAGGGTCATCATAGCAGCCATTCCTTATGATGCCAGATGCTTTGCAAGATAATATGCTATGCTCATAAATGACAGAGACAAATCAATGCACCAATAAGTGGTAGAGCTCATATTTTGGAGTAAAAAGGACAAGCTAAAGGAGCACATGACTGCATGGACCAAGGTCAAGAGTCATGGCCCCGCATTTTTATAATTTAGCAAAATGTATGAACATTGATAAGGTAGAATGCTAAGTCTGAATTTGCATGGGTAACCTGATCCTGTGATAAAGAAACTATAGAAAGACAAATTTATATTATCAAATAATCAGAATGCTAGAGTTCTAATTTGTTAATATAACCAACAAAGATCAACTGACAAGTAGAAAAACAGCATGACTCATCCTGGTGCCAGAGAAGGCAAATGAGTTAAAAAGACATGAGACATTGCCTGTAGTTTATAATTTAAGGAAATGTATGAATATATTTAAAACCAACAATTGCAAAACTGAATTAATCATGTAACTAATACAATCTCTTGATTTAAGATTTTTATTTTTTTATAATTACAAATATGTTAACATGAGCATGCTTTGCTCCTTGGCAGGCTAGACTTCTTTGTATAAATATTCAAAATGCTTGATTGATCTTTGAATAAAAAGTTATATTTTAATTCTCAAATGCATAGAATGCTACCACAATCTTTTCTTAATCTAATAGCCCACAAACAAGTTCCAATTCTATAGCCCACAAAATGAAGTTCCAATGATCAATTCCTACACGGAAAAGAATATATATGTTCAGAGGGTTCCTCATAAACATTATTTATAGAAGTTCAGATTACCCAAACTCATTAAGCCTTCACTTCCAATGAAAGGTTTTGGTCCTTGTTCCAAAAACCCTTCCTTCTTCTCAGTATGCAAAACCAACTTGTTCTGATACAACTGGATTGATGTCAAAATCCTAAACTGGATTGATGTCAAAACCAACTGGATTCATGTCCAACTAATCACACAAACCTCCGGCAACCCATTACTGCACCCTTTCAACATCCCCACATCAATCCATAAGCACTTGTTCGACACCAAACAAGCGCAATTCAAAACAGCTTGTCCAAGAACCATTCTCCTGTACAGTTGCGGAACCTGAATAACTGTGCAGCAAGTATGATTGATCAAACCATTCAGAATCAGCAAAAAAAAGGCCAATAATTATTCACTTCACTCTCAAAATATCCATCCATGGGAAAATTAGATTATTAAAGCTCTCAATGTCGCCCAACATATAAAATGAAAAATGAAAGCAAAATGATGTATAGATTTGATTGATGAATATAAAATAAGTAATCTCCATCACTGGCAAACTCTTCAGAATCAACAACTAAAAGGCCAGTATCTGTGCTTTTGGATTAGAGAATCAGATAGCATTCACTGTAACCCAACTTGGTGGATAACAGAAAATAGGTAGACAACATTGTTTAATAAAAAAAGGAGGACAACTGCACCATGAAAAACTAGTTTGATATTAAAATTTTGATAGTTAAGGGAGGGGAGATTTGAATCCTAGACGTCTTTGTTGAAGTACGAGGCTTTTGGCAAAAATTTGTTTGATATTGAATATATTACTTTGATTAAAAAATCAAAGTTACCCCCAATACCATGCTTTATTTTTTATTAAACTAACAAGAACCAGTATACATGATACACAAACTGATCCATAACTTTTCTTTGATAATTCTTACAAGAGGGGAGGGGGGATTTGAACCATGGTTCTTCTTATAAAGGAGACCCGTCAATACTGCTACGCTATATGACTCTTGGCAAACTAATCCAAAGCCTTGGTATAGGGTGAATTAAATACATTCCATTTTGAATACACTACAATGTTTACTGTTAATAAGGGCTAAGAGTGAAATTGCAACCATACTTTTAACAAGAATAAACAAATACAATAGAATAGCAGAATAACAAATTGCTGAAGCAATCCCATGAGTCAAATCAAAAGCAGAAAACAATATATTTAGATTTTTTTGTTGTTGTTTGAATAAAAATATATTTGAAATGCAATCATTAAATCAATAAATAAAATAGGCAAATATCAGGGTCATCACAGCAGCTATTCCTGATGATGCCATGCTTTACTTTAAAGCCAATATACTACGCTCAAAAATAATAGAGACAAATTGACACACTATAGAGCTCATATTTTGGTGTTAACAGGACAAGCCAAAGGAGTATATGGACTAAGCTAATGAGACATTGACAAGCAGATAAAAGCTTAACAGAATGTATGAGCAGACCAAATTCATGAAGCTAACCTAGAAACACGCATTTAAATTATCAAAATGTGGTATGGCTGATATCATGGTTCCACGAGGAGAAGGTAAAAGAGTTTTAAGTCATGAGACATTTCCAAGTGGTTTATAATTCTACTAAAATGGCAAAACTGGATACGTGAAACTAATAACAATTTATTGATATAAGCATTTTTTTAGTAACTACAATTTATTAAAACCAGAAACTACAGAAACAGGAATCCAAATCTTCAAATAATCACAATGCTGGAGCAACCTTTGAATAGAAAGTTGTATAACTTGTATTCAAATGCAGGGAATCCACAGCTATCTTTATTCTACATCTAATTTTCCTACAACAACAATTGCTTATGAAAAAAACAATTGCACAATTCTATTCTCCACAAAATGAAGTTCCAATGATCAATTCCAACATGAAAAATGACACGTATACATATATGTTGAAAGTTTAGATTACCCAAACTCCTAAGCCTTCACTTCCACTTGCTTCGGTCCTTGTTCTGGAATCAATAACCCAAGCCCTCTCTTCCTCTCTCTATGCAAATACTTATCCCGATACAATGGGTTCGAGGTCAAAACTTTTAACCCTGAATTCTCACTAATCTCCAAAACCTCCGGGAACCCATCACCACACCCTTTCGACATCCCCACATCAATCCTTATCGCCCGATTTTCACAAGCCTCACTAATCCCATTCTCCTGAATTGTATGCCCCATTATCATCCTCCTCGCCCCCGGAATCGTGCTAAGCAGCAATTCAAGAGCCGAACAATCACATTTCTTCTTCGAATCATCCGAAAAATCCCTCATCCACACCACTGCATCCGCATACCTCAAAAATTTCTTCACCGTGTAATTTTCCCCCAATCCATTGAGCCAATCCCTCACATCTTCATTGATTTTCTCCAATCCATAGTACACGTGTTCCGGCTTAAGGCCGCCGTGCACGAAAACCGAATCGCCGACGACTAAAACCGTCGCGTTTTTCGACAAAAACCGCGCCGAAATCGGACCGTTAGGCTGTAAAGCAGCGATTCTCGCTCTGAAACCTTGAACCACAGCTTCATTATCGTTATCGATTTCAGGAAAAGATGAAGGAATGCCTTTGAATATGTTCTTAGGGTTTTCCAAACCCTCGCAAAGACATTTCATGACTTGGCCAACACGGTACCACTCCGCCCAAACCCTAAACTCTTCACAACCCGATTCCGACATGTACCGGAAGTCTCTTTCCACGTTCAAGGTCTCGTGGTTACCGTTCATGGTGATGACTTCGCCGCCGGCTTTCACCGCTTGCCGTCGAAGTCTCTCGAGAAAATAGAGTATTTTAATCTCATCGCCGCCGCGATCGAGTACGTCGCCGACCTGAACCACGGTCGTTGACCCGCCGGTCCAGTCGCCGGAGTCGTTTATCAGCTCAGCGAGTCGTAACGCTTGCTTCGACTTCTCCAAATCGCCGTGGAGATCACCGATCGCGACGAGTCGACCCGGCGGAGAAGGATACCGAGTTTTGAACTTTCCAGGGGTATTTTCGTCATTTCGGTGACTTACAGGGGTATTAGAGTGAGGGGTGTTTTGGTAATTTGGTAGGAAGAGGCCGCCACTGACAGAGAAATCGACGAACGTGTCGACGAAAGAGGAAAGAAGATTTGGGACTTGTAGACACGTTGAGCTTGTTGTGGGTTTTTCCATTGTGAGATTTTTTTGTAGTTTAGGTGTTTGTGTTTTTGTCTGTGAGAGATTTGGGTGCGAGTGAGACTATGGAGACGAAAGAGTAGGGACGGGAGAGATTGAATGCGAAGCTTTGCGATGATATAACAAACAGGGGTTTCGATGATGTGGAGAAGGCGTGCTACACGATTGTCAATAATATAGACTGTACCATACTTCTCCAAGTCAACATGAGATTGTGGTCTTTATTGTCAAAGCTGGATGCTAATAAAGATCTCTTATTTAATCGTTACTGTATTCACAACGGTGAATATAATTCTATTCTATTCTATTCTACCATTTCAAAAAATTATTTTATCAATTATATTATATTATTTTATAATATTTATAATATCTCAATTTTTATTTTATAATATAACACATTAAAATTATATATTTACACAATAAAATTATATATTTCAAAACATAAATAAAAGTCAACATGAAGAGAGAGACCAAGATTGAGACGTGAGAGAGAGTAGGAGGAGAGAGGATTGAATAAAAAAATTATTACTTCTTTTTACAATTGTACTACAGTACCATCAAGCAAGACTTGATGTTGACTTGATTTTTGCTTTGAATTGTAAATTCCTCAACATATACTATTTACCTTGGGCCACTGCGGATGCTCTTAGCGGCTTTATCAACCCACTCAGTTTTTTTAAATAAAAAAACTTAGGTTTGTTATGTGATCATAAGAAATTTTACTAGTTTTTATTTATTTATTTATTTGAAATTCTAAGGTTAGGGCAAAGGTAGAAACTTTACCTGTAGAATTAATATGAACTCACTGAAGCTAGACCGCTTAACAATTCAAACTTGATATCAAACTTGAATAATTTATACTACTATTTTAAGAACTTTCTCTTTTTGAGATCCTCATTTTTTTTTTTAATGTCATTACACCCCTATGTTTAAGTAGAAACAAAATTAAATAACAATCTAGTAAAAATACAACTTTAACTCCTACTAAAACATTGTCTAAAAAATAGGGTCATTTTCCTGTTGATTTTTAAATTGCTTTATTTACTTATAAATTATATTTTCAAAATAAAAATTATATAAAGTAGCCTAATCATAGGCACTTCGCGTGTACGATAAGGCTCTTTTTTATTTATTTAATTTTTTCCAAGAAGTTATAATTGGTTTTTGCATATGTCTTTTTTTTTTTTTTTTTTTTTTTTTTTTTTTTTTTTTTTATGGAAGTCTTTTTCTTTTTTGGAAGGATTTTTTTTTTTTTTTTTAATTTTTATGGAAGTCTTATTTGTTAGGAGCTTAGAGCATTCTCATTAGGTGTGCCAAATGCCAAATATTTGGCATTTGGCACACCAAACACCAAAAACAGACCCTCATAAGGTGTGTCAAATGTCAAAAAATTTGACACACCACTACAGTACCGTCTCAAATATGAGACGGTATAGACATCAATGCTATAATTTCTTTTGTTTATTTTATTTACTTTTCTCTCTCCTCTCAACACATATCTCTCTCTCTGTCTGCAACACAGCTCTCTCTCTCTCTCCTCTCTGGTCTCCATCTCTGTGTTGCTCCCTATTTCTTTCTCACTTTCATTTTTTTATCTCTCACTCTCTTCCTCTCTCCTCTCAGTATTATCGCCGGAGATCTGACCTGATTCATATTGACGAGGCCGAGATCGAGCGAAAACTTTGATTTGCTCTCACTAATCCGTAGAAAATGGCTTCTGAGGACGTGAAGACAAGTGAAACCTAGAGCTACTGATCTCTCCCCTCTCCACAGCTCACCCTCTCTCTCTCTCTCTCTCTCTCTCTCTCTCTCTCTCTCTCTCTCTCTCTCTCTCTCTCTCTCTCTCTCTCTCTTGGTGGTTGTGGCAATGTTTCTAATGGTGGTTGGTTGTTTTGATTGATGGTGGTTGGCTGATTTTGGTTGAAGGTGGTGGGTTGATCGGGTTGTGGGTGTGAGATTTAGGATGGTCTCAAATCGGGTTGTGGGTTATGGGTGTGAGATCGGGTTATGGGTGTGAGATTTGTGACTATGGATGGGTCTCACAGTGCCGTCGCCGATATTGGTTGTGGTGGTTGATGTTGTGCTTTGTGTGTGTGTGTGTGTGGGGGGGGGGGGGGGCAGATGGTGGTCGGTGGTTGATTTTGTGGGGGTGGTCGATGGTTGTGGGCTGTGGCGGTTGATCTATGGATGTGGGTAGTGGAGGATTTTGTGTGTGTATATATATATATATATATATTTGTAAAAGTTTTTTTTAAACTTTTTTAATGTGTTGGATATATTATTTTAATGTATAGAATTGAAGAATAGAAGATGTGATAAATGGGAAATTGTAAAATGATGTGGTAAAATAATAAAGTAAGTTTTTGGTGTGTCAAAATGGCACATTTTATAAGAGAGCTTATGAGAATGCTCAGATAGGTACTGTGGGCAATTTTTATTTATATAGAACGTGGGATAGCGGGAACGAAAATGGGAAGGTTTTTTCTTTTTCTTTTTTTTGTGAATTTATAGTTTTGACCTTATTTCTTATATTTAAGAATAAGGATTAGTTAATTAAATTAGGGGTATTTTTTAAAGTAAAAAAAAGATAGTAATTAACTTTTTGAATCCTTTTAATATATAGAAATAAAATAAAAACACAAGGTCTTTTTTTTTGCTACAAAATAAATGTGTAATATATGTTCATTTTTTGAGAAAACAAAAAACAAAACAACCTCATTACACGCGCGAAGCATGTGTGACAAGGCTAGTTTCAATTAAATATATAGATCAGTCCTCAATTTAAGTTGAAGGATTTACACACCATTCTTTTTTATAGAAGGATTTACACAACAAATTTTACCTTTTTTTTTAACAGTAAAATGTTATTTTCTTCAAATCCCAAGGAGAAGTGTTTTTTTCCTTCAAGATTGTGGTGAAATGTAATTCTCTCAAATTTCGAAAGAAATAAATGTAATTACCCATAGTTAAAACTAGGGAAAAATTGAGTTTAGTGCATTAGGATGTGACCATATGATAAGTGTTTGACACTGGTCAAAATTCCAACAAACCCAAACCAATTCCATTAAATATTTTAGGTAAATTTTACCTACTTTCCTGACCAAGGTAAAGGAAAATTAAACTCTTTACACATGCTTTTCAATGAAGGACACTATCCAAAATAATTGATATTCTAATTTCTAACTCTTAAAAATAATGACAATCTATCCCTTTTTTGAATTATTTTGAGGTAGAACGTAAATTATTCGGGTCATTAGTGTGTATTTAGGATTAAATTATAAGCTTGCTTTCAGTTTTTTTTTTTTTTTTTTTTTTTTTACTATTTGCAAGTCTACCGATAAAGGAGTTTTTTTTATGAGTCCCACTATTATGTTCTTGTTAAAAGAAGTAAATACAATTAACTAAATGAAAGCCTCAAGCTATGGTTTTTCTCAAAATGAGAAGTACTATTTTATTATTGTGGACCTCACTTTTTTTTTTTTTTTTTTCTATAATACTTTCAACAAAAAATCAATCAACTTATTTTATTTATATTTTAATTTTCATATATAGCACTTTCAACAAAAGCTAGATAAATTGTTCTCAAAACACTAATTAGTATGAGAAAGGAAGTAGATGTGAATTATTTTGGTCATTTGGAATGAAGCGTCATTTCTTGAAAATTGGAAAATGTTAGTGTTGCTTATCCTAATTTTTTACTTAATTTTTAAGTCAATTAACATTTTTTTAATGTTTTTAATCAAAAACATGCTACGTCCGTAACATTTTCACAATGAATTATAAATGGTGAGTTGTACTAATTATAATTTAAACTCACTACTGAAATTATCTTTTTGCCTACTAGTAATAATTAATAACAACATACAACGTAAGATTTATTGTGCAAGTGTTGAAAAAATATAGTGAACTTGGCATTTTCCTTTTTAACCAAGAGGTTCCAAAATTCAAATCGGCTTCCTCAAACAATGGTTTGAAATATCAATTTTGTTACAACTTTACATCAAATTCAAACCCACCCCCACAAATTGAATAAAGAAAGAAAGCCTTTTTGGTGGAAAAATTGTTGGCAAACCACACTAAGGTAAATTGTAATGAAGCCTCCCTAGTAATGGATTGTCTCTTCTCCAAAAAAATAAAAATAGTAATGAATTGTTAAGCATATGGGAAGAGACGCAATCCGCATGGTGGCAAAATTGTAGTTGCATTTCTCAATTTTGGATAATTCATTACTAAGGAGGCTTCATTACAATTTACCACTACCTTATGGCCTATTTGGATTGAGAGGGAAAGGAGGGAGAGTAGAGTAAAATTGACTGAAAATATGTTAATTTTGGGCCAAATTTACTCTAATCTACTCTACTTCCCCTTTCTCTCCCTTAATCCAACGGACCAGTAGTTAGGTTTAATCTTATCACAATTTAATTCACAAATTTTCACTCTACATTTAACCCCATACAGTTCTTTAAAAAAAAAAAAAAACACCCATACAGTTAGAAGTAAGGTTCCATCCAAATTAGCATATTTAACATATTTAGAGGACAAACTTTCAATAACCTATTGAGTACATAATTGCACAGGTTCCTCATATAATCTATTTGAAAGGGGGCACCACGTACACCTTTAGACTCATGTAAATTAATTTTGAAGCATGGTCAATGTGATTTCCGTATTCAAAGCATTCAAATTTTTGGTTACAAAGATTCCAGAAGTCGCAGCTTAAAGCAAAACATGGTTTGATACACTTTCACAGCTTCATAAGGAGAAACCCACCTAAGTAAACTGGTTCCAAGCTATGCAGCCAAATGATAAATGAAATAATCCTAGCAGAACCTTATGGCTCATAACAGCTTAATCAGTTGTAGGCAAATCTCAAAAAAATAAAAAGTTGTAGGCCATGTACTTTGGTGTTGCACTGAATTTATTTTATCCCTTGAATACCTTGTCCACTGCATCAAGGAAATCTCTCTCTCTGTCACAGCTTTGCTCCGGACTCGAATGGCAAACATGCCAGCTTAAGTTCACACGCTCCTTATTTCAACTCCTGAGAGAGAAACTCATGTCAGAAAACCTATTTCCTAACACACCCTTGGAATAGTGTGAACAAATAACAAACAGCAGTGCCACACAAGACTATCCATTATAAAGGGTTCTTATCACCAGTGCAATTTGGGCAAAGTCGAGCCAAAAGTTCAAATCGTACGTAACAATGCAGGATCAAGTGTGTCAGGCCTAAAAAGGGGGGCAATCAAAATCCCCAAAATAAGCTAGTGTATTCAATTGTTAGAAGTTTACAAATAGGAAAAAAAAAGTGATCACCAGTTCTATTTATAAAGTGAAAAACAAGGTTGTTTAAGAGCCATAAGTGTTTAAATAACATCAAGCAGAAAAATGGTCCTGATAGGTAACCAACTTAACTGACCTATTTGTGGCCTTTAAAACTTTTATGTTTCCTTGAGCATCAAAGCCATCAAGCTAATTTACAATTTTCAACATTGTACGCTGCATCTCATTATCACCACCAATACCATCATCAAAATGTGTACCTCCAATTGCATCCACTTCATCAAAAAATAAAATACGTGTTTTTGGAATGTGCCATCTGCAGCAAATTGCAGTACTAATGAGATGATAAGTGTATAATTAAAACCATATGAATAACAAAGAGGAGTTTTGAAACTACTGAACATGCACAATTAGTAACCTGGAACAGTTCTCGAACCATCTTAGCTCCCATACCAATATATCTCTGCACAAGCTCACTCCCAATAACTTGAATGAAGCAAGCATCAGTTCTGTTAGCCACTGCTTTAGCTAACAGTGTGTTACCCGTCCCTGAAGGACCATAGCAAAGGACACCCTTAGGATGATCAATTCCAAACTTCACAAATTTCTCAGGATGAAGCATGAGCAGCTCAACAACCTAGAAGAACAATCATCGTCAGTAAGGCATACATATATACCAACTGTATCTAGTTCTAATAACTGAATGTGAAGTCACTCATTATGTTTTTTTGTTATTTGGACTGAAAGAAGTCACTCATTATGTTTCACATAATGTACACCAAAGAAAGAAGTATAACAGAATGAAGAATAACATGGAAAAAATAAAATAGAATAATAAATTGCAGAGGCAATCCAGTGAGTCAAACCAAAAGCAAATAACAATATATATTTAGATTTTTTGTAGTTGTGTGAATAAAAATATATTTAGAATGCTGTCATTAAATCAAGAAATAAAATAGGCAAATATCACGGTCCTCACAGCAGCTATTCCTGATGATGCCAAGCTTTACTTTTTTAAGCCAATATGCCATGCAAATAAATATAAGAGACGAATTGACACACCCATAAGCGTTAGAGCTCATATTTTCGTGTTAACAGGACAAGACAAAGAGTATATGGACTACGCTAATGAGACATTGACTAGCAGTACAAAGTTTTACAGAATGTAGAACAATGATGATGCAGAACGTCAAGACCAAATTCATGAAGCTAATCTAGAAACACAGATTTAAATTATCAATATGTGATATGACTCATATCATGGTTCCACAAGGAGAAGGTAAAAGAGTTTTAACTTATAAGTTATGACACATCGCCCAGTGGTTTATAATTCAACTAAAACGGCAAAACTGAGTTCCTGAAAATAATAACAATTTATTGATATAAGCATTTTTTTAGTAAGTACAATTTATTAAAACCAGAAACTACAGAAACATGAATCCAAATTTTCAAATAATCACAATGCTGGAGAAAACTTTGAATAGAAAGTTGTTTAACTTATATTCAAATGCAAGGAATGCCACAACAATCTGTATTCTATATCTAATTTTTCCTACAATAACAATTGCTTATAAGAAAACAATTGCACAATTATATACCCCACAAAATGAAGCTCCAATGATCAATTCCAACATATAAAATAACATGTATGTAGATGTTAAAAGTTTAGATTACCCAAACTCCTAAGCCTTCACTTCCACTTGTTTTGGTCCTTGTTCTGGAATCAACAACCCAAGCCCTTCCTTCCTCTCACTATCCAAATAAGCCTTATACTTATTCTGATACTGTGGGTTTGACGTCAAAATCCTTAACCCCAAATTCTCACTAATCTCCAAAACCTCCGGCAACCCATTACCGCACCCTTTGGACATCCCCACATCAATCCTTATCGCCCGATTTTCACAAGCTCCATTGATCCCATTCTTCTGAATTGTATGTCCCATAATCATCCTCCTCACCCCCGGAATTGTGTTAAGCAACAATTCAAGAGCTGAACAATCACATTTCTTCTTCGAATCATCCGAAAAATCCCTCATCCACACCACCGCATCTTTCTTCCTAGCAAAATGCTTCAGCGTGTAATTTTCCCCCAATCCATTGATCCAGTCTCTCACATCTTCGTTGATTTTCTCCAATCCATAGTACACGTGCTCCGGCTTGAGGCCACCGTGAACGAAAACTGAATCGCCGATGACCAAAACAGTCGCGTTTTTCGATAAAAACCGCGCCGATATCGGACCGGTAGGTCGTAAAGCGGCGATTCTCGCTCTGATTCCTTCTACAAAAGCTTCATCACCATCGTGATTGACTCGGCAAAGTGATTTAGGAATTCCTTCGAATATGTTCTTAGGGTTTTCCAAACCCTCGCAGAGAGTTTTCATTACTTGGCCCACACGGTACCACTCCGCCCAAACCCTAAACTCTTCCAAACCCGATTTCGACACGCACCGGAAATCTCTACACACGTTCATGATCTCGTGGTTTCCGTTCATGGTGATGATTTCTCCGCCGGCTCTCGCCGCTTGCCGGCGAAGCCTCTCGAGGAAGTAAAGTATTTTAATCTCATCGCCGCCGCGATCGAGCACATCCCCGATCTGAACCACGGTGGTTGACCCGCCGGTCCAGTCACCGGAGTCGTTAATCAAATTGGCGAGACGGAGCGCCTCCTTCGACTTCTCCAAGTCGCCGTGGAGATCGCCGATCGCGACGAGTCGACTCGGTGGAGTAGGATACCGAGTTTTGAGGGCATTTTCATAATTTTGGTTATCTACAGGGGCATTAGAGTGAGGGGTGTTTTGGTAATTTGGTAAGAAGAGGCCGCCACTGACGGAGAAATCGACGAAAGTGTCGACGAAAGAGGAGAGAAGCTTTGGGACTTGTTGACACGTTGCTGAGTTTATATTATTGGGTTTTTCTTTTTCCATGAGGAGATTTTTTTGTAGTTTAGGTGTTTGTGTTTTTGTCTGTGAGAGTTTTGTATCGGGATTGGGTTTGCTTGAGAGTGAGACAATGGGGACGAAAGTGTATGGGTCGGAGGGATTGATGAGCTTTTTGATTATAAAACAAAGTGGAGCCTCGAAGACTTGGAAAAGGCGTGCTAGGCGATTATTGTCAATCATAGATTCATAATATTTGGATTGACTAGAGTACTAATACTACAAATGAGTAAACATCTAAATAATAAAAAATTGGGCAAGGATTGTGCTAGGTGATTATTGTCGATCATAGATTCATAATATTTGGATTGACCAGTAATAATACTACGAATGAGTAAACATCTAAATAATAAAAAATTGGGCAAGGATTGTGGGGCATGTGCTTGTATTGAAGTACTAGACCCAAGTTAATTATATTGAAGTGAAAAAATTAGACTCATGATACATGATTTTCAATGAATGACACTATCTTAAATGTTCAAAATAATTACCACCGTCCATCTAGGCGAGTTGGTACTCGGGATCCTAAGTGACCTGTTGCTTAGGAGTTCAATCCCCGCACTTACCTAG